>NC_090278.1:61847103-62447103 GCF_040414725.1 Anabrus simplex | reverse complement strand
TATGGGCTAGAATAAAATTGTTACTTTCATTGACCTGTCTCAGTCTTATACTTACTTGGCTTTGAAAATATGAAAGTGGCTGAGGTATGAGTGACACTAGTAATGCCATTCCTTATGCAGCCAGTCCCTGCTATGAATGGTGTGAAAATGTTGCTCATAGGATCGGTTGGTGCATGCATTTCAGTGGGCTTGGCAGACTGATGTGCAAGATCAACTTCTGGCTCAGTGAGGAAAGCAACGGGAAACTACCACACTCCTCATTTCCCTAGTACGCCTCTTCAGTGACACCTAGGGCATCTATGACACCTAATGGTGAACCTGTTGAGGATCCAACAAGCCTTCGGGCTGAATACCCAACATACATACATACATACATACAGTAGGGCCCACGAGAGTTGAATTCTGACATTTAGCGCCACCGGCGAGAAAGAGTTGACTAACGCTGCTCGAAAATGGGCTGTTGCTATGGCAACGATAACAGAGATGCCACATTTAAGGACGCTATCGCCACGTGGGTTGGCTTGCTCTCAGTCGCTTTTGTCATATTATTCGGAGTGGTACTGTGTTAGCTGCGTTAGTCGTTTCTGTAATTATTGACATGTTTCCTGAATATTATTTTCGTTTATTTTTATTTATTTATTTATTTATTTATTTATTTATTTATTTATTTATTTATTTTTTGGTGAGTTAATCAGTGGCTAGTTGTACAGTTCTATTCTCTACTTGATTATGACATTTTGTTGAGGTTATTGTCAGGTTAGTGAACATGAAATCTCGTATTTATCGGCAATGACGTGTTTCTGTCTTAAATGCCGGAATTATTAACACGAGCTTAGGAACGGCCGCAGATGGAGGTAACTATGACAACGCAGCTTACTTCGTAGTTACTGCTTTCGCAGCTCAAATGCCAGACTTCAACTTTCCTGGGCCCAACTATAGTTGCTTTTAGTGTTTGGGCCGAACGCGTATATCGAGTATCAAATTCCTGAAGTCCAGACTGGATTTATGAAAGGAAAAGGTAGTCGAGAACAGATCTTAAGCCTAAGACAAATCATAGAAAAGGCTAGAGAATTCAATGTTCCTGTATATTTGTGCTTTATTGACTACCAAAAGGCCTTCGATACTGTCAAATGGAACCATCTTTGGAAAATTTTGGATGAGATGGGTTTGCCACTCCATTTGATTGATCTCCTCAAGTCCTTGTATAAGGAAAATACAGCCACTGTGAAGATTCAAAACAAACAGTCTCAGCAGTTTCGTACAAGGGCTGGAGTTCGCCAGGGATGTATCCTGTCACCGTTACTTTTCAATCTATGGTGAATATGCAACGAGAACTGCATTAGATGGCTGGGACAAAGGGTTTTCCATTGGGGGATGCAAGATCAACAATTTGAGATTTGCTGATGACACCACCTTGATAGCATCATCTGAAGAGGAGTTGGCAGAGCTGATCAAGAGAGTAGAGGAAGCAAGCCTAGAAATTGGATTACGCCTAAATCGACAGAAAACCAAAGTCATGATTGTTGATCGTAAGAACAACAACAGTCCACAAATCAAACAGATTGGAGGGTGTGAAGTTGTACATCAGTATGTATATCTACGCTTCATACTATCCAATTCTGGTGGTTCCAAAGATGAAATAAAGCGAAGAATTGAAATAGCAAAGGTAGCAATGATCCGTCTGCGGAAGATATGGAAAGATAACAACATCACCATTAAGACAAAAAAGAAGGTCGTTGAATCTCTAGTCTTCTCAGTCTTCTTGTATGGCGCAGAGACATGGACCATCCTCAAACGTGATCGTGAACGGATAGAAAGCTTTGAAATGTGGTGCTGGAGGAAAATGTTAAGGATTCCTTGGACAGCTCATCGCACGAACACATCAATCCTGAACCAACTTCAGATAAAAGTTCGTCTATCGTGTAAGGTCTCTCAGCGAATTGTACGCTACTTTGGACATATAATGCGCCGAGATGGTAGTCTTCAAAAGCTGATTGTTGAGGGCAAAGTCCAGGGAACCAGACAACGAGGACGAATACCAACGCGATGGATTGACATGGTGAACGGCCCCCTACAGTGTTCTCTCAGAGTAACCACATTGAAAGCTTTAGATAGGGAAGAATGGCGGAGTATGGTTCATCGGCTAGAGGGCTGAATATTATGACAGTCACGACGCCTCAGTCATGAGGCAAAACGAAGAAGAAGAAGAAAATTTTTAAGTATATAACTTACGATTAATGTCTCAACTGACAGATAAAAAAAGGAGACTACCTGTTGCAAAAAACGTGCAAAAAAGAAAGAGTCGAAACGAGAAAAGTGAATGGTGAAGGAATAATTACTAGTAATATTACTCCCGAGCTCTTAAGTTATGTGCCTTATTTCTGATTGATTTATCATACTACACAATGTTATTACCCACATTCCAAGTGTATCGCATTCTACTGAATAAAATTTCGACGGTAATATTCATTTCTTGGAGATCCGCCTAAGTTTCTTCTAGCCAGTTTATTTTTACCTTCTTTGAGTTGATTACTTTAAATACGCTTTTAGTGAGTCTGTAGCTGTCCGTTCTATAGATATGGCCATAGAATGTCAGGCGTCTCTTGCGTGCGGCATCAGTGAACCTGTCAGTTAATGAGTAGAAGTCCGCTGTTCTCCTCTTAATCCACATTACATTTCCTCTCGTGGGACCATACATTATCTGGAGAACTTTCCTTTCATGCTTTTCATTTTTTTGTAATTGTAGAGTAACCTCCTGGGGTATAGTTTCTGAGGCGTATAAACCTTCCGACAACACAACTGTCTTGTAGTGTCGTAATTCTGCATTACGCGGTATGACTCTTTTGTTGTTGTAATTCCACGTTAGTGGAGTTTGGTGGGTCTTTCTATAATGGCTTTAGTCCCCATGTTAGTACAATTTCTCCAAGGTATTTGAAGGAGGACACCTGTGAAATTGTGCCGTTTGCCATCTCCAGCGGAGTTTTTTTTCTATTTTTTATTATTTGCTATGTTGATGTAGATTTTCCATGTAGGTTTTTTTTTTCCGTACGATATCTAGAGGTTTGCCTTTGATGCTATGTTGTGTAATGTCTGTACGGTGTATCTGGTTTCATCTCTAGTCTTAGTGATTATTGCTAGATCATCGGCAAAGGCTAAACATTTCACTTTGACTTTGATTCCTAAATTTCCTTTAACGTCCATTTCCCATTCTCTAAAAACTTTGTCTAGAACTAAATTATGTGAGAAATGCTGCCATCTTGACCAACTACCGTACATATTATTATTATTATTATTATTATTATTATTACCACCAACGACAACAAAGAGCCTCCGTGGCTCAGGCGGCAGCGCACCGGCCTCTCACCGCTGGGTTCCGTGGTTCAAATCCCTGTCATTCCATGCGAGATTTGTGCTGCACAATACCGGATGATGGACAGGTTTTTTTCCGGGTACTCCGGTTTTCCCTGTCATGTTTCATTCCAACAACACTTTCCAATATCATTTCATTTCTTCTGTCAGTCAATCATTGCCCCAGAGGAGTGCGACAGGCTTCGGCACTCGGCACAATTCCTATCATCGCCGCTAGATGGGGGCTTCATTCATTCCAATCCTGACCCGGTCGAATGACTGGAAACAGGCTGTGGATTTTCATTGTCAACAACAACAATGTACAGTATTGTGTTAAGCACAGTCTCGCCAAGTCGTCCTGTTCGGGAACTCCCTTCCTGTTAAGTTCTTCACCTGCCACAGACCGACAGCTTGTAGCAAAGGCAGCCGATGATATATGAAGCATGCTCCAGTTCTTCCTGCAGTACACGCCCGGCTGATGACGTCACTTAAGGTGAAGGTCACGGCTAGTTGAGTAGCATCATGAACGTGTCTCGTGGGCAACAAACGTGCTTCAACAATCAGAGGAGATTGGACACACCCCACTCCGTGTGCGGCGATGACTGACAACTGATAGATTTAATGTTTACATCAAAAGTTCATGGACATGGAGATAACAAGTCTTATGAAGAGCATTGCGTCATGGAAAAATCGTACAGTATTTTGATCCGTGAAATTTAAACCAGAACACTAAATAAACCCTCATTTTTACCTTATTTTCCATGTAAAATTTTTTTTACAATTTTCAGATTTCATCGCTGTATGATCTAAACATACCTAATCCTCTTACTTACGGATTTTTTTTTTTAACTACAGTTCCTATACGGATGTAAAATGTCTCGTTCGATTTGCTATTAACTGAATGGAACTGCGAAGAAACGACTAAAAACTGGAAATAATTGTTTATAAATTAAAAAATTAAGTTTTTAAAAGTCCGCCTCTGTAGTGTAGTGGTTAGTGTGATGAGCTCCCAGTCCAGGAGGCCCGAGTTCGATTCACGGCTCTGCCACGAAATTTGAAAAGTTGTACGAGGGCTGGAACGGGGTCCACTCAGCCTCGGGAGGCAAACTGAGCAGAGGAGATTCGATTCCCACCTCAGCCATCCTCGAAGTAGTTTTCCGTGGTTTCCCACTTCTCATCCGAGCAAATGCCGGGATGGTACCTAACTGAAGGCCACGGCCGCTTCCTTCCCTCTTCCTTGTCTATCCCTTCCACTCTTCCCATCCCCTTCACAAGGCCCTTGCTTAGCACAGCAGGTGAGGCCGCCTTGACGAGGTATTGGTCCTCCACCCCAGTTGTAAAGTCTCACACGCTCCAGGACACTGCCCTTGAGGAGATAGAGGGGCGAATACCTCGCTGAGTCCGAGGGAAAGCAACCCTGGAGGGTAAACGGATTAAGAAAGAAAGAAAGAAAGAAAGAAAGAAAGAAAGAAAGAAAGAAAGAAAGAAAGAAAGAAAGGAAAGATATGCCGAGTCAAATAGCACTCACTGATAATTACTGTATCTCCAGTGTTCGTCTCTGTACTCAAGGTCAGTAGCGTCATCTTCTCACTGTGCGAATTTTTCCTGTAACTAAGAGCTTGAGAAAATATCGTATCAAGTGAACTTCGTTCTACTCCTTAGTCCAGAATTAAAAGCCTTGAACTGACCGAAAAACGAACCCAGGGCTTCGGAAAAAGGGATAGATACCCTATCTTAACACTACAGTGATTATAACTAACGATAATAATAATAATAATAATAATAATAATAATAATAATAATAATAATAATAATAATACCGAGCAAGACGGTCATGTTCACACAGCTGTGAGTTTGCATTCGGAGAAAGTGGGTTCGAATCCCACCGTCGGCAGCACTGAAGATGATTTACCGTGGTTTCCTATTTTCAAACCAGGTAAATACTGGGGCAGTATTTAAGAACCCTTCGTGGGTGGTGGCGGTAGAATAACACCCACGGTAGCATTGCCTGTCGTAAGAGGCGACTAAAAGGGGCCGAAGGGCTCTTAACTTTGGAGCGTGGGTGGCGATCACAGGGCCCTGAGCTGAGTCCTGGCAATTGTTTCCACTTACTTGGGCCAGGCTCCTTACTTTCATCTATCCTATCCGACCTCTCTTGGTTAACTCTTGTTCTTTTCAGACCCCGACGGTATTATGTATGGAGGCCTAGGGAGTCTTTCTTTTTCACGCCCTTCGTGGCCCTTGTCTTCCTTTGGCCCTTCCAATTTTTTCTTCTCTGACTTGTGTTATATAGAGGATGGTTGCCTAATTGTACTTCCTCTTAAAACTATAACCACCACCACCCCCACTTAGGCTCGTATTTACCAACGCGAGTAAAAGCTTTTATCGTGATTTAAAGATAAGAAAACTGAGATGACAGTTACATTTGTATTCACCAACAACATTATCTCGGATAACGATATTATCTCAGTTTCAAATTCTGCCGGACAAAAGTTGGCAGGTAGGAAATCTTGAGATAATAGCCTTTGAAAATGGCAGCCCGTACATAGCTGTAAAAGAAAATCACAGCGGCGAGGTATATAACAAAAATTATACAATAAAACGTCCTAGATGGATAAAAATAACTTTAAAGACTACGACGACACTGATTTTGAAACATATTTTAGGTTATCTAAAGCTTGGACATTGTCAGTGTTGATCGAGCATAACATGGAATTCCCAACACATAGGTAGGCCTAAGATGAATTCTCGATTATATCTTATATTTTGTACTGTACACGACTGGATGACTTTTTAATCAAGAATTAAGGAACATTACCTTATTTTTGAGCGAATTATACAATGTGTAGGCTACTTTTTTTTTCTCGATGATGTTAATGCTTTCTGTCACCAAATTCAATAACAACTTATTCTCTTGGTAAGTCATATCAGGCTTCTTCGTGTCTGTTCAATAGCGGACATAGTTTATGATAAATTATTTGTAAACCCCGATTTTTGATTTCTATCAAAATTGGTTTACATTTCGATAATGGTGGCAGCACGCAGTCATTTTTTTTTTTCCGTGAGTTAGTATGAAAAAGTTAAGGTTCAAATTCAGATGGAAACGAAAACTTAGTTTTGGTAAACCGGGATAATAAATTTGTGGTGAATACCGAAGTGAGCGTTATCCAAGGTAATGCCATTACCCGAGTTTCGAAAATCTAAAGCAAAAGTTACTGACGTTTTGTGAATACGGGCCTTAAAGGCACGCTCGCTCCCATCACCCCTGCGTTAGTAGCCTAGATCGTCAAGGTAATGTTTCCACTACTGTGTATTATAAATCCTTCACCAGAGGAGATTGCATGTTATTTTTCAAAGACGTTTGTGGTCTTTATAGACGCTACTGTGCATTACCATTCATGACTCATACAGCGAGATAACGGCCACATTGGAAAACGACAACCAAAGCCGCCTACCATAAAGGCTAAAGCTTTAGTCACGCTATGAAAGTAGCCATGGTAACATGCGGTGTTTATCATTTCTAAATATATCTAACCCCCTCTTAACTGGCAACATCGAACTTCCTTCTGCTCCGGGATTCCAGATTATGTCAGGCGGGTTTTTTGAACACAGAAGACATGTGCATAACTTGTCAGAGAGAGGGAACTTTCGGCACATGTAAGTCCTTTGATGTAAAATTGTGTATCTGGAGGTTTCATTTGGCTAATGTGGTTGAACTTGGCGAAGTGCATCGGAATTGATACAACGAAATTGCGGCCGTGGCTTTAATTAAGGTAGAGCCCCAGCCAGCATTTGCCTGGTGTGAAAATTGTAAACCACGGAAAACCATCTTCAGGGCTGCCGACAGTGGGGTTCGAACCCATTATCTCCCGGAAGCAAACTCATAGCTGCGCGCCCGTAACTGCATGGTCAACTCGTCTGGTAATAATAATAATAATAATAATAATAATAATAATAATAATAATAATAATAATAGAAAGAAGGATAAGTGTAACTTAGTAATTGTATAAAAATAAACAATGGTTTTCTTAGGAAATGTCCTTCCTTGCGTGTGCTAGTCTGCATTTTATGTCCTTAGTAATTCTACTATCCAAGTAACAATATAAATCTATTTCCTTTTAGACTTAATTTCCTAATCTAATATTTTCTGCACCACCTGACTTCGCTGGACTGCATCCCATTACTTTTGTTTTTGACTTATTTATTTTCATCTTGTACTCCTTCAAGACTGTGGCCACAGCAATTTCTCCAAATAATAATGATGCTTGTTGTTTAAAGGGGCCTAACATCTAGGTCATCAGCCCCTAATGTACGAAATGAGATGAAATGTAATGACAATTTAAAAGTCCAAAATTCATCCAATGACCAGAATTCAAAACGTGATTATGAAGAATGAATGGATAAATATGAATTTACAATAAATAGTCAGCGGATCTTAAAACAATAGTATTACTGACCAAGGGCTGCTTTCAAAGCGCAATCCTGAATCGATGATGCTTGTCTAAAGGGGTCCAAAATCCAGGTCAACGGCCCCTCATAAAGGTACTTACCGCTAGTAAAGTAGAACCATAGTATTTCTCAGGTTGAGATACTTCAAAAGTAAAGTAGACTCATGGTGTTCCACACTTTATGTTACTATTCACAAGTACTAGCAGTTTCCCGCAGGCTCCGCCCGCAATGTATGGTGTTGTTTCGTTACTATCCTCACGATGTATTTGCAAAGTTTCGAGTTAATGAAATAAAGCACATGATCTGCTGTGGTAAGAGAATGTCATATTAGGTCAACAAAACACTTGAAAATACATCACGCAAAGAAATTGAATTAAACGTTCCTTGGAACAACACTACGCGCCGAACTGTTAAAAAATCCTTCAAAGATCTTCGTCATTGAGACAAATGTACTCACAACTTCTCATAATCTACAAATTTAAGTAGTTAATACCTCAAAAGAAAGCGCTTGATCCAATGAGTGTTTTTAGACCAAAATGAACTGCGTACCTCAATTAGAACGAAAGATGTGATTGCTTCAGTGAGAAAAAAAATGTTGAAGAAACGAGACGTCAAATTGAATGTTCACTCAACTTTCCTCAGAATCAACCGATTTGAATAGTTAAGAGCTAAAATTAAAGAGCATGATCCACTGAGTGTTCTTAGGCCATAATGAACTCCGTACCTCAATTAGAACCAAAAATATGATTACTTCAAAGAGACAAAAAAATTGAATAATCAAATAATTTGAGGTAGGCGGAAGTTAAGTGATTTATAGTACCTGATAACAAATATGTGCAAGAATACCTTTAAGTTTTAAAAAAAGAAGGAAATCGACCGGAGCGAATGGCCGGACTGACTGACTTTAGTTTTCATTACAAAAAATTAATATATAGATTGTACGTCGCACAGGTAACGCAGACCTATGGTTTTTCGCACGATGGCGCCACTCATAGGCAATGCAAACCCATGCTGTTCCCCACATAGGTGTACTAATCACGGGCGCCGGGATTCCGTGGTGTTTCTCACATAGTGGGTACTAATCACAGGCAACGCCCAGACTCGTGGTATCTCTCACATGTTGGTACTAATCAGTCACAGACACTTAAATCCACAGTGAACCACTCTACTGCTACTAATCACAAACTTAGTGTGTACCTAACTTAGTGGTACTACTTGCAAGTAGTGTTCCCCGCGTGATGGTACTAATCACAAGTTGTTTCATGGTTCTAATTCAATCAGCCCTTGGTCGCCCCTTTAAGTCGCCTCACAAATACACCTGTCTAATCCTACACCAAAACTTAATCTTGGTGGTAGAACTCACTGTAATTTGCAGGGGTTACCGTGGGCGTATTCTTCGTCTGCGCAATTCAGGTAAGTGAATGTTGAGTTTATGAGTCCTAGTAAGGTTGTGATCACGCTGTGGAGCTGGTTGGTACCAGCGCACATTATTGTCTGCTATCTCCCAGATAATTTTTTGTACTTGAGCATGGGAGTAACTTGCCAATTAGTATTGTTTGACACACACAACTTTTCGCCTTATAATGCACAGTAAAATTTATGACCTGCCTGTTTTCGTGCTCTGCTGACAAGAATAATCTCAAGGCTAAACCCCATGCAGCTGAAATGAGTTTTAGCGGAATTAATGTTTTCGTATCACAAATACACCTGTCTGATCCTACACCAACACTTAATCTTGGTGGTAGTACTACCTGTCATTTTCAGCATGTGTTTGATTACAGCTTTTGAAAATTCGACGGAAGCAGTGTCAATGCCGTTAACTTGAAATACGTGAAAACCGGCTCACATGAACTCCACAACTAGCAGCAGCATATTTAAGATTTTCACTTGGGCACTCTCAGTAACACATCACTAAGCCATATAATAACGAGCTTCAATTGCAAGTACTTTATTATTATTGTTATCATCATCATCATCATCATCATCATCATTACTAGCTTATACCCAGCGTGCGTTGCTATCCTCAATAAGTAAAAGGTGTTTTTTTAATTAATTCTACTTTATGCAATGTTTGATTAACATTTTTCTTCATTATTTTTTGTTGTTTTTGTTATTTATCTTTATTTCATTATATTTACTTGTAATTTCGCTTACAAAACAAATAATGACTGTAAGTATGTTCTAGATGGTGTACAACAACTTATCAGCACTTTTCAGTACCTTACTTACTAAATTCACCAATGCTATGGTCTTCTTTGTCGCCAGCTCCCAGCTAACCGGACGCA
The DNA here is from genome assembly GCF_040414725.1 of Anabrus simplex. Taxonomy (NCBI): domain Eukaryota; kingdom Metazoa; phylum Arthropoda; class Insecta; order Orthoptera; family Tettigoniidae; genus Anabrus; species Anabrus simplex. The sequence continues at coordinate 62,437,022 of NC_090278.1, read as the reverse complement.
TATATTAATCGGAAAAACTCACGTAGGCACTTTTCTACCTGAAAGGCAAGTTCTGGAATACGATCCGTTAGATGTAAATATATTAAACAGTCATCAATTTGAGTTTCATTTATTAAAATACACTCATGATCATTTGTGTTTCTTTCAACAAATAAAGTTGTACTGAAAAGACTAAGACTTTGTACTAGAAAAAACAAATTCTAAGTCCACGTTTTGGGCTTCGTTGTGTAATAGGCAGGGTATTCACCTTGAAGGATCCCAGAAAACACCTTTTTTTTTTTTCTGACTTGCTCTACTTTTTATAAACTACCTGATAAGCTAGCTTGAAGATATTTATAGCATATGACATCTTGATGAAATAAGCTTTCTAATAATGTTGTTGGTTTTAAAGTTCCATGTAAACAAGCTTTCTAAATGGTGTAAGAATTACTCAAATCGGTTGAATTGACATTCGACATCAGCCTCTATACAAACAAGCTCACGAACTTTCTCTCTTTATAATATTAGACTAGATCTACATTAATACAGCCGAAATCTGACATAAAGACTTTGAACGGACAGCCAATCAACGGTCGTTAGAGGAGATAAACGTACAAACCGGTTGTTTTTTTACTTTTCGCTAAAAATGTCACTTTGGGCTGCACACTTACATTGTTAATTGAGCGAATTAAGTTAAAACTTCATAAAATGTACCAGTAACTGAAATAAATACTGTACTAGAGAACCCGTTTCTTGTTGAGTAGTATTTAAAGATCCTGTTGCTTAGCAATGTAGGATTCATACGGGCAATGTGGCTATAGGAAACAATTCTCCTGAGAATAGTGTCTGATCTCTTCTACATGTGTGTAGAGTTCACGATTATGTCGTCTTCTAAATTCACCGTTGTCTTTGATTGGTCCTAGGATTTTCCTTAAGATCTGCCTTTCTTTAATTTCTAATTTTCTCGATGAGACCTTTCCTATTCCTAAGTACCGGCGGGAAAACCGAAGCGTGAGGTATGGAGGAAATGCCAGCCTGAGCTGAACATCAAGCTCTCTCCTAGGATCACAACCTTGGTAGTAACTTGCTCGGTGGGGAACATCGCCGGCCCCAATTAACAGTTTTTCATTAGTCAAAAGCATGGCGGAAACTTCAAATTTATTATTATTATTATTATTATTATTATTATTATTATTATTATAGTTTTCATTTAGGGGCTGCCTGGCCGAGGCGGTAAAGGCGTGTTCGGTTCGCCCGGAAGGACGGGGTTCGAATCCCCGCCAGGAAGTCAAAATTTAAGAAACTAGATTTCCACTTCCGGAGGTGCATATGGCCCTGAGGTTCACTCAGCCTACACCAAAAATGAGTACCAGGTTAATTCCTGGGGGCAAAGGCGGCCGAGCGTAGAGCTAACTACTCTACCCCATCACGTGCAGAGATTAACAATGGTGGAAGCCTTTACCTTCCACTCCTCCAAGGGCCTTCATGGCCTGTACGGAGGTGACTTTGCTTTGCTTTTAGTTTTCATTTTCATTTGTTAATTAATTATTTACATTTTACATCATTTTTGTATTTTTGTACTTTTTCTTTCTATGTTTCTGTACTGTACATATCTGTCTCGATTTCTACTTTATGCCTTACCTTGACTTTTTATATTTATTCTATTTTGTAAATTATGCTTCGCTTTCACGTGTTACTCAATTTGTGCGCGGCTTACCTTGTACCATTGGCTAAATATTTCTTTTTTTTGCTAGTGGCTTTACGTATCACTGACACAGGTAGGTATTATGGCGACGATGGGATAGGAAAGGCCTAGGAGTTGGAAGGAAGCGGCCGTGGACTTAAGGTACTTAAGACTTGTGACTTAAGGAAACCACGGAAAATCATCTTCAGGCCTCGAACCCACTATCTCCCGGATGCAAGCTCACAGCCGCGCGCCCCTAACCGAACGGCCAACTCGCCCGGTAGCTAAATAAATAAAACGGAAGTTTTCGGAACGCTGTCTAAAGATATCCAGTGCTGAATAATTAGACTCGTACTGTATTCTAAACACGATTAAAAGCTCGTATGAGCTACTGACTTCACATGAGAACAGACTTCTCTGGGTGAGTAATGAATGATCCTTGAGCTGTTTTCCGCAGAACGACAGGAAATGCGGTTAACCCCACACTGTAGAGACGTTCTCAAGAATCCTTGGTTGCGCATAGCTGCTGGATTATTTCTGTAGAAGTAGGGAAGATTCCATTTCCCTTCTTTAAGATAGCAAATAATGGTTTAACCTGCATAGAAAAGCAAATAGATCCCAATGCAGAAGACTTGATCGAGAATGCGAATAGATTTTCGTGTCGGTCTTTTGATATACTGCTAAGTCACGTCCACCATTACGATGATGGATTTCTGCATTGGAGTCGAAAAACGGTCTCTTTGTAATGAAAAGCGCAGAACACGCGATGTTGCAGCAAAGTTCAGTTCAGAGTGACCCAGTGCAGAACAATGCAGTATAGTAATGCATGGAACAAGAGCCTCATCAGGCTAGGTAACGGTAGCGATGGTGAACCTTACTACAGCGTGAATGTGTTCCGGACGATGAACACACAACAGAGTGTTCCGTAACTAGCTTATCGAAAATTAACTGTAGCAGTGGTTCTCAAAGGGAACGCCGCGAAACTTCTGTATTCTTATTAGGCATATACAAGCAGTTTCCCGATGGCTCCGCCAGCAATGTACGAAGTATGGTGTTGTTCGTTACTATCCTCACGGATGTTTTTGCAAAGTTTCTAGTTAATGAAATAAAGCACATGATCTGCTGTGGTAATAGAATGTAATATTGTGTCAACAAAACACCTGAAAATACATCACACAAAGAAATTGAATTAAACGTTCCTTGGAACAACACTACGCGCCGAACTGTGTTAAAAAGTCCTTCAAAGATCTTCTTCACGGAGACAAATGTACTCATAACTTTTCTCAGAATCTACCAGTTTAAGAAGTTATTGCCTCAAAAGAAATCCCTTGATCCACTGAGTGTTTTTAGACCAAAACGAACTGCGTACCTCAATTAGAACGAAAGATATGATTGCTTCAATGAGAAAAAAATGTTGAAATGAGACGTCAAATTGAATGTGCACTCATAACTTTCCTCAGAATCAAACAATTTGAACAGTTACGAGCTGAAATGAAAGAGCTTGATCTACTGAGTGTTCTTAGGACAAACGTAACTCCGTACCTCAATTAGAACCAAAGATATGATTGCTTTAAAGAGACAAAATATTGAAAAAAATCAAATAATTTGAGGAAGGCGGAAGTTAAGTGATTTATAGTATTTACCTGTTGACAAATCTATGCATGAATTCCTTTCAGTTAAAAAAAACGAAGGAAATCGACTGGATAGAATGGCCGGACTGACTGACTTTAGTTTTCATAAAAAAATTAATACATAGATATATTAAGAGTTTACTAAAAATAGCTTTGGCAAATCTGTTCGTCTGTTCTATTGGTCCGATTTCCTTCATTTCTGTTTTATTCTCTCTATAATTACCTTCCGGTGAATCATGAGACATTGATAGGTCTCTAAGCTCAGCCGACTTAGAGTAATCATAAAATCAAATCATTAAATAATCACTCCAATAATTGCAGGTGAAGGCTTACCCTAACCCGCAATACATTCTGTACTTCATTAATATTCTGATATATGATTTTCATCCTTAGTAATGCAACTGCATGCAGCCATGTTTGATTACTATCTGTCTAGCCAGAGAGTATACACTTCCTCTGATCACGCAAGAATACTATTCCCTGCCAGATACTCTTGATTCTATAATCTTTTCCAGCTTTCAAATATATTCAACAGATGGAAGAACGTTCCTAATAACTTACATGACGCTAACAGAAAAAAGTCTACGTACAAACAGACCCAATCATGACATATGCCTTAGGCACCTATCAAAGGATAACCTAGCTACACCAGAAAGAGTGAAGGCCATATATCTTTAAAAAAATTCTCTACCTGGCAGGAAACTCTACTTTCAGACCAACCTATGAGCTCACAAGACAACCGTTCTATATAGAAGAACTGTGATTAAAAATACCACTGCTTTCTACGACATAATTCCTCTGAACTGCCTATGGGTCAGTGGTAGAGTATCGGTCAACGTATCGCGTGTTCAAACTCCACCAAAGGTAGTCTAATTTCTGAAGGGCATGAAACTCCCGTCGGCATGTAAAATATTTCTGGTGATACATTTCGTGTTTACCCGACAAAATTAATTATAACTAAGCTATAGGTCGCCCAATACTGTACTGTTCAGGTTTCTCTGCAATCTGGAAGAGTAAAACGGAACGTCGAAATTGACACGCGGACAGCCTAAGTGGCATCTAATCAAAATGCCTGCGACGAACACAAACACCCACTCCCCAAGCCAGAAGTAATTAACCAAAAGAAGTTAAGACTATTTCAGGGCCCTCTAAATTTAAGTCCAGTACGCCGACCATTTCAAGAATCAATCAATCAATCAATCTGTATTTAGGGCTGGCCTACCAATTATTTGACTAGCTTTTCCTAAAACGTTTTCAAAGAACTCCAAAATTTATTCCAATCCCTACCTTCTCGTCCTGCCAATATTTGCCCCAATTTGTCCTCTTGAATTCCAAATGAATCTTCAAATTATGATATTTCCTACTTTTAAAACCTCCGCTAAAGCTTATTCGACTAATTATGTCATTTCACGTCATCTCTCCACTGACAACTCGGAATATACCGGTACCACATAGTTGAGAATCTTTTCTCCTTACTCCCAACTCTTCCCAGCCAAAAGTTTGTAACATTTTCGTAACACTACTCATTTGTTGGAAATCACCCAGTCCAAATCGTTTTTCTTTCCTTTGGAACTTTTCCAGTACATTTATCAAGTAGTCATGCTGCGTGTCCCATACACTGGAACCATACTCTAATTGGGGTCTTACCAGAGACTTATACGCCCTCTCCTTTGCATGCTTACTACAACCCCTAAATACATTTCCAATTTATTTGAAATCATTTAGGAAAAGGCTAGGAAAACAACAGATAGGGAATCTGCCACCTGGGCGACTGCCCGAAATGCAGATTAGTATTGATTGATTGATTGATTGATCACGGAAAAATACTATTCCCTGCTAGGTACTCCTAGGTACTGACATTGTCCTCCATAAGGTTCTATCACCCCATCAACACAATAATTAAAATTGAGAGGACTTTTCCTCTTGGTGAAAAAACTTGCATTTCATCCCATCCCATTTCATCCGCTGTCCATCTCACATTTTCTAGCCCCCCCTCCTCCCCCTTGCAGTCGCTCACAATCCTGTAACTCATTTACTACTCTAGAGATGGCTGAAAAAAAATAACGTAGCAGTTACTTTGTCACAGTTACATATCGGTCACTGTTACAAATGTAACGAGGACAAAAAATAACGGGTTACTGAGCAACGACAACAGAATAACGTACTAGTGAAAACAGTAACTGGGAAGTGGGAACTGTGACTAGTAGCAGCTTACAGGCATAGAATGTGACCTTCAGAGTTCAGATTGTACGCATGTCTTTCAAGTGAGAGCGCTTTCGTAGGAGATTGCTTTAAGTCAAATACACTATAGTGTATAATATAATGTATAGTGTATTTGTTTAAGTTGCTGCTGTCATCTGGTAACTAAAGTGTAAACTGTTATGGCATATTCAACTGCTCAGGGGTAATCGTTGACTCACACATCGCGCAGAGCAACCTACATTATAATATTGTTATACGTTTCACCCATATCATTTTTCTTGTACCACAAATAAATTAGTAATGCTAACTTTCCATATTTATATTATACATAACATAACTTCATTTTACTTAATCGATCCTTTTGTACCGGTTTGTGTCGAGGTTTGGCAGACAGTTTATCATGTTTTCTTGTCTTCTATCCTTGATCGGGGCATTGTCAAACTCGCTCCTCTGTACTTCGGAAAAGACGCTATGTTGTCTTCTCATTTCATCCGTTGTCTGCCTCTCGTTAATTTTATAGCAAATAGGAATGCGTGTTTTGCTGCACCGACTTTCAACAGTGGAGTGATGCGTGCGCACATGTGCGAGTGAATGAATGAGACTTTACAACCCAGCAAGACTTTGCAACACAGCTGTAACGGGACAAGCTTGAAGCCGTGATCAAGCTGTGACCAAAGAAAGGTGAGTAACGTTAGACGTTATTTTCAACTGTTACTTTGCACAGTTACTTTACTGTAGCAGTGACAGATGTAGCAGTTACACGAAAAAACCGTTTGTCACACCTCTACTATACAGTATAACATCATCCGAAAATAGCCTGATCTGTGATTCCACTTCTTTACTCATCTTTTTTTTCTTAAATTTTCGTTTCGGCCCTTATATGGACCACGTTTGATAGTCTTTTTCAGTATTTTTAGCCTTCTCTAACTTCTCTCTTTGCCAGCATCTTTTCATCCTTCCTCTGCTCTTCCGTATATGACCACCCTTTTCTCACTAGCATTTCCCCAGTCTCCTAATCTAAATTAATTTCTCTCCATGATATAACCTTCCGGAACCCCCATCATTTATATGCGAGATAAGAAAACAAAGGCCCAAATAATACAGCCTGGTTTTCCGTGGTTTCCTATTTTCACACCAGGCAAATGCTGGGGCTGTACCTTAATTAAGGCCACGGTCGCTTCCTTCCCACTCCTAGCCCTTCCCTGTCCCATCGTCGCCATAAGACCTATCTGAGTCGGTGCGACGTAAAGCAACTAGCAAAAAAAACAAAAAACAAAATAAATTATAATAATAATACCGCCCTGCGCTGGACCCCGGCTCTTAATCATTACAGGATCAGTTAACACTTCACTTACTCTAATTCTCTGAATTCTATTTTCTAGATATTTTGCCACCCATTCAACCACCCTTTTGTCTAGTCCAATAGCCCCTCATGTTCGTGAGTGATCTCCAATCATCTACCCTATCAAAAGCCTTTGATAGGTCAATAGCTATATAGTCTGACCTTGAATCTAAAATATCTGCTCTATCTTGATGGAGTCCTATTTATTAGCATATCTGAGAATTATCTGTATTTTGCCGACTGTTAGCAGCAACTTACCTAGTTCATTTTCACTCTATGAAAAGATAACTTGAAGTCTATTCCTGAACATTATAGCACAATTTACTAAGGCTGTAGACCAGGGCACAACAAATTCCGGGCGCCAAAAATTCTTTCTTTGGCGCCTTATTTTCTCCCTCTTTATATATTTAATTCCCCGTTTTATGTCGCTGCACTACTGCAAAGTACAAAATAATACACAACCCGTTGACACTCCATACCATTTATCAAACAAGAGAACAAGGTTAGGTAACGGCAGGGATCTTGGATAACTATGGGCGATTTCTGCTTTGATATTAATGTTATTACAATTTTAAATAATAATAAAGGAAGCAATAGACGAAAAATCTCTCGTAAAGAAGGAAATGCAGACATGGAAATAACTCAAAGTTATGTAAATGATACGAATAATACCCTGCGAAGCTCATGTTTAAACTTTCAATTATTAATCCTTTAACTTGTCAGACTGGTACATACAAAGGGATTGTACAATTTGCTGTTGTTGACAACAATATTCCCTTTGCTATTTACATTTTACAATTTATAAATTTCTTAGAACAGTATCAAAATAGAAGTGTGCAACAATTGGGGAGTTTCATGAATTTGTAAACTACATGTCGTAATCAGTTCAGTGTCGTGCTGGCTTTACATTTTGTGGTGATCTGGTGTACTGTATAAAACTATAAAATCACAACACCTATTGCCATTGCTGAAGAATCCACAACCTGTGTCTAATCATTCGACCGGGTCAGGGATGGAGGATAGGAATTGTGCCGGCTGCCGAAGCCTGTCGCACTCCTCTGGGCATTGCTATTAGCACCAAGTTTTATTTTTCAGAAGGTTAGACGCCACTTTGTTAACGATGGGAGTATTAGAAAAATTACCTGGCTCCTAGATTTAATAAAAACATTTGTCATATAGACTACTTGTGAATATCATGAGAATTTATAAAACTGTATACCTGACGACTCAAATCAGGAGTGCGGATCAAACTATAGGGTCGTGTTATTTCAGCCGTGTGGTAAACTATAATTACCTTGAGTTCAAATGTTCCGGTACGCTTAGTCTCGCTGACGCAGAAAGAAATCATGTCTGCTCTAGGTTCAAGTTCGAAAGAGTGGTAGCTATCTATACATGTCCGTTGTATTTCGGAAGTTCCTTTACATCCTTACCGAAGTTACTGCCTTGGTGTTCCATGCAACGATGTTACACAATCTCTTTCTTTAAACACAAAACTGCCCTCCAGCAAAGGTGTTCTCATAGGATTAAGTATACCCACTAACAGCTATAGCAAATCGTACTCAAATATTTTTAGCATCGCCACTACAATCTCATCTTTAAGACAGGATGGAAAGCCGAATCTCTTTCTGAAGTCCTCAAAAAACCTTGGTATGGCACCTTCAATTTGCCTTCTTCAAATTAGAAGAAAACTTTGAGATTAATTCAAACTTACACTAGAACAAATATGATCATGAGTGTTTACCATTCAACTCTACTTGTCTTGCACCGAATGTCAACAATACACTCTTATTAATTTATGCCTTGCCTTAACTTTATGATTTTGACTGATGATGGTTTCTAGTAAGACCGAAACTTGTTTCATATATACGTAACTTTTTATTAGTTTACAATAAATGAGTATTGAATAGGTGAACCTTTTAGCTCTTGTTTTACATAATATTGCTCTTCAGTATGGAATAATATGAAAGTTATTACCTATGATTATTTGTTCATCTTGGAAACAGTCATAAAATAGAACCTTAGTTTTCAAATGAAAAGAAATTTTGTTGTTCATTGCGTGATAGTATCACAAAACATACGAAGGCCATTTTGTTGAGACACATAAGAAAGATATTTTCAACGAAACAAAAGTTATTCAGTTCATTAGCCGGTAAGTTCACAGTACAATAACAGAATTTTGAAGACTGTCGTATTAAGCCTGGACCTAAGTGTTCAAAACTTTTACATCGACGTGTTTCTGTGCAGTGGTCTGATTTTAATGAATGTTATTAAAAAATCCACAGTTCTAGTCCTTAAGGCAAGCAACACAATGTTGAAAACATCCTAGGGATATGAGCTACGAATTTGAGGTAAGTTAAATATAAAAAAGGTATGAGTATACATTCTTTATTTATTCTTAAAAATTACTATCATTTTAGCATCGTTATCCGGCCGATTAGATTAGCAGTTTACTTTTTTCTACCACTACGGGCGCTAATGTGAGTCAATGCATTGTTTCACTTAAGCACTACTACGAGCACTAATGTGAGTCAATGCATTGTTTCACTTAAGCACTACTACGGGCGCTATTGTGAGTCAATGCAAAGTTTGGGAGCGCTATTGTGAGTCAATACAAAGTTTCACTTAAGCACTACTACGAGCGCTAATGTGAGTCAATGCAAAGCTTGGGAGCGCTATTGTGAGTCAATACAAAGTTTCACTTAAGCACTACTACGAGCGCTAATGTGAGTCAATGCAAAGTTTGGGAGCGCTATTGTGAGTCAATACAAAGTTTCACTTAAGCACTACTACGAGCGCTAATGTGAGTCAATGCAAAGTTTGGGAGCGCTATTGTGAGTCAATACAAAGTTTCACTTAAGCACCACTACGAGCGCTAATGTGAGTCAATGCATTGTTTCACTTAAGCACCACTACGAGCGCTAATGTGAGTCAATGCATTGTTTCACTTAAGCACTACTACGAGCGCTAATGTGAGTCCACGGCCAACTTGATGCGTCGCTCTAGCTAGGGAGCACAGCGAGGGATCCAGCCGGCCGTGGTGAGTCAATGGAAAGTTTCACTTAAGCCCTTTTAACTACATTCGGTGTGGACATTTTTCAAAAAATAATCAAAAAACACTTCAGGGTACCAAGGAACACATTAACGAAAAGAATTATGTAAATAAGTTAATTTGGCTAGGATTTGAATAAAAAAGGAAACGAGTAAAAAAACAAGTGATTTTAGGCTGTCTTTCTGGAACTGCATTTAAGCCGGAAATGAATTTCAATTTTTTTTAAAAAGTTTGATACAGCTATTATCCAAGACCCACAATATGAAACCTTTTCGGGCCTTTTAGCCCTCAACTTTTTTGTACAGTGTACCGATTTCAATGAGTGTTATTAAATATTCTATTGGTACAAAGAAAATAGCATTAGTTGGATCCCATTTATCCTAATCACTTCCACTCACACAGAATACGTGCACTAATTAAAAATAAGGTATACACAATATATTTTTACAATCAAGTGTTCCGAACACTATAAACATTTAATTACCTACATAATTTAGGTAAATTTTGTTGTATAAAGTAAGAAAATATGTTATGTTTACAAGTTTTTATTACGGTGAGTTTTATAAGTACGCGGCTAGAAAACAGCTGTTCAAAGGCACGCCATTTTCCGCCATTACACAGCTGAAGACAAAAACGTTCACCCGCAAGATGTCGCAGTGTTCGCAGCTGTCCTGTCCACACTGCTTCGTCAAAGAGAGAGCCTCTCTCATTGCCCACTTATGCTGTACATACAGTACTCATGTGGACTGGGATGTCTGACCACATGCTACATAACAACAGAGTGCAATAAAGTGCAATATAATGGCACAAGATTGTAAAATTACAGCTTGTGTTGTTACACCTACATCAAACAGGGTGCTGATCGATTCCAACGACGCAATACTAACCATAGAACGAGCATGGCAATAAATTTTGATGACGAGGGTACAGAGTTAAGTAGACTAATTTGCATTTCAATTGCTCCCCAACAGCTTTATGATGGCGAACTTCCCGTGTCACGACGTGTACTCCCTATGCTGGAATTTGGCAAAATAGCTCCCTCTTTATAGACTAGACACAGTCGATACTTGCTTTGAGAGGTTCGGAATATCTTGAACCTGTTTCTTGTAACTATTAAAATTACTACGTGGTTCCCCTCTAGTATTGGGATAATCGAATACAAAATAATCGCTTATTCGATTATTTCATTCGAATGAATGAGGCAATCGAATAGTGAATATTTGTTCCATCCGATTATTTTTTGATTATCGTACTTTACGTTACGTTACGTTACTGCCACGTGCTTTTGTAAAAGAATATCAGTTTAACATGCCGTATTCAACGTTTGAATGCAGGCATGTGACTTCGCATAAATTTATGACGATGATGATGATGATGATGATGCTTGTTGTTTAAAGGGGCCTAACATCGAGGTCATCGGCCCCTAATGGTACGAAATGAAATGACAAACAAAAAGGTCAAAATCATCCACTGACCAAAAATAAAAAAATGACATGAAGAATGAATGGATGGACATGAACCCCAGAAAAAATACCCAGTGGATCCGACTCAAAGAAAAGACCATAAATATTAGTATTATTGACTAAGGGACCACTTCTAAACCACAATCCTGAATAGAGGATGCTTGATGTCTAAAGGGGTCCAAAATCCAGGTCAAAGGCCCCTCAGAATGGTACTTATCGCTAGTAAAGTAGAACCATGGTATTTGTCATGTTGGGGGTACTAATCAAAAGTAGCGTAGACTCACGCTGTTCCACACATGATGGTACTACTCACAAGTGTTGTACGTCGTACAGGTAACGCAGACCTATGGTGTTTCTCACACAATGGCGCCACTCATAGTCAACGCAAACCGATGAGGTTCCTCACCTAGGTGTACTAGTCACGGGTGCCGGCATTCCCGTGGTGTTCCTCACATAATGAGTACTAATCACAGGCAACGCAGACCCACGGCGTCACTCATATAGTGGTACAACTCACAGGCAACGCCCAGACCCGCAGTGTTGCTCACATGGGTACGACTCACGGGTACTGGAAACCCACAGGAGAACCAACTCATTGCTGCTACTAAACACAAACCTGTTTCGTACCTAATATAGTGGTACTACTCGCAAGTACAGGCAACCCACGGTGTTCCCCGCGTGATGGCACGAATCAAAAGTAGTTTCATGGTTCTAATTCAATCATCCCTTGGTCGCCCCTTTTAGTCGCCTCTCACGACAGACAGGGGATACCGTGGGTGTATTTTTCGTCTGCGTCACCCACACGGCAGGGGGCCATAAATTTATGAAGGAATCGTGAAATCTATTACCAATTCCCATGCGAAGAAGGGTACAATTGCTAGTATTCTATATTCTGAGTCGACACGTGTAGAAACTACAGGGACTTCGCGTTCAATAAAAAAATAAAAAAAACCAACATAACAGTGCACGCTCATTCATTTAGCGACATATCAAGCACCCAGAACAAAAGCCAACTGACAGGTCGGTTTCGTTATCAGCCGAGTAGGCGAAGTAATTTATCACCCTCTAGATAGTGAGTGCACTGCTAGAACTACTGCGCCACGTTTTATTCTTGCCACAGTTCTTGTACAATTACAGCAGTTATGCCATCTAGCGGAGATGAATGGTAGTAGAAGAAGAAGAACCCGTACCAGAACTTCTCTTACAGCACTCAAACCTCACCCCACTCCATAAACAATCATCTTTCATCCTCACAAACAAGTCAGAATGATAATCTGCCTGCCGCATCACTTGCTGATCAGGCTGGGCTGTGTGGCTCAGACGGTTAAGGCGCTAGCCTTCTGACCCCAACTTGGCAGGTTCGATCCTGGCTCAGTCCCGTGGTATTTGAAGGTGCCCAAATACGTCAGCCTCGTGTTGGTAGATTTACTGGCACGTAAAAGAACTCTTGCGGGACTAAATTCCGGCAGCTCGGCGTCTCCGAAAACCGTAAAAGTCGTTAGTGGGACGTAAAGCTATTATTATTATTATTATTATTATTATTATTAACTTCCTGATCAGCCCATCACACCTATAAATCCACCAACGCAACCATCAACACAAATCACCACCCCTCGTAAGGTTCGAACCAATCCCAGAAAACCATATAACCGTTCTTCATTGGTTATAATGTGTTACAACTGTCTCAGCCTACAACATTCACCCTCAGAACGTTGTAACGACACTCGCTGAAAAAGATGTGGTGACGATCACTATCACACTAAATGCACAGTCCCATGCAGGGTTGCCAGACGTCCCGGATTTGATGGGACAGTTCCCATCCGGGGCGGAAATTGACCCGTATTTTTAACCTCGAGAGAAATACGCCAGTGTTTCCACCTCTGACAAGTACCAAGAACTTTTCTTCTTTCTTTCAAAGAGAACAGATTTCTTCACTCCTTGGTTTTTATCTGACGTGAGTTCGTAGATTCTTTGTTTTTATTTTATTCTTTGCAGTTCTCGAGTTGCCGGCCCCGTGGTGTAGGGGAAGCGTGCCTGCCTCTTACCCGGAGGTCCCGGGTTCGATTCCCGGCTAGGTCAGGGATTTTTACCTAGACCTGAGGGCTGGTTCGAGGTCCACTCAGCCTACGTGATTAGAATTGAGGAGCTATCTGACGGTGAGATGGCGGCCCCGGTCTCGAAAGGCAAGAATAACGGCCGAGCGGATTCGTCGTGCTGACCACATGACACCTCGTAATCTGCAGGCCTTCGGGCTGAGCAGCGGTCGCTTGGTAGGCCAAGGCCCTTCAAGGGCTGTAGTGCCATGGGGTTTGGTTTAGTTTAGTTCTCGGGTTGCCCATCCTGGCGAATAAGACGCGTAATAGCGGACTTGAGGTAGTCCGAGTCCACCGCATGCTCCTGTGAAATTGTCAGGTGTTCTGTTGACTTACTTAGGTCTGAGCTGTTTATTTCTGTAAATAGGCTATTTCTTCAATGTAATGCAGAGGTTTTTATGAACAGCACTTCAGAGAAATGAAAATAAATTGAAAGAGCTGGTATGAATAATTAAATAAACTAAGATTTTTTCCTATTTGTTTTGCGTCGCACCGATAGAGGCAGGTCTTACGGTGACGATGGGATAGGAAAGGGCTAGGATTGGATTCGACCGTGGCCTTAAGGGAGGCTTCATTTGCCTGGTGTAAAATGGGAAATCACGGAAAACCATATTTAGGCTACCGACAGTGGGGTTCGAACCCATCGACTCCCGAATACAGGCTCATAGCTACATGACCCATACCACGCGGCCAAGTTGCTTATTACTGTTTCAGTCTGTGTATACATGTTAAAGCATGCATTAATATACTGCACTATGATGTGAACATAATACTAAGCGAAACATTTTGAAACTAAGTTTATAACTTGTAGAGTACGAGCCTGTTGATTTCCTCGCACATCTGCCCCGTATGTTGATTTCAAGTAACTGACAACCCTGGTTCCGCGGGAACAGGCGAAGTGCGCGAAATGCCACGGTAATCACGTCGCTTCCTACCCACATTGCCCATACTTTAGAAAGCTATTACGGCACATTACGCCAGACCCCAACCGCAACCTCAAACTCACTAAGCCTTAGAATAGCTCCCCCTACACCCCCCGCCGATTCGAACCACAGACTCTAATAGCAATAGATCTTACCAAGTGACTACTTCCTTTCTTAACCAATTTTCTCTAACCGAAAGTACCTCACAGCCTTCCTCCTGCCCTCCCTCCTCCCCCCAGGAACCCCGTTCCCCTCTTAAATACTGCATGCCCCATCAAACTCAGACAGCCCAACCTTCGATCCCAAGGTTCCACACCCGACGAACCTCGCCAAAACCAGCCAACACTACCCAAGTACACAACATACCTACTGAGCATACCTAAATCTGGCCATCATATGCTATAAGTTTTTGATGCGTATTGACATCAATTACGTATGATTTGGTTTTAAGTAGTCCACCTATTCAGTACGAACACATGTAAATACAACTATATCTTAGTATCAGTTATATCCTTATTTTTTATATTGGTACTAGTTTCGACCTTTTTGGTCATCAGCCGTCACAATCACTGGTGTATCTTACGGATACCCGCCTCATTCATGGTCACACACCTCAATTTTAGCGACTACCACAAGTCACAAGCTTCATTCAAGGACAGGTATTGTTTGTTGTTGTCATCAGTCCATAGGCTGGTTTGATGCAGCTTCCATGCCACCCTATCCTGAGCTAACCTTTTCATTTCTACGTATCTACTGAATCCTACATTTGCTCTAATCTGCTTGTCATATTCATGCCTTGGTCTACCCCTTACGTTCTTACCGCCTACACTCCTTCAAAAAACCAAATGAACAAGTCCTGAGTGTCTTAAGATGTGTCCTTATCATTCTATCTGTCCTTCTCGTCAAATTTAGCCAAACCGATCTCCTCCCACCAATTCGATTCATTATCTCTTCATTCGTGATTCGATCTACCCATCTCACCTTCCGTATTCTTCTGTAACAGAACACGTGTTATACGCACCGATGTTAAATCAAGACTGTTACAGTTGGCAATTATGACTGTCTATCTGATCGTCACTGTAAGGATCACTATACCGCCGTCAGCGAGAAAACCAATTATGCTGTAAACAAGAGCACGTGTTCATGTTAACGTTTATTGGTTGATGCTACCGCAGAACACCTGCGCGGAGACATCAAAATAGTTCGTCAGCCAGATCATAGCATAATGCGATCCTACAGTGCACAATGTCCAAAATATGTCTCAAATAATTTAAGTCAGAATAATATGCAAGAACCGATTCATTGTCATTAACATAAGCAAGTAATTCAATCTGAAGAATGCCGGGTAACCATGCCCTCATGCTTGATCCGCCATGTTCAAACTCTAGCCTCTATGGCATCGTCCGTTTGCACCGTATTGGACCTTTAACCACAATGACGTCCGTCCGCGAAGGCTCGATGGAACTTAATTCCCATTCACCTCCATAGAGTTGGTGTGGAGCGGTGTAAACGGATATGTTCTCGTAGTAATAAACCTCGTAGAAGTCAGAATATTAACGAAGGCAAGTTGCTTCACGTCGCAGCGACTCAGATAGGTCCTATGGTGACGATGGAACAGGAAAGGGCTAGGAGTGGGAAGGAAGCGGCCGGGGCTTTAATTAAGGTACAGCCCCAGTATTTGCCTGGTGTGAAAATGGGAAATCACGGAAAACCATCTTCAGGGCTGCCGACAGTGGGGTTCGAATCTACTATCTCTCGAATACTGGATACTGGCCGCACTTAAGCGACTGCAGCTATCGAACTCGGTATATTAACGAAGGAAGGAAGAGCTGACATTCTGGGAATCGGACGGTCTATGCGATATGACTGTCGATCGTCGCATCATCAATCCGAATGATACCAGCAACGGAGAGAGAGAGAGAGAGAGAGAGAGAGAGAGAGAGAGAGAGAGAGAAATCCGACTTGGAAGGAGTTCGGCCCTTATCAGATTCTAATTAGGTAAAGTGCTTACTTTAATTGTCTTTCATACTGCCTTTTCAAAACTATATTTCCCTTCTAGAATTTAATTCAATTGAAATATTAAATATCAAAAGTGTGAATTTTTCTGTATATGTGCTGCTGTAAATGATTTATTACGGACTTGCATTTAGGGCATAACCTCAAATCCATCAACTCTTCGTAATTTATTTCTTTTCTGAGGTGTTAAATATCCACATGTGATGTAATTCGCTTGTAGTTTACCGGTATTCCTGCTTCGTATCCATATCATCATCATCAATGCACTTCATCTACATGTTGACATCAGTGACATCCAGCAACAGTCTGATGTAATCGCGACAATCAGGCGAGGCAATGACAATTCCTAGACAACCCCACGTGACTCTTGCTATGTGCTGGGAAGTAGCCCGGTTATTCTCCAATCAATGCGAAGACCGCGGATGGCTGCATGATATTTGTTTACATCAGTTTCGATTCTCTCGATAACGCCAGAATATACAATTTCTTCGAGTGCTTTTTGAAGTGTTCTTATGTGTGCTTATGTTTTAGACGGATTCAGGTGTTTAATGTTTACCAATGATTGTGACGACTGATGACGACCAGAAAGGTCGAAACTAGTACGAAAATAATAAAATGAGGATATACACACAGTCGAACCTCGATATCTCGAACCTCCATTACTCGACTTTTCAGTATCTCGAAGTAACTTAAATTTCCCCGCTTTTTGTCCCATTCTTCACGTGTATTTATTTCTCTTTTTCTACCGCTTTTTCCCCACACCTCTGGGGTTGCGGGTACTAACTGCGTCGCACATGTGGATTTGGCCTTGTTTTACGGCCGGATGCCCTTCCTGACGCAAGGGATGTAATCACTATTGTGGTGGTTGGTAGTGTGGTATGTTTTCTGAATATGAAGAGGAGAGCATTGGGACGGACACATACACCCAGTCCCCGAGCCAGAAGAATTAATCAGAAGCGTTTAAAATCCCCGACCCGGCCGGGAATCGAACCCGGAACCCTCTGAACCGAAGGCCAGTACAATGACCATTCAGCTAACGAGTCGGACGTGTATTCATTTCTCGATTACTCCAAAATTGTGTTTCTCGATTTCTCGAAGCAAACATTTCCTCTCTTGAAGCAAAAATTACCCTGTAAGTGGAATTTTGTGCAACCTTAACTGTGCAATACCGCATTTGTGGTTTGTGACAAACAGTTAACAAGAAAAGCCTACAGTGATGCTGGGAGCTAATATGATGGGAACCGAAAAACTAAAACTTCTAATGATCGGAAAATCGGAGAAGCCTCGCTGTTTCTCGGGTGTGAATTAATTACCGGTCACGTACGAAGGCAACCCCCGAAGTCGCGGATGACAAGCTCCATTTACGAATCTCGGCTGCGTGGCATTGGCGAAAAGTTTCAACGTGAAGTGTGGAAAGGTTTTTCAGAAGTGTTAATTGAGGTATGTTTCTTGTTTCACTGTTGTATCCTGTCTTCTAAAAAGTTAGTATAATAAGTGTTATAATTAAAGTGATGCCGTAAAACAGAGTTTGTTTGTATATTTTTAAATACTGTTAAAAATAATGTATTCAGTATAAGCCCTTAGATACATGTGATTCAACTACAGTAGAGTCTCGCTCAACCGACCTTCGCTTATCCGACACTCCGTGTTATCCGACACTGGTAGTCTTAATTTGAACTTTAGGTGGATGAAATTCTGGGACACGGGGTGTGGAGGGTGCGACTGTGGGACAAGCACTGGCAGTCATGCGGTAGGATTGTTCAATGTAGTATTGGTTGGGTGCGGATGTTATAGTTTTCATATCCTCTGTGAGTATGGCGAGTAAACGTAAGAAAGTGATTGTTTCTGTGGAAGACAAGTAGAGTGGGTTAAAGAGACTGGACAAAGGGGAAACTCTCCAAAAATGGCTTCAGATTATGGTGTTGGACTTGTTACAGTGGGAGACTGAAAACATACGAGGGAATAAATTGAAAAGTGGTGCTCTACTAGAGCAACAAGTTATGCACTGAAAATTAGAAAAAAAATGGAAAATATGAGTACGAAAAAGTAAGTGAAGCACTATTTCTTTCGTTCACTAAAAACTAGGAAAAGGGCTTGTCAATATCTGGCCCCATTCTGCAAGAAATGGCGGTGTATATCCAGAAGGAGTTTAATAAAGGGACCCTAATTTTACTGCCAGTGCTGGGTGGCTTGATCGGTGGAAAAAACGGTACGGCATTGGGCAGCTTAATATCTGTGGAGAAAAACTGTCAGCTAAATCCGATGAGGTTGTGAAATTTAAAAGACAATTTCAAAAAATAATTCTTGCTGAAGGATTATCCGGTGATCAGATTTTTAATTGTGATGAGACTGGGCTGAATTTAAAGATGCTGACATCAAAACTCTTGCAGCCCAAGCCAAGACGTCTGCACCTGCTTACAAGCAAAGTAAGGAAATAGTACTGCATCTACTGTACAATTGAATTCATAAGTCAATAAACAGACTCCCGTAAAACATAGTACATAATACAGTATAGCCTTCCTGTTTGTTTTAGTTCATTTTCAAAGTTATTCCGTATTATCCGACATTTTCGGTGATCCGACGTACTCCAGGTCCTGTGTAAGTCGGATAATCGAGACTCTACTGTATGTGCTATACATTCTATATCTCGAAATAAAATTTAGCTCCCGAGGTGATTTGAGACATCGGGGTTCCACTGTAACTGATACTAAGATGTATTCACATGTGTTTGTATTGAATAGGTGGACCACCTATAACAAAAATCATACGTAAATCTGGTCACTCTATGCTAACCTCACACCCATCACCATACCAACAAACAACAGAGCCCCACGTTAAAATGAAATTAGGGACCAAATAGGTGGGAAATTTCAATCACCGCACCTCAGCTCTGCGAGTATGACGCTCAGTGTGCTTGAACTGGGATGGGTAGTTTTTCCACCGAGTCCCGTCCTCCGTCTACTTTCAGGGCACCGATATATCATTAGTGTTGTATGTCACAACCACCGTCGTGAATAACCACCTCGCTTCCACTTAAGGTAGACTACCGTGATTAATACGAGCGTTGCACAACTTAAGAGACTGTCCGTCGCCAGATGGTAAATGTACTGACAGCTAAAACAAAGGCATAAGCCAACCAGGTACCGTTTCCCACACCTTCTAGGCATTGAGAGGGGCAGGCTCCAGCTGGTACATTCCTCGCATACTAATATTTACCCCAAGAATGTAACCGTTACATTCTATTTAAAAGTTTAAACATCATTTTTGAATTCTTTGTAAAATTATTACATGTTATAAATATCATTTTTGGTCCGTATTGAAAATTTATAGTTCAACAACAATAAAGGTGTTTTAAAGAATAAAGATACGAATAAAGATAAGAATAAAAATAAAGACGCTTCTGTCTCACTTCATGCTGACGAATTTCATCAGCGGCCTTGGACATACTGTATTTATGACAATCATGTTTATGCTTGTGTTCACGCCCTCATGTCATTGGCTTTATATTATTACCACTTTGGTTTTCCACTAACATTTTAAATAAACTGTTTAATTGGAATTTTAATGGAAGAAGTTTTAGTCTCCGACAAGATTATAGTTTAATCATTGACAGTGGTTCCATTAGCATCTTTATATATTGTATCATTTTTCACATTTTTATGTCCCGAATTTTAATAACTGTAACTTTTAGCTTCCACTTTTAATATTAGTTGTACTCTTGATGATCGTTTTTAGGCTGAAGATGCCCTTAATTCAGGGCGAAACATGTCCCATTTAACTGTGAGTCTATTTATGTAACCACTATAAGTGAAAATAAAAGTATTGAATAGTGGATTAAATTAAGACACCTTCTTTGTAAAATGTAAAAACAGGTAAGAGAGAACAAAATAATTCCTGTCATTATTTTATTAGAATCTAGCGATACTGTGATTAGCGGGTTTAGTTTAGTTTGGTAATGTTTTATTGTACATGACAAGATTAAGCCCTTCATGCCTTCTCTTCCATCTAACCACGCATTGTCATATGCAGTATGTATTACTTTACGCTAATTAGATTGAACACAAATTGAATTCATAACACAAGAATAATGAATGATTAAACTGAGATGAAATATACTGGATATAATAAAAGGGAAAATTCTTAAAACGAATATCCTACACGTAGAAAAGAGGTAGTACATAAAACTTAACTCTTTTATTTCTAAACTTAACTCTTTTCTTTCTATTCCTATCACTTTTTCCCCCACACCTGCGGGGTCGCGGATGTGAACTGCACCGCACATGTGGATTGTGCCCTGTTTTTCGGCCGGATGCCCTTCTTGACGTCAACCCTATATGGAGGGATGTAATCACTATTGCGTGTTTCTGTGGTGGTTGGTAGTGTGGTGTGTTGTGTGAATACGAAGAGGAGAGTTTTGGGACATACACAAGCACTCAGTCCCCGAGCCAGAAGAATTAAACGGAAGCTATTAAAATCCCCGACCCGGCCCGGAATCGAACCCGGGACCTTCTGAACCGAAGAGCAGTAGGCAGTACCATTCAGCCAACGAGTCGGACAAGATCTAAAACTTGTGTCAATGTGATTTAATAAGTACGTACATTAAAGAATTATAGGTTTACCGTTTTGGGGGTTTACTACCCTGTTGTAAAAATAAATAAATAAATAAATAAATAAATAAATAAATAAATAAATAAATAAATAAATATATATAAGAGCTGTACCAGCTTCTCTGGGAGCCATACACAATTAATGAAGAACTAGTGACCCGTGTATAAAAACTACGTGCTATTGTGTTTCGGGATAGAGTTTTGTGTGGTGTAGTATGATTTGCAGGGATGCTGGGGTCAAAATAATACAAATACTCAATCCCCGAGCCATCTGAGTTTAAAATTGCCGATCCGGCAGGCAATCGAACCCATGTGCCGCTGAACCGAACGACACTACACTGATCTTTCAGCCAAGGAGCAGGATATTCCAAAAGAAAGAGAAATAATACTGTGGAATACTTTTAAAAACTGTCGTAAATTTCATAAAACAGATCAGTGGTTGAAGACGCTGCAGAAGCGACAACCAATTAGCCTACAGCCTCGCCTCGTGTACTTGTTTAAACAGGACTTCCAATTGCAGCAAACAAATAATATTCTTAATAATAATAATAATAATAATAATAATAATATCGGTTTTTACGTCCCACCAATTACCTTTGAATATTTTCGGGTACGCCGAGTTGCCAAAATTTTGCCGCGCATGAGTTATTTTACGTAAATCTACCGACACGAGGCTGGCGTATTGATCGCGTGCCGGTCCCTTCATCATGAAAAATGAAAACCTACAACTTGTTTCCCAGTCGGTGACCGGTTCAAGGATGGAATGAATGAAGCCCCCATCTTGCGTCGAGGATAGGAATTGTGCCGCCTGCCGAAGCCTGTCGCACTCCTCTGGGGCAGTGATTAATGATTGACAGATGAAATGAAATTATAGTGGAGAGAGTTGCCTGAATGAGAGATGACAGGGAAAACCGGAGTACCCCGAGAAAAATCTTTTCCCGTCTCCGTTTTGTCCAGCAACAAATCTCACATGGATTTACGGGGAGTTGAGCCACGGAACCCAGCGGTGAGAGGCCGATGCGCTGCCGCCTGAGCCACGGAGACTTCTCACCCAGCGATAACACTGTTTGAAGTCTCCTACAGTGCTGTTTCCCATGCTATCTTCTGTTCCTGTGTTACACTATAAATTACTGTCATTATTTATGTGTGTTCCATTGTTCTTGAGCGAAGTATTAATAAACACAAGGTCGGTCGTTGTAAGGAAGGTATGATTTTTGTAGGGTTGGAGTATTTTCATTCTGCAATTCCGAGTTATACATTTTCTTTACAGCTCGCGGACTTCCCCGATTTTATGAACCCTTAAAGAGAAATCCTTGATAAAGACGAAGTCAGTGGATATGAGGCTGGGGAAGAAGATATTTTGCAAGAATGTGATCATAAAACAGACACCAAGAATGAATTTTCTGAAGAGTTGGGAGTGATTTTTCAGATACCTTTGTGACTTTCGTTTTAGGAAAGGATAATACGACAATCTGGACAAATGTATCACACAATTGTTTTATCATCAACATGTTATAATTTACTACGCACGAAGGAGGAAGGGGTGATAACAATCCTAAGGGAAAGGAGAAATCGTGACATTGTACCAAACAGTTTGAATCTCATTTTGTAAATCCTCTTTATTATTTAAAAGGCTCCATTGAGCATGCAGCCATCAATTTCGACACCAGGACCAAGGGCGGCGAAACGACCGACATGCAACACTAGCGCTACAGAATTAAATTCGCCTCACTACGGAATTAATTATGTTTAAGCTTAATATGGGAGAAACATGGAAGGTAGGAAAGTTTCTTTACAAACCGACATGAATACCATCATGTATTTATTTCTCAGAAATCCGTTAATGAATGGGTCGAGTGAAAGGAAGCCAAAATTCAGGTTTTCTGGTCATGGATTAGAGAAAAACGTTTTTGGAAACTCCTTAATGACTGATATCCGCAGGCTACTTCAGTAAGTGATCACGTCTTTAACGCCTGCAACGAAAAGATGATTAGTACATTTTCAGTGCGATAAGGTTATGAACCAGGCAGCAGTGGCGCGTAGATAGAACGTCTTCAGCGTGTTCAAATTTATTGTTGCTTGATGTAAAATTACTTGTTTAGCAACGAGACTTTCCTTTTAAGGCACGCGGTTGCAGCCCGGATAAGTTACCAAAACAATGAGGAATGAGAGAGAGAGAAAGAGAATATGAGGTGCAATTACTTTAAGACGAACCAGTGTCCTCTGATTTTGAGGACTTTTCTTGCATAAGAATAATGACTCCAAGAACGTGTCAGTCAGACTACTGTTATTTATGTCTTGATGTATTCTGCTGTTTATTTTTCATGAAACACGTATTACGAATTAAAAGTTTCATTAATCACACAAAATCCGAGGTCTATTGTCGCGGCCACCAAATTAGGCGGGTCAGAGAAATTACACTGTTGCCGCCAAGGATATGTAGCAACTGGCGAAGAAATGTCTAACTGAACACATCATTTCCGAGCGCGAAGCAAGTTTTTCCTCTCTCAAGCTCCTGATGTTACTTCATACAATGTTTCGAAACAAATTATACTACAAGCTTCAGAAGAGACTGCTGATTTCACTGGTATAACTATTGTCCATATAAACCACTTTAAATAATTATTAAAAATAAAATCTTGAACGAGTAAATTTAAATCCGTATGATCATGTATTGAAAAATTCAGTAAGCGGCCAAGATTTTATTTCTTCAGCCAATAAAATTTTGTCTGCGGGAAAAATGTAAAAAATCGCCTGACATATTTTTTATCTGAAACAAATTTCCATGAGTCTTATAATTTTCGTGGAAAATGGCCGGGGAAGCGATCATGTAAATGTCGCTAGCTGAGGCAGTTCGGGGCGCGCGCACCAGCACAGGCTGCAGGACCCCGTAAATACTTTCGGATTACATATTAATCTGTATCTGTTTTATTACATTATAACTTTAAATATTTGAATACTGTATATTTTACTGAGTGATATAGAAAAAGAGCTACTTTAAAGAATAGGTTTACACTAATTTACAATGAAGTAAGAATCGGTTTCTAGCTTCAAGGCCGTCTAAGATTTCTTAGTCACTGTCACCACTCATCTCACTATCTGTCGAGTCGTCTTTTACACTGATAATGATGAATGGCTCCATTCTTTCGTCGCTTGCCATTTCCTTGTCCCAATCGTCTGTTTGAAGATTTTCCGCGCGATTGAAGCACTTTTCCCAATCTGCAGCAGTCACATGGTCTATGGCTTCTGACGTGAGTTTTTCTACGTCCTGTATTTTGAATGTCCTGTTCCTCTCTGCCACTTCTCTCTTGACTTGAACCCAAATCAATTCACATTCACTATACATCTTTAACTGCACTTACGGTGCGAGCTCAGGAGCTGCATGACAGAGAATGACTCGGGTAAGATGGCCTGGAGTGGATGGGCTTCAGTTTGACAGCACTGCAACGATCAGCGTTGCCAATCCGTGCCCGGAGGTAAGTGACTCTCGACCATCTGTCGCTTCGCCGTTCCCATATCTGACGACAGCGCAGTTTTCCTCACTCGCCTAATTTGGTGGCCGCGACTATAGTTACAATGCGCAGTAGAGCTAAATGGTTTGTTAGTGATGGATATTATATACTGTATTTATTAATCTGCCTTAATTTACAGATGATCTCAGTGGTGACTCCTGACTTCTGATTTAGGGGATGTAACCGAAAAAAAAAAAAAAAAATCGGAAACATCAACGCAAACATCTCAAGAGAAAACAACAAACAGGGCCAACAGAAACGTTTATTTAAAATCTCACATCCACTAATCCAATGGTCTGCTTCATAAATATATCTGTTGAAATGACGAACACACGACTTAAGGTGTGCAGTTACATTCAGAGTTGGACGCGGTTGTCCTTCATTTATAATTCTGCTTTTCTCCTGAAAAGAAAGCATATTGAATGTCTATCTTAATAATCGTTCGATTACACAATGGTTAGAATAATTCAGTTCGGATTGCGCGCTAGAAATGCGTGACCCTGACGCCCCTACATCCATGCCTGATGAACTAGTCTCTGATCGGTGTGATGTAATTTCAAAATCACACCATTCCCGCATTTTCCTTGTTTGATATTTAAACTACAAGCACACGGAGCTAAATTATTTATAATACTACAACACACATTTGCCATATATCATCATTTTTTAGCACAAGCAAGAAATCCCGTATTTCACGAAATAACAAATAAAGCCCGGCCACGCGCGATAACTTACAGGATAGCAGCTTGCACCGCCCTCTTGACGGATGTGGCTGTTCGTACCGCATTCCAACCCCACGGAAGAGATCAACAACCTTCAAGGCTTCAATTATCGTGCTGCCATCTCTGGAGTAGTTTGGCAATAATTAGTAACAGTCTCTAACCAGCCACGCTCGTTACTTCCATCTCTGACTATCGATAACTGTGCGTTTGAATTTTATATAAATAACTTCCATGAAAATATGAGCAATGAATATTTATTTTACCGGGCGGGATGGCCGTGCCCGTAGAGGCGTCTGTGAGCTTGCATCCGGGAGACAGTGGGTTCGAATCCCAGTGTCGGCAGCCCTGAAGATGGTTTTCCGTGGTTTCCCATTTTCACCCCAGGCAAATGCTGGGGCTGTAACTTAATTAAGGCCACGGCCGACCCCTTCCAACTCCTGTCGCCATAAGACATATGTGTCGGTGCAACGTAAAGCCCCCTAGCAAAATATTTATTTTTCATTGAAAATACAAGGAATGAAACACATCAATCGCACGTATGGGAAATTCGCCACTGAAGGATCTACAGTAGAGCAATAAATTAACCACCTACTGTGAACCCGTCGTCGACTAATTAGCTTTCGCAATTACAGCAGCAAACCCTGCTAGCGAAGAGAGACAAGGGAGACAAAACATACCTCAACTGACACCATAGTCAATCAATGTGATGTTATCTTCATTACCTTTCTGGTGAGTAGCAGCTAATGACCACACTTCCTTTTTTATGCAGTTATACAACCAATCACGACAAAAACTACCATCATCGCCTGTTAGTTCGTAACCGTCATGACTGAAAATTTCCACGACAGTGATAATGGCCGCTGATGGTCTTACGTAGCTATACAAATTTAATTTTTTTTCATTATTATAGCTCCTACGATAGAGGTGCATCGTAGAAGATTCATAATAGGATTTTCTGTACTTTTTACTATGTATCCCGTTTAGCAGGATTGGAAAAATCAGACGGAAATCTAGGAGCCAGCAAAATTTACTGATTCGAGTCTGTAGCGGAAAGTCGACAAAGAAAGACGTAATCGCGTCGCTGACTCCGACCATAAGACCCAAAACTTCAAGGTCCCTAAAGTGGATAATATGTTGATAACGGTAAGGAATACCGGAATCGTATCTATCTTTTTCCCCCCTCTATCGACTTCTACTGGCTGTGTTCCGTCAGTCTCCAGTTGGAGGATTTAATTGATTTGATATAAATATGTCTTACGACTGAGATCATCTAAAAATTTACGTCACGAAATTATAGCGATATAAAATTAGGGACGCGATGTTACCGTTTTCGGAGACGTCGAGGTGCCGGAATTTAGTCCCGCAGGAGTACTTTTACATGCCACTAAATCTACCGACACGGGGTTGACGTATTTGAGCACCTTCAAATACCACCGGACTGCCCAGGAACTGGTGTCAGAAGACCAGCGCCTCGACCGTCTGAACCACTCAGCCCGGCAAGAGACACTATCATGCCCCTGTGGGTGGGGGCGGTAGAATAACACCCACGGTATCCCCTGCCTGTCGTAAGAGGCGACTAAAAGGGACCTCAGGAGCTCTGAACTTTGGAGCGTGGGTTGGCGACCACGGGGCCCTCAGCTGAGTCCAGGCATTGCTTCCACTTACTTGTGCCAGGCTCCTCACATTCATCTATCCTGTCCGACCTCTCTTGGTCAACTCTTGTTCTTTTCTGACCCCGATGTTATTAGGTTTGCGAGGGCTAGGGAGTCTTTCATTTTCATGCCCTTCGTGGCCCTTGTCTTCCTTTGGCCGATACCTTCATTTTTCGAAGTGTCGGACCCCTTCCATTTTTTCTCTCTGGTTAGTGTTAAATAGAGGATGGTTGCCCAGTTGTACTTCCTCTTAAAACAATAACCACCACTACCACCACCACCACCACCAGACACTATCAAAGAGGGGCGTTAGAATACAGATAGTCCATGTGATCTTGCAAGCTGTGACGTGAAGTATTGATGGATGGCCATGGCCGAGAGACATATCAAAGAGGGACGTTACAGTACAGATGGTCGATGTAATCTTGCTGGCTGTGATGTGAAGTATTGATGGATGGCCATGACCGAGTGACATATTATCAAAGAGGGACGTTGCAGTACAAATGGTCGATGTAACCTTGCTGGCTGTGATGTGAAGTATTGATGGATGGCCATGACTTAGCAACATATTAGCAAAGAGAGGCGTTAGAATACAGATGGTCGATGTGATCTTGCAGGCTGTGATGCGGAGTATTGATGGATGGCCATGACTTAGCAACATATTAGCAAAGAGAGGCGTTAGAATACAGATGGTCGATGTGATCTTGCAGGCTGTGGTGCGGAGTATTGGTGGATGGCCATGACTAAGAGACATATAGAAGGCTCTTCTATCAAACGGCCTCATCTCATCGCACTCTCCAGAACTGATTATTTGGTTCGTGTTAGTTTCATGGACCCTGAGTCAGTCTCTCCTTTCGATGCACTGAATCCTACCCTTGTCGACTCCAAATTCCACATAGATGTCTGCCGAAAACTACTCATTTCATACAAATAAATTCAACGTTATCAATCTGAGTTTCTTTTATTCAAAAACATATTTATGATCATTTTATCTTTGCAAAGGAAAATCTGATTTTCGTCGAAAGGGAGCGTGTTAAAGTACTGCAACAACCAAACATCGGCCGCCATACCCCGCTGAGCCCCCCTGCTTCAGCTATAAAAAGAAATCGGACTTGTTTTTATATTTTATTTCCTAAGAGGGGGGAAAAATGACTTCTTGAAGGATAAATCACATCGAGCATAACAAGGAAAGAACGGTATTATAAGAAGACATTAGAGTAGAATAAATTACTTATCTATCAAAACAAATCAGTTTCGGGTGTGTTTCTTCCGTGTTTATATCCTAGAACTCAGCCCCTGTATAGTTTTCATGATATTCCTCATCAAGTTCATTATTTCGTGTCCATTGTCTCTTTCCTAACACTTCTTGAAACTATAGTTTACAGACAATAAACTCTTCACTAATCATTTGCTGGTAGCACTTCAGAGAAAGCATCTTGGTTCACTGAACAGCTTTCTGAATGAAGCCGAATGCTTAGAAATAATTAATTGGCATCGCGATATACAAAAGAGGGAGAGAGCGTTAAAGGTGTATGTTTGAAATGGTTTCTTGCTGGTTTTGCAACGTTCAGCTTTATTAAAAAAATGTTTCAGATAAGATGTATTTGTGAACATTTTTATGGGAATGCTAGTGGCTGTTTGATACTTACAGTATATACATCTAATTGGACCTGCTTCTGTGGATGCGTGGTACAGTGTCGGCCTCCGGATTCCAAGATAGCGGGTTCAAACCCGGCAGAGGGAGTCGGATTTTTGAAGGGCGGAAAAAAGTCCATTCGACACTCCATGTCGTACAATGTCGGCATGTAAAAGATCTCTGGTGATACATTTGGTATTTACCCGACAAAATTCATTAAATCTCATCCATAGACGCCCAAGAGAGGTCCGGTTCACGCTCTGCCATCTAGCGGACGAGCAGACAGCCAGAAGGCGTCAAATCGAAATGTCTGCAAACGGTAGCTGAGGCCATACGATTATTATTATTATTATTATTATTATTATTATTATTATTATTATTGGACCTACATAATAATTTTTTACTTTGCATCTTCTTTCTGGTTATTGTGATTGCATTTGTTAGATGCATAACCACGTGATAATCTGCCCTCTTTTAATCTCGAAAATATCGTGGAAAAGCCGTGTTATAATGTTAGTTTTCCTATGAGGAGTCAGGCTCCATGGCTAAAAGGTTAACGTGCTGGCGTTTGGTCGCAGGGGTGCCGGGTTCGATTCCCGGCAGGGTCGTGAATTTTAACCATCACTGGTTAATTTTGCTGGCACGGGGGCTGGGTGTATGTGCCCTATTCATCATCATTTCATCTTCATCACGACACGCAGGTTGCTTACGAGCGTCAAATCAAAAGACCTGCACCTGGTGAGCCGAACATGTCCTCAGACATTACCGGAATTAAAATTTATACCCCGTCTTTTTCCAACGAGGAACCGTGTTCCACGCAGATGACAGCTTGCATTCGGGAGATAGTGCGTTCTTCGAACCCCACTTTTGGCAACCCTGAAGAGTGTTTTCATTTTCTCACCAGGCAAATGCTGGACGACTGTACCTTAATCGAGACCACAAACGCTTCCTTCCCACTCCTAGCCCTTTCCTATTCCACCGCCGGCATCAGACCTATCTGTGTCGGTGTGACGTAAAAACAAATTGTTTAAAATATTAAAAAAGGACAACAGAAGCAAAATACAAGAGGCCACGATTTAATAAAGAAATCTATGTAGGGCCTACATGTGAAGAATATGACGATGATCTTGTTTAAAGGGGCCTAACATCTAGGCCATCGGCCCCTAATGGTACGAAGTAAGACGACATGTAATGACAATTTATAAGTTCAAAATCATCCACTGACCAGAATAAAAAACGTGATGAAGAATGAACGGATGGATATGACTTTAAAACAATCAGTGGATCTGACACAGAAACTATCATAATTAGTATTACTGGCCGTAATCGGGAGATAGTGGGTTCGAGCCCCACTGTCGGCAGCCCCGAAGATGGTTTTCCGTGGTTTCCCATTTTCACACCAGGCAAATGCCGGGGCTGTACC
The DNA here is from genome assembly GCF_040414725.1 of Anabrus simplex. Taxonomy (NCBI): domain Eukaryota; kingdom Metazoa; phylum Arthropoda; class Insecta; order Orthoptera; family Tettigoniidae; genus Anabrus; species Anabrus simplex. Next base: position 62,407,088 of record NC_090278.1, on the reverse strand, counting down.
TTAATTAAGGCCACGGCCACTTCCTTCCATTTCCTAGACCTTTCCTATCCCATCGTCGCCATAAGACCTATCTGTGTCGGTGCGACGTAAAGCAAAAAAAGTATTACTGACCAAAAGACTGTTGCTAAGGCACAATCCTGAATCAAGGATGCTTGTTGTCTAAAGGGGTCCAAAATTCAGGTCAACGGCCCCTCATAATGGTATTTATCGGTGGTAAAGTAGAACCATGGCATTTGTCATGTTGCGGTACTAATCAAAAGTAGAGTAGACTCATGGTGTTCCACACATTATGGTACTACTCACAAGTATTGTACTTCGCACAGGTAACGAAAACCCATGGTGTTCCTCACCTAGGTGTACTTTTTTTTTTTTACAATTGACGTTACGTCGCACCGACACAGATAGGTCTTATGGCGACAAATGGTAGGAAAAGCCTAGCAGTGAGAAGGAAGGGGCCGTGGCCTTAAGGTACAGCCCCAGCATTTGCCTGGTGTGAAAATGGAAAACCACGGAAAACCATCTTCAGGACTGCCGACAGTGTGGTTCGAACCCACTATCTCCCGGATGCAAGCTCACAGCCACGCTCTCCTAACCGCACGGCCAACTTGCTCAGTAGATGTACTAATCACAAGTAACGCTTCAGATAATGGTACCAATCACAGGCAACGTAAGCCCGTGGTGTTCCGCATTTAGTGGTACTACTCACAGGTAACCGGGCGAGTTGGCCGTGCGGTTAGGGTCGCGCAGCTGTAAGCTTGCATCCGGGAGATAGTGGGTTCGAACCCACTGTCGGCAGCCCTGAAAATGGTTTTCCGTGGTTTCCTATTTTCACACCAGGCAAATGCTGGGGATGTACCTTAATTTAGGGCACGGCCGCTTCCTTCCCACTCCTAGGCCTTCCCTATCCCATCGTCGCCAAAAAGACCTATATATGTCGGTGCGACGTAAAGTAATTTGTAAAAAAAAAAAAAAAAAAAAAAAAAAAATCACAGGGAACGCCCAGACCCGTGGTGTTTCTCACACTGCTACAAATCACGGGGTGATAGTACTGATCACAAGTAGTTTCATGTTTGTAATAAATCATCCCTTGGTCGCTCCTTTTAGTTGCCTTTTACGACAGGCAGGGGATACCGTGGGTGTGTTCTTCGTCTGCGTCCCCTACCCACAGGGGGTTGTGAAGAATATAGAACACACCACGCGTAAAAGAAGATTGTCGTTTTGTGGACATTAAATTATCCCAAAGAAGCATACATTGACATTAAGGATACTTATAATAAGAAGTTATTTAGGGACAAAATTCAAGAAGTGATCTTCAGGGATGAACAAGAAAGAAGCCACAGATCAGAACGAATAAAACAGATGTGGGCGGAGAGATAGAAGGAACATAGCAAGAAATGAAGTACTGATCTAACGTGCTCTGTAAAAGTGCTATTCCATTAAATTAATACATTAAAAAGTATCAAAAATAAAACTAAACGTATGCCCTGTTGTTTTCATGGGATACTCGAACGTATGTTCATACATATGTAAAGACATTTAACCGATGGACTTACAGGTCTTTTTATGACAAAGAAATAAAAAGAAATAACCGCGCTTCCATTGCTAATAGCATTTGCATAGTTATTTGTATCTCTTCAATCACAGACTGGATAATTATACCTGAGGTGTTACAAGCGCTTTTTTAAGTGAGTTTCAGTCTTTCGTAACTCTTGACGTGATAGTTCACGTAACATTGCTGAAGAAAACTCTTGAATGAGGCTTGCGTGCAGAGGACTAGACTTCTCTCCAAGTGTCAGGCACGAATTAAAGTACCTCTGAATCATTATTTCCTAACAGGAAAAGAGGAGTTGAACAGGAAAGTTTGAAAAGGTGTTCTGTTTACGGAAACATCTAATACTAAAACGCAGAGCAGGGGAAGTCTGTGTAATTTTGGACCACTTAACGTTCATAACTCTATTGGCCTTAATGAAAATTACTCAAATTTTATACATGATACTTAGTACAATGTATCAAATGATTTGGTGAAAATAAATGTTAATATTATCTTTAGGATTGGTTTAAAAGTAATATGTATTCTAAAATTTCTTATCGTGTAATTTGGAGTAGTAAATATAAAACTTTAGACCCTGCCAGAGCAAAGTGTAGCTTCCACCCAAGTCCCAGTCTCATCCATGGCTGTGACAATAAGGAAGCTGCTAGGGTATGGGTGGTGCTGAGTACAGACATTTAGAGCACAACCAGTGTTATGAATGGTGTTGCTCATAGGGTTAGCCGTGCTACAGTAGCACTGTCTGGCGCAGTGAGGAAGGCAATGGCAAACTACCTCACTCCTCATCTTGCCTAGGTACGCCTCATTTTGCTACTGTCGTTGGTTTTTGCGGTTTCCCTTTAACGGCGTAGCCTTTCTTTTGTGGTGCTACTTGAGGATCCAACCAGCCTCTGGGCTGATGAGCTAACAGACAGACATTATGAAATACTAAGCAATAAAATACGACACTACGAATTATGGTCATCACTTTCGGTATGTAGGACAATAATAAAACAATTTATCCCGGAACTTCAGGGCAGTTTTCATGAGTCCACTTTTTTTTTTCACAATTGCTCTGAATCGAATCATCGTAATAATACTTCACATATACAGTGCCGTCAGATAGCTCCTCTATTGTAATCACGTAGGCTGAGCGGACTTCGAACCAGCCCTCAGAAACAGGTTAAAATCTCTGACCTGGTCGAGAATCGACCCCGGAGCCCTCCAGTTAAGAGGCAGACACGCCATCCCTACACCGCGGGGCCGACCTCGAATTATAAAACTACGAAGAAACTTAATTACTACAATTGTTTCAACGGTCCAAATTACACACTCTCCGGCAGTCCAAACATAATAGGTCCATAGGTACACGCAGGTCCAAATTACACGGACTTACCGTAATTGTTTCACGTCTATGAATTACTGTACATTCCAACGTAAGCTCTCCTCGTCAACAGAACAGGGTTATGACAAGTCATCGTTTACCTGGTGCCTGGTGCCTGATGCACGTTCCAACCGAATACATAAAGCCTTCCGCTTACAGAAATGCATATTTTATAAGCCTTTCTTGGCCAATTTTTACTTTTAGGATATTTTTCATTTTTTTGCGATTTGCTTTTCGTCGCACCGACACTGATATGTCTTATGGCGACCATGGGATAGGAAAGGTCTTAGGAAGTGGAAGGAAGCGGCCGTGGCCTTAATTGAGGCACAGCCCCGGCATTTGCCTGGTGTGAAAATGGGTAACCACGGAAAACCATCTTCAGGGCTGCCGACAGTGGCGCTCGAACCCACTATCTCCCGATTACTGGATACTGGCCGCACTTAAGCGACTGCAGCTATCGAGCTCGGTTTTTTTTAGTTTTACCTCATTGTATTGTTACTTTCCTCCCGATGGTATCACCACCTTGACGAAGGCAAAATACATTTTGCCGGGTGTTTTGGAGGCTTGCGTGTTCAAATGATCCTTAGAGCTATGCCGGCGGGAGTATATATGCTCCTGGTAGGGCCACCCAAGCCGGACAGGTCTAAGGTGATGATCCAGACTAAGAGTGATACCCTGGTCATCCAGGTTGGGGGTTGGTACGTGGGGCTAACAACTCCACTACCACAAAACTACATATTGTTCAGAAACCAAATCAAGATAACCGGACGGTCCCAAACTTACGACGACTAAAGCGCGCTAAAATGGCAACGATACGGATATGAGGACCGTTGGAGTGAGGAGGTGGCGTAGGCGTGCTGAAGACCGGGACGACTGGAGAGCTGTGGTCAAGGAGGCCAAGGTCCTTAAAGGACCGTAGAGCCATGAATTAAGTAAGTAAGTAAGTAAGTAAGTAAAGTAAAGTATTGTTACTTTCAGTAATACGATGCATTAATTTTTTAAGTCATATTTCTTTTTTTTTCGTTATTATTCAGTCATTTTTGTGTCTTTACGTTCCTTAATCAACATACATGTTCGCCTCTGTGGTACAGTGGTTGGTGTGATTAGCTGCCACCCGCGGAGACCCGGGTTCGATTCCCAGCTCTGTCACGAATTCTGAAAAGTAGCACGAGGGCTGGAGAGCACCTCAGGCATCCTGAAAGTGGTTTTCCGTGGTTTCCTACTTCTCCTCCAGGCAAATGCCTGGATGGTACCTAACTTAAGCCCACGGCCGCTTCCTTCCCTCCTCCTTGTCTACCCCTTCCAATCTCCTCACCCCCCCCCCACAAGGCCCCTGTTCAGCATATCAGGTGAGGCCGCCTCGACGAGGTACTGGTCATTCTCCCCAGTTGTATACCCCGACCCAATGTCTCACGCTCCAGGACACTGCCTCGCTGAGCCCGAGGAAAAAACCAACCCTGGAGGGTAAACAGATTAAGAAGAAGAATCAACATACCTGAATATAATATAATACTCAGTTCGAAAACTGTGAAACAAAGTAATTACGTGGAATCAGTGCCAGACTCCGCTAGGGGAACAGTTGTTACCAATTCATGCTCCAAAGTCCACAGGCCATGGCGCCACTTTTAGTGGCCTCTTACGACGGGCAGGGGATACCATTGGTTGTATTCTACCCCCTCCCCCCACAACACACAGGGGGAGAGAATCGAGGAGTCTGTGGCCCCCTTGGACTGCCTGGAAATGATGTTGGTTGGTTAACCTCCGAGTTTGCCCAAGCAGCTATGCAATCTATCTGATGCTGGGGAAAGAAGCTGTTGAAAGGGAGGCGTTGGTTTGGATAACAGAAGGTGGGAAATATTGAAAAAGATTGGAATCCAGCACACGACTTTGGAAAAAATTATAGTGGACATTTTAAAGGATTCGGTGACAATCTTAAATCCTCACTTATTGTTCTCCTAAATTATAACTCATCTAATGTTTCTCTTTCTGTGCAATAATGTTAATATTTTCGGTTATCGCCTAAACTGTAGAAATTCAGGACCCTGTGGTCATTCACACACATACATAGTCGTATTAGAATTAACTCAAATTCTACGTTTTCCTTCAAAACGCGATACTTTTTTTTACTATTTGCTTTAGGTCGCACCGACGCAGATATGTCTTATGTCGACAATAAACGCTAAAGTACAAATATAACAATACTAAAAATGTAAAAATATGATTTCACAAAGCTATAGATCAATAAAAATCAAACCCCCTGGCGCAACAGTCCCGGAGGGCCATAACCTATCAAGCGAGGCCTGCAGATTACGAGGCGTCTTGTGGTCAGCACGACGAATTCTCTCTCCGATATTCTTGGATTTCTAGACCGGATACCGTGGGCTCACCATCAGATAGCTCCTCAATTGTAATCACGTAGGCTGAGTAGACCTCGAACCTATCCGGGAGATAGTGGGTTTGAATCCCACTGTCGGCAGCCCTGAGGATGGTTTTCCGTGGTTTCCCATTTTCACACCAGGCAAATGCTGGGGCTGTACCTTAAATAAGGCCACGGCCGCTTCCTTCCAACTCCTAGGCCTTCCTTACCCATAGTCGCCATAAGACCTATCTGTGTCGGTGCGACGTAAAGCAAAAAAAAGACCTCGAACCAGCCCTCAGATCCAGGTAAAAATATCTGACCCGGCCGGGAATCGAACCGGGGACCTCCGGGTAAGAGGCAAGCACGCTATCACTAAACCGCAGGGCCGGCCTATACATCATCAATGGTATTAAGAAACATGTGCTAAACCAGGTCTATGGTATTTTCAAAGTAAAGGGCTAAAATTCATTCAACAACAGGGCCCACAGTTCAATGGTTATACCGAAATTTGTGATGGGAAAACTAATTTTGCTAAATGTTACAAGAAGAGGAGATGCCGTAGAATGATACGGCATTTTCGGGAATTGTGGGAGAGTGATAATAGTACGGGGAAGGACACGACATGAATGACAAACAGATGTAGAGACGAAGAGGTTGCTTACTACAAGATATGAGGGCAGACGACACTAGTTCAAACCAGCTGCCATCTAAACTACAAGACAGAACTAGATATTTGTCAGCTATTCAACTTAGTCAACAGACATGATGTTCTTTTGAAGTCCAATAATAAGGACTATTTATTTATACCCCAACAGCTGGCAGCTCTGAAGATGGTTTTCCGTGTTTCCAATTTTCACACCAGACAAATGCTAGCTAGGGTTGTAAATTAATTAAGCCCACAGCCACTTCCTTCCCACTCCTAGCCCTTTCCTATCCCATCGCCGCCATAATACCTATCTGTGCCGGTGCGACGTAAAGCAAATTAAAAAATATATATTTTTATTTATTTTGGAAACCAAAACACAGTTCAGGAGTGAAATAGATATCGATAAAGCACAATGCAAACTTACAGTATACAAATGAAAGAGCAATAAAATCAACAACAAAACTAGCGGAAGAAAATTAAAAACTAACCTGTGGCTATTTCTAGCAGAGTGTAGCCCTTGTAAGGCAGACCCTCCGATGAGGGTGGGCGGCATCTGCCATATGTAGGTAACTGCGTGTTATTGTGGTGGAGGTTCGTGTTATGTGTGGTGTGCGAGTTGTAGGAATGTTGGAGACAGCACAAACACCCAGCCCCCGGGCGACTGGAATTAACCAATGAAGGTTAAAATCCCCGACCCGACCGGGAATCGAACCCGGGACTCTCTGAACCGAAGGCCAGTACAGTGACCATTCAGCCAACGAGGCGGACACTAACCTGATAAATGTAGGGAAGCAACACTTAACGATGAAAATGGTGGCAAATAGGAAGAATAAAGAAAAGAAAAAAGAAGATTCAAAGTCAAACGAAGAGAAACTTATAGCTCGGCACAGTAAGATAAATACAGATTTGACACAAATGTAACTGTGTAGTAGAGTAAAAAGTGTGTGTGTGTGTGTGTGTGTGTGTGTGTGTGTGTGTGTGTGTGTGTGTGTGTGTATATACAGAGGTATGAGTGAGGATATAAATGACTGGGTCTTCTTACTCTAATATGTATAGCATAAATCAAGATAATTATTCTAAGAGTACAGGGTTTGGAGTGTAAATAAGTAACTTTAAAATTGCTTACACATATGTACTCAGTACCGGACAAGTTGGCCGCGCGGTAGGGGCGCGCAGCTGTGAGCTTGCATCCGGGAGATAGTTGGTTCGAATCCAAATGTCGGCAGCCCTGAAGATGGTTTTCCGTAGTTTCCCATTTTCATACCAGGTAATTGCTGGGGCTGTACCTTGTTTAAGGCCACGGCCGCTTCCTTCCCACTCCTAGCCCTTTCATGTCTCAACGCCGCCGTACGACCTATCTGTCGGTGCGACGTAAAGCCAGTTGTAAAATACTATATATATACTGAATATACATAGAGTTTATGTAAACATGCATGTGGGGATGGAGGCCCTTTTTCCATCTATTAAAAAAAAGTTTTACGTCGCACTGACACAGATAGGTATTATGGCAACGATGGGATAGGAAAGGCCTAGGAATGGAAAGGAAGCGACAGTGGCCTTAATTAAGGTACAGCCCCAGCATTTGCATGGTGTGAAAATGGGAAACCAACGAAAATTATAATCAGGGCTGCCGACAGTGGGGTTCGAACCCACTATCTCCCGGATGCAAGTTCACAGCTGCTCAATAAATAAATATCACATTATGTACATCAGGGGAAACAGCAATGAGAAGAGAAAAAAAGGAAGATGAAAGATGAAGGAAAGGAGCTAAGTTAAGGAAGATTCGATCAAAGGAGACATACAAAGAAAAATAACGTGGAAGTTGTCAGAAGATGAGAGTTAAAAAGAGGGTAGGAATGCAAATAAATAAAGTTCTTTGACCATGCAAACGGCGGGAATACGGAATATGAAGAGGGGTGGATAATACGACTGTCACAGAATCGAATTGTTAAACGTATGCTATTATTGGTCTCTCGACTTCCTTTATAACGAAAGGAAAGAGCACAAAGGGAATCCATCTACAGTACACCCACTGTGGCTTGTTTGCTGAATGTCAACATTCCATTCTCTGCCCATCTTCAGTACACATTGATTTAAAATTCTCCTTTTAAAAAAATTGTTGTAACAACTCGCAAAACCCGTTAGTAGTCGATATCGCATCTCTATATAATAGACGTATTGAAACCATAAACGGCATTTAGATTGATGCTTTCACTGAGGGTAATAATAGACATGATAATAAAACGTTTGGTTCCGACTCCTCTGCTGAATTATTACTGTACTGCCCTTCGGTCCAGAGGGTGCCAGGTTCGATTCTCGGCCGAGTCGGGGAATTTTAATAGCTTCTGATTAAATCTTCCGGCTCCGGGACTGGGAGTTTGTGTCTGTCCTCTCCTCTTCATATTCAGACACCGCACTACCAACGACCACAGAAACTCGCAATAGTGAAATGTTAACCAGTATTTTTTTTAAACACTGTTTTACGTTGCACCGACACAGATAGGTTTTATGGCGACGATGGAACAGGGAAGGGCAAGGGGTGTGAAAGAAGAGGCCGTGGCCTTAAGGTACATTCCCAGCATTTGCCTGCTGTGAAAATGGGAAACCACGGAAAAACATCTTCAGGGCTGCCGACAGTGGGGTTCGAAACCACTATCTCTCGGATGAAAGTTTACAGCTGCGCGCCCCTAAGCGCACGGCCAACTCACTCGGTGTTAAACAGTATTTATGTGCCTCTTCAAAGTATGAAATTACATTTATGTTAGTATAAAATGATAGTCTGTTTGTATTTGTTTGTGTGTCAAAATTATGTCAACAACATTAATATTAGCTATGCCAACTCGATTGATAAATTGATTGCAAAATTTCATTTAAAACGTACAGTTTTCGGATCATTTTCCTGAAATATTGCAGTCACTTTTGGTTCATTTTTAACAATGTTTAGGTCATCAAAATTCTGGCCTCGGTGATTACATTCCTCCATATACAGTTGGCGTCAGGAAGGGGATCCGGACATAAAACAGAGCCAAATCCACATGTGCGACGCAGTTCGCACCTGCGACCCCACAGCATGTGTCAGAAAAGCGGTGGAAGAAGAAGAAGAAGAAGAAGCTTTTGGGCTTCTGCCATCTCAAGAAAACGAGGTGAAATTCTTCACGTTTCTTCGGAAGAAAATCGCGTCTGTTCACATGGAAGACTTCCTTATAGGCTGTATACGTATTCTCATACAGTGATATACTGCGGATCAAATCGCTGAATACTTGGGTGTTTTTTTTTTTGTTTTTTTTTTTCACCAAGGACAGCCAGTTACCAATAGCTGCCATTCCCTTTACAAGTGAGTGTTTACCAAAGCTCCATATTACCGAGCTCGATAGCTGCAGTCGCTTAAGTGCGGCCAGTATCCAGTATTCGGGAGATAGTAGGTTCGAACCCTACTGTCAGCAGCCCTGTCCCACTCCCAGCCCTTCCCTGTCCTCCGTCGCAATAAGATCTATCTGTGTCGGTGCGACGTAAAGCAACTAGCAAAAAAAAAAAAAAGCTCCATATTAATACAGTACCTTCCTGTGTCTAGGTCTGATTGACCGCGAGTATTGTACTATGCATTGAACATTTTTCATTTGTTTGGTTATGTTTTATCAGCATTTTTAAAAATTATTTCCTGCCATGGAGCAAACGTCATTTTATCCCGGGTCCTCACAGTACAAGTCCCGATCGAGCTGGTCGTGCGGTTAGGAGCACGCAGCTTGCATTTGGGAGATAATAGTTTCGAACCCCACTGTCGGCAGCCGTGAAGGTTTCCCGTGGTTTTCCATTTTCACACCAGGCAAAAGCTGGGGGGCTGTACCTTAATTAAGGAAACTGCATTTCCTTCCCACTCCTAGACATTTCCTGTCCCGTCGTCGCCATAAAACCTATCTGTGCCGGTCCGACGTAAAGCCAATTGTAAACTTAAAAAAAAAAATGTACAAGTCAGCGATTTCATTTACAGCAGTTATCAGAAGGAGACGATTAATACAATTTTCTGAAATATAGGCTTATTTATTTCATACCCTATACAATTACAGTAATACTGTCTCTGTTTTTAAAACTTCAAACTTAATGTTCTGAAATACAAATGCTTTTTTTTTTGACTTATAATACTGTTTAGCCCTGGCACGAAAGAATTGTGAATGGATATTTCTAGCTCCTACGGCGGCTACTTCAAAAGAAAACATTCGATGAGAAACAAATTCTTGCTGCTCTAGACGAAACTAACACAGATGTGATACAGATAGCAACACACTTGATATTGAAGATAATGTGGAAGACTTACACAGGAAAGTAGACTGAATACTTATCTATTATAAGATTATGAAGTAATACTGAGAGTCTCTCTATGTTATGCGAACAATGAATAACCGACAATTTTACTCATAACATTAAGCTAATAATAGTTATTATGTTATTTAAATGCTTGGGCCGTTTTAAACCGTACCATAATACTCACTAAAGCTCACCATAACCAGTTTAGGGTAAAACAAGAAATTAGTTATGTGCATGCCAAGGCATAATAATTAATGCGACTCACCTTTCGCCCATCCAGTAAGGACATTTCCCAAGTAGGCAACTTTGTATGTAGGATCGTACTCTGTGATGGTCACCGATCTTCTCTTCCAAAGTTTTCCTAGGGAAAGCTTTAAAGTCCGCAGAGTTCTTTCTCTGAAGTGCTTGCCAGGCGGAGTTGAACCGCTGCTATCCGTTACGGTCTCCTGCATTATTGCGGTTCCAAAGGTAAATTATTCCTTCGTTTTCAATTAAAACGCATCGTACACTTCACAACACACGTATTGTACTTTATAAAACACACGCTTTATGTTAGAGAAATATCGACAAACACTTTAGACACTTAAAAAAAAAAAATATATCGCACAATAACAACTGCACTGGTTGACTAGATACTTCGAAAGCCGGTTGCAACGCCGAAGCACTGTGTACGGCCGCGAATGTCAGACAGCTTTGGCTGGGCGATGTTAGCGCTCCGAGGTCTTGGAGGCAACTAACTCCCGACTACGCAGCAGTGCTGTATGACTCCCAGCTTAGGACGTGGTTACACAATGCTTATTTTTCCATGGCGGCGTGCGCGGCGGTAGTAGCGACAAAAGCAGAACACAATGTCCTCAGTCTCCAAGTTTTGGCGCCGATGGTGGCGTATTTCCTCTAAAGAGCATCTCTTTAGAAGTATTTCCCTTTTATATTTAAGCATTCGGCGTATTCTTTTCGACTGAAATCACACAATCAATCTGTTTCTATAAAAACAAAGCAATTATATTAGTTTTTTTTTAAAGAAATCTTGTCACTGTGGCTTTCTTTTTTTTTAAACGCAAAATAAAGTCAATTTCTCGTATTGATCTGTGGGGAAGCTTTGTAGAAGTCCTACTTTTGCTGACTTATTTAGCTTTCTTATAATTTAAAACTTCCTTTATTTATCGCATGAAAATTACTTTGTTAAGAAGGTTTTCTTAAAGAAATATTTCAGACTCTGGCGGCAGCAACTTTCTCAAACTTCTACGATGAGACAAAATTTCTTCCATTCAATGCTTGTTCGCTGATGAACTTTATTGTTGGGAAGTATTACGTGACAATTTTTTAAATATTCACAGTTTGAATACTCAGTATCTTGGTTGTATCCTGGGTCATAGGTGGGGTCCAGGGCAATGCACCGACTGTCCTCCCGGCATGCTCTGTAAAGAGAAACAAACAAGGAGTCAAGTCACGCATGAGCTATAGAAATATTACATACACAGACACATCGTGACATCGTGCAATAACATACAGTAAGCAGAAGACATGACCTTACAAGAAGAAAAGCAGCAACATATTCAGGTCAACACAATCATAATAAAAAGATTCTCCGAATTTTATAAACAAACACTTATCTGTTTCTTATCTGCCATCAAGGACAGTACATCGGGCGATTACGATAATTTGCGAAAAGTAACAGGGCATCCGTCAGAGAGTGGATTACAGATGCTTATTAGTACGATGCCAAAATGTAACATAAGTTACTTAAATCACGTATAAAATAAGCTCAGTTCAGCTAATAATAATAAGAATAATAGTAATAAATAGCTGTCAACTTGCATTCGGGAGATAGTGGGTTCGACAGTCAAAGTCAGTAGCCTTTAAGTTGGTTTTCCGTTGTTTTTCCCATTTTCACATCAGCCTGCACCTAAATCAAGGCAGGGTCGCTTCCTTCCCGCTCTTTCCTATCCCATCGCCGCGGTAAGACCTATCTGTATCGGTGCGACGTAAAGCAAATTGAACAGCAAATCAGCATACATCTTCATAATAGACTGTTGTGGTTTTAGCGTTCAGTCTGCAAGCCTGGGTGAATTTACTAAACACCTCCACAATCCTCTCTTTGCAACTAGCTCTGTGTGGTCTCTTTTAGTTCTATACATCTTTAAACCGTTAGAAACCGAGTCTAACCACCGTCGTCTTGGTCTCCCTCTACTTCTCTTACCCTCCGTAAAAGAGTCCATTATTTACCTAGGTAACATATCCTCCACAATAGAAGGCGGTTAAGGAGTGCAGTTTTATCAATCGAGTTCATTCCCAACTTATCCTTTATCTCCTCATTCCGAATACCCTTCCGCCACTGTTCCATCTTGTCTGTACCAAGAATCCTTCTCGCTGCTTTCATGTCTGTTACTTCTAATTTATGAAGTAGATATCCTGAGTCCACCCAACTTTCACTTTCAGACCGATGTAAAGATAGTTTCGTCCGGGAGCTGACTTCCTTCTTACAGAATATTGCTGATCGCAACTGCGAGCTCACTGCATTAGCTTTACTGCACCTTGATTAAGTCTCACTATACTACCATCCTGGGAGAACCAACCAAACCCCATGGCACTACAGCCCTTGAAGGGCCTTGGCCTACCAAGCGACCGCTGCTCAGCCCAAAGGCCTGCAGATTACGAGGTGTCGTGTGGTCAGCACGACGAATCCTCTCGACCGTTATTCTTCGCTTTCTAGAACGGGGTCGCTATCTCACCGTCAGATAGCTCCTCAATTCTAATCACGCAGGCTGAGTGGATCTCGAACCAGCCCTCAGAAAAGCCAATCAAAATTTGACTGGACTTTGATTGGCAATCAGTGTGGGTTTGATTGGCAATCATCCTATGTGAGTTGCAGAAACAGCAATCAGTGTTTGATCGACGATCAGTCTCCCATCAGATTTGACCAGCAAATTCATACTGAATCTCCAATTAGTGCGTGCAATCTTTAAACTCAAGGATGCTTTTCTTTCATTAAATACATCTGATTAAACATTTCAGTGGTAAATAAATTCAAGTTCATGTAGGAAGTGCAATCTGAGTGACGTACTTTTCTATTTCCCGTACTCATTCTCACAAATAACCTCAATCTTGAACATGGAACGAGTTAATTTACATCATTCAAATCCGGAAATAAATATGTCACTGCCAACGTGACAAAACTTCAACCTATCTGCAGCACGCTTGTTTACTCTTTTGTAATTTTGCCCACACAGCATATGTTTTTTTTATTACTTTCAATTATATGCAAGTATCCCTCAACTATATTAAGTAAGAGGTCTCTTTCATTCAATGAAAAATTTGGCCCTCTCACTTTATTAGAGGGGATATCACTCATACTGTCGAAAATTAATCAAATCAAACGAAAGCCTCAAAATCCGCTCTTTTTAAACCTTTCTCAAACATGATCAGGATCAGCTGTTCCCTGATTCACTGCTACTTTGATGTCTTTGGTGTCTAGGATAAAAAGACACCATCCTTAACGAATCAACACGGCAGTGGTCTCTAATGGCGCTGTTGGCATATTTATTTCCTTCTCGGATTTTCAATCAGTAAATTGGGGAAAGTTGATCGGGATTTAGGTTTTCTGCAACGCACTCTGGAATTAGATTGACAATCAGCTGATCTGCCATTAAGGACTGATTTTATGGACCTTTCTGCAACCGGGCAAAAAGTGCAACCAGTTCAACAGTTGAATAGCTCATTAGAGCAGGGAATACCGAGGACTTGGAATTACCTGCCTAACTTTCTCCGAACAAGGTCAGAGAGCTGATGAGCCTTGGATAAGGGCAGGATTTTGGTAGACAGCCTTCGACCTTGAACAAGAGCAGGCAAGCATGGCGTAAGGTGTGCTTTGTATTTATTTATTTATTTATTTATATTTATTTATTTGCTAGTTGCTTTACGTCGCACCGACACAGATATGTCTTACGGCGACGATGGGACAGGGAAGACCTAGGAATTGGAAGGAAGCGTCCGTGGCCTTAATTGATGATGATGACGATGATGCTTGTTGTTTTAAGGGGCCTAACATCAAAGGTCATCGGCCCCTAATGGTACGAAATGAAAGAACAAAAATTGCAAAGGCATCCACTGACCAAAATAAAAATAAAATATGGCATGAAGAATGAATGGATGGACAGGAACTTAACAAAACACAAAACGAACAAACAAAAACCAGTGGATCGGACTCAATACAGATCGAAAATAACATTATTACCGACCAAGGAACCACTTATAAAGCACAATGGTGCTTCGTGTCTAAAGGGGGTGCAAAATCCACGTCTAAGGCCCCACAGAATGGTACATGTCGCGAGTAAAATAGAACCATGGTATGTGTCATGTTGGGGTATTAATCAGAAGTAGCGAAGACTCACGGTGTTCCACAAAAGATGGTACTACTCACAAGTATTGCAATACGTACAAGTAACGCAGACCTATGGTGTGTCTCACACAATGGCCCAACTCAGAGTCAACGCAAACCGAGAAGGTTCCCCACCTAGGTGTACTAAACACGGGCGCCGGTATTCCCGTGGTGTTCCTCACATAGTGGGTATTAATCACAGGCAACGCAGACCCACGGTGCCGCTCATATAGCGGTACAACTCAGAGGCTACGCCCAGACCCGCGGTGTTGCACACATGGGTACAACGCACGGGTACTGGAATCCACCAGGCCAGGCTTTTACTGCTACTAATCACAAACCTATTTCGTACCGAATTTAGTGCTACTACTCGCAAGTACAGGCAACCCATGGTGTTCCCCGCGTGATGGTACGATTCAAAATTAGTTTCATGGTTCTAATTCAGTCAGCCCTTGGTCGCCCCTTTTTGTCGCCTCTTACGACAGGCAGGGGATACCGCGGATGTATTCTATATGTGCGTCCCCCACCCGCAGGGGGTGTGGCCTTAATTAAGGTACTATTTGCCTGGTGTGAAAATGGGAAACCACGGAAAACCATCTTCAGGGCTGCCGACAGTGGGGCTCGAACCCAGTATCTCCCGATTACTGGATATTGGCCGCACTTAAGCGACTGCAGCTGTCGAGCTTGGTACTTTGTATTTATAATGAGGCGGAGAAAAACCTAAGCGAGATATGAGGGAAGAATATTTTCTCCCAAACAACTTGTAAAATAAGGTTAATGTCGTTTGGGTCATCAGTCCATAGACTGGTGTTACAGAAGAATGCCGAAGGTGCGAGGAGATTGATTTGGATAAATTTTATCAAAAGAAGAGATAGAATGATAAAGACACCCAGGACTTCTGCAGTTGGTTTTTGAAGGAAGTAAGGCGGTAAGAACGGTAGAGGTAGACCAAGATATGAATATGAAAAGCAGATGTAGGATGCGGCAGTTACGTAGAAATGAAAAGGTTAGCGCAGGATAGGTTGGCATGGAGGGCTGTATCAAACCAGTCTATGGACTGATCACTAAAAAAAAAAAACCATCAACATTAATCTTGTCTTTTTGTATACTTTGTCATGAGCGGCAATCTCCAGTTGGGGAAAGTCGAAATAAATAAAGTAGGTAAGACTGAGTATTCAAAGAGTGCGATTGCTGTGTCTAAAGATAGCTGGATGTTTTGTGGAGGTATCATCTACCGACTGTCATATCTGTGGTATTAACGACTAGACCGTTACGTCACTGAAGCACTCACTCCAGGAGATACAGAAGGAGGGTAAAGTTCACAGGAGCAGTCTCAACGAAAGACGTGATAAAGTGTAGCAGGGAAATGCTTTCAAAGTATTCATGTCGTAGACTCGTGTTCAACTAACCGCGACCCTTAAGATTAGGTCACGTAACAGAGATAACTACCAACATCACTTGTAAACAACGGAATTATTTCCTACCAAGACAACGTTCATCAAAGTGACCATCTACTACTACTATTCTTGTTTTCATTCCCCACCCTGAAGGGGTGGGGCGGGCCACCTAAAGGGTTACGCCCTCGCTCTGGCCAAGAGGTGCGGGCGGGTTGGGGAGATGTAATGAAAGAAGGAGGTGGGTAAAAGATGTGACGAAGGAGGAGGTGGGGGAGGAATTTGCCTATGCCTAAGGATGTTACTACTGTATTTTGTTGTATGTCCGTCGCTCCCTTCTCGATCCGCCAGCCAGCTATACGCGTGCCAGTGTGTTATTCTTCGAGCCTCGACGCGCAGCCCTCAGTGCGCGTGCCTGGAACGTCGTGTGTGCTATATAAAGGAGCTCCTAGCCTGTCCAGACGCCCACTGACCCCGGTGTCCAGCTCCAGAATACACCCTACGTCGAGCACGGAGGCTACTCCTCTTGAAAATGTGCTTCGGCCAGGTGGACTGAATTTCTGGCAGTAAGAGGTCTCACCTCGGGTCACCGCTCCTCTTGCCTATTCCGCTGTCCATGCCCAGTCTTACCATTATATACCACTATCATTCCCTAGCTAATGCAAGCTCCCATTATCGACTTAGTTTCGCTAAGTAGGAACTCTTCAGTCATTGAACTTACGTTAATGAACTCAGACACTTCAACAAGGAAGGACTCTCTGAGATATTTACGTCAGTGCTTCTGATAGTTTTCGACTATCAAGAACTTTTCATGTCACAAAGACTATCTTTCCGAAATAGTAGTGAACGTGAATACTCCAACGTGTATATAGTGTACAAAAGACAGACTCTTTCTACAAATTCATAGTTCAATTTGCTTCGAGATAACTTTCAGTTTTGTTAGTGTAAATATTGTAATTTTACATGTGAAGCAAATAAAGAAGTTGTGCTTTTTGTAAACCCAACCTTGTTTACAACACATTTATTCATTTTTTGGGTGGGGGTGGGGGGTAATAACATAATTTACAGTTTTAAGAAATCTTCAGGGATTGTCCATTATATCCGACGCGTGGGAGAGTGCGGGAGGTTAAACCAGTGTTTCCAGAGGAATGAAACTGAAATGAGAATTTAATCCGGAATGCGTGGTGAGTAAGTGGAGGTTTAAGGTTTGGTTGGCTGCGGCCTGTAGGTGATGGAGGACTAAGGGGTGAATGTTGAGCGGGGAGAGAATGACGAAACGGATAAGATCTTCAACGGTGGGTGGTGAGAATAGAGAGCGATTAGGCGATGTGGGCGGGGCCACCAGGTCTGGGCGATTAAGGGGAGGGGAAGGGTGGCTTCTACAACGGCGGGAGTATACGGGGTGAGGGCCTCCACAGGTATGACATTGGGGTGGTTGATGGGTGTTGGGACATCGGAACGTAGCGTGTTGTTGGTTGCAGTGTCCATATGATGGGCGTTGAGTGAGCATCCTTGTGTAAATCTACTACGAGTGTCTTCTGAATCCCTAAACCATAACACAATGAAGTAAAATCGAGAACAAATAACTATTTTCTATATTATAAGTAAACTTTGCCTTTGCTGGCGGGACCTAGTGTTTACAATGCACTATGTCTTCTGGTATGGGCTAGAGCAATATTGTTACTTTCATTGATCTATCACAGCTTTATCCTTGGCTTTGCAAAAATGAAAGTGACTGAGGTATGAGTGATGCTAGCAATGCCATTCCTTCTGCAGCGAGTCCCTGCTATGAATTGTGTGAAAATGTTGCTCATAGGGTCGGTTGGTGCATGCATTTCAGTAGGCTTGGCAGACTGATATGTAATAGCAACTTCTGGCTCGGCGAGGAATGCAACGGGAAACTACCTCACTCCTCATTTCCCTAGTATGCTCTTCAGTGATGCCTAGGCCATCTATGACAGCTGATGGCGGAGCTGTTGAGGATCCAACCAGCCTTCTGGTTGAGGACTAAACATACATAAGTAAACCAGAACAGACGTCATCACAAAGTTGCTCTAGGGAGCCGGTGTTACTTGCTCCGCTCGGGACGGCTGTCAGTCACGTGACAAGAGAGCAGGTGGCAGGCGGGTTGCATACCGTGGCAGTACTGTACTAACTTGCAGCTCGGAAATGTTACCATATGAACAACAGCTATGAAATACATATCGGTACATAAATAAATCATTTCTGAGTAATTATCAAACATTATAATGTAGAATTGGGTAGGGTAATATGAAATGTACTTACATCCTCAAATTTGTTGGGTTTTTTTGTCTGGTAACGCTATCCTTTCCCGGCCTTCATATTTATCATACTTGTTGGTCTGACACAAGGAGCAACGGTGCTGGAGATTAAATTTTTTAAATGTAATTCAATATTTTATTACATATTAAACATTTTGTATGTTATTTTCTTGAAGTATCAAATACTCTTCTTCTCAAGAAGGTTTGAAACTTAGGTTGGCGTCGATGGCCTACTGAACTCTCTTCCATAGTAAATGCAACACTAACCGACTAGACTTGAACGTCGTGTGGTGTGAGGA
Source organism: Anabrus simplex (assembly GCF_040414725.1). Lineage (NCBI taxonomy): Eukaryota > Metazoa > Arthropoda > Insecta > Orthoptera > Tettigoniidae > Anabrus > Anabrus simplex. The sequence continues at coordinate 62,388,516 of NC_090278.1, read as the reverse complement.
TAAAGGCGGACACACACTACTGTCACCTCACATGAGTTTACGCGTATCGTGTCGCAATCTAACCTGTCCAGAAAGATGCGCTAGGCCTGCAGTACGTACTACGTCGTGCACTTCCCCTACTTGCTCGCTAAGCCGCTCTCGTTCCTCGAGAGCGGAGAGCAAACTGGCTCCAAAGGCATTTCGCTCTCGATTGACGATGCCTGAACTAGAGGACTCGTGGTGCTCCGCAACATTCATTATAAATATATCAGATAACTCGTAGTCGTATTGTTTTGTCTGCCCTTTTCAATGGTTGTATGAACATTTAATAAGAAACGCTTTATGATATCCGCAGTCCGTAGTCAGAATGAATTTTACGTCCAGTAAATCTACTGACAGTCCGCCTCTGTGGTGTAGTGGTTAGCGTGATTAGCTGCCACCCCCGGAGGTCCGGGTTCGATTCCCGGCTCTGCCACGAAATTTGAAAAGTGGTATGAGGGCTGGAACGGGGTCCACTCAGCCTCGGGAGGTCAACTGAGTAGAGGTGGGTTCGATTCCCAACTCAGCCATCCTCGAAGTGGTTTTCCGTGGTTTCCCACTTCTCTTCCAGGCGAATGCCGGGATGGTACCTAACTTAAGGCCACGGCCGCTTCCTTCCCTCTTCCTTGCCTATCCCTTCCAATCTTCCCATCCTTCCACAAGGCCCCTGTTCAGCATAGCAGGAGAGGCCGCCTAGGCGAGGTACTGGTCATTTCCCCAGTTGTATCCCCGACCAAGAGTCTGAAGCTCCAGGACACTGCCCTTGAGGCGGTAGAGGTGGGATCCCACGCTGTATCCGAGGGAAAAGCCGACCCTGGAGGTTAAACAGATGATGATGATGATGATGATGAAATCTACTGACAAGGTCGCTGTACTTTAGCGCCTCAGTCCGGCCACTTTGGTTCTCCTAAGACATAGGAAATAACCTTCAAACCAACGACGCCCCGCGGCTGGTGATACCCCTCATTAGTTGCGCTACACATCTTCACTTTCCGCCGCGTCCTGATCAGCAGAACTTTTAAGTACTCATATTCTTTAAAATAAAAACATAAAAGAGTAGAAAGTTAGAGAAGTACCGATACTCCAGTCTTAATTAGATGTGAGGTAGACAGAGAAGCATTTAAAAAAAAAGGTTTCATTGTGCAGCCTGGAAACTCTTCTCTCGTCGAGCTGTAAGTCTTCATTTGTTTTCTCCTCCAACACACAGACTAGCTTTACATTCAACTTTGTAATCCAGAGCCCCCTCTCTCCACCTCACAAAGCAGAACGGAGGAAGACGACTGTTCCTCTGTTTTTATTTTCTTTTCCTTTTGAAGGAGCATATTTATGAAGAGATGGGAGCGCAATAGAAAATGAGTCTGAAGTGTCTTAAATCCTTTGTCAGGGATAATAAAACTTATGGAAGAAATAACTAAATGAGAATTTCACGTCACCATATCCAATTTCTATTCAATGCTCCACCATGTGCTGTTGATCATATCCGTCATTCACTCATACACATACTCGTACTTCAGGCATCATTTTAAAATATATTTCTCTCTATGTAATTAATATTCTAAATTACCACACACAAGGTTTCACCTTACGTGGTATTTTACTGATATCTACTTGATTCTGTTGAGGTTGGTGTGATTTTGTATAATAATAATAATAATAATAATAATAATAATAATAATAATAATAATAATAATAATAATAATAATAATAATAATGGGGGTTTTGCCTGTTCCCCTATCGGGCGCGTCCCAGGTGGCGGATCGGGGGGCTCGCCGGACTTGTCCGGAGGGCTTGAGGGAAATAAAATACCTCTCGCGGACCAAAAACAGGCACAGCCAGAAAACATCTTGAGGCAACCTCTGAGGCTCAATACCTTAGTTGTAACTATGAGATTGACAAAGATCAATCTCCCCATTATCTTCAACTTACTAGCATGATGGCAACGTCAGTTAATGATACTACTACCCCAGGCCCTAGTATTCATACTAGGTTTTCTCGGTCATCGGATTCTGGGGGACCGAGAACATCATGCGGGAATGTATCGGAGCTTCCCAAATCTCTTCGCCCAAAGGAAAAACATTTTATTGGCACTTTAAACATCAACACGCTTCGCAAAATTGGAAAGTTGAAGCACTTAACAGACACATTAGACCAACTCAACATCCAAATTCTGGCACTCCAAGAAACTAGGTACAGTGACGAAAATAATTTTGAATCAGGAAACTACAGAATTTATAAAGGTAAACCAGCTACCCTTCTCCCTAACAAAATATTACAATTTGGCACTGGTTTTGCAGTGAGAAAAAATATCACAAATTCGGTATTATACTTTGCATCTCCTTCTGAAAGAATTTCGCTAATGACAATCAAATCAGGAAACAAAGCTTATACACTAATCAATGCACATGCACCTACAAACAATTACAATCAAAAAGACCCACAGAAGGTAGATGACTTCTGGGAATTACTAGAAGAAACTACAGCCAAAGTTCCAAAACATCATGTCAAAATTCTGCTGGGGGACTTCAATGCACAAATTGGCAAAGAGAAGAAATTTAGGACCACTGTAGGACTTTACCCTGCTCACAAAAGAACCAATAAAAATGGAGAACGTTTAATTGGCTTCTGCGAGAATTTCGATCTGAAATTGATGTCAACCCATTTCCTGGCACTTCCACAAAAGAAAATGACATGGAGATCCCCGAACATGCATTTAGGAGAATTTCAACTAGACCATGTGGCTATTTCCAAGAAAAACCAAAAAGAAATTATGAACGTTAAAGTCAAAAAGGGAATTATTGACTCCGACCACCACCTATCTCTTGTTAAAGTAAAGTTTCAACCCAACAGGAAGAAAACCAAAACAATCAGAAACCCAAGAATCGACCCTGAATTTCTGAGACAGAACTCAGACAATTTCCTTGCGAATATCTGCAACGATGCTCCTTCAAACTGGCTAGAACTCAAGGACACACTCTTGAAAGCTTCACAAAACATCAGCAATCCCCCAAGGAAACGCAAACACAGGTGGTGGAATGACACCTGTGACAAGGCCATAGAAGTCAGAATTAGGTCCTGGCTAAACTGGAGTTCCCATAAAACTGATCAAAATCGTGATGAATTCTTCAAAACACAGAAACAAACCTCAAAAATCATCAGATCTGAAAAACGAAAATATGATCAAAACAGACTGGTAGAAATAGAAGAAGATTTCAAGAAAAACAATACACGGAACTTCTACAGAACATTCAGAGAAGAATTATCCAATTACCAGGCACCTAGTCTCTGTTTCAAACGTACAGATGGGACTTTAGAAACAAGTAATAAGGGAAATTGTGAACTCCTAGCAAACCATTTCATGGACCTTTTAAACTGTGAATCTCCAAAGGAACAATTCACCTATGAAAAACCAACACCTAATCCAGATTCAGAACCCCCCACATTACAAGAAGTCAAACAAATAATCAGAGATTTAAAAGACAACAAAGCACCAGGAGAAGATGGAATAATCGCTGAAATGTTGAAAATTGGTGGTGACAAACTGGCCCAGAGTATTCAAAAAATCTTACAGGACATTTGGTTTTCTGAAGAAATTCCGGAGGATTGGAAATGTGCATTGATTCACCCACTTCACAAGAAAGGAGACAAATCAGATATTAATAACTACAGAGGAATTTCTCTCCTCTCACTCGTATATAAAATCTTCTCTAAAGCTCTACTTAATAGATTAGAGAAACAAACAGACCACCTGATCGGAGATTATCAGGCTGGATTCCGAAAAGGGAGATCCTGCGCAGAACAAATCCTAAACCTAAAAACCATACTACAGATTCGCAAAACCAAACAAACAGTAATCACCTTTGTTGACTTCAAAAAAGCGTATGATTCCATAGATCGGCAGACCCTGTTCAACATACTAGAGGAATTTCAAGTCGACAGGAAAACGAGGGAATTGATTAAACAAACTCTGACCAACACAACATCAAAAGTTAAGTTCTTGGGAGAAATTTCTGAACCGTTCGAAATCAGAACTGGCGTCCGACAGGGAGATGGACTATCCCCACTACTATTCAATTTAGTTTTGGAAAAAGTGATTCGTGAATGGAGAAAAGAAACTAAAGGTATAAACATTGGCAGACTTCTTAAAGACAAAATTCACCTTGACTGCTTAGCTTTCGCAGATGACCTTGCGATCCTTTCGAACAACAGACAAGAAGCAATCCAATCCATAGAAAAATTGAATGAAATAGCCGCAAAAACCGGACTTCAAATTTCATTTCAAAAGACGCAGTTTATGGAAGGAACTAAATCAAGATTCGACAATCAACCATTAATCACCAATTGTGGAATAATTTCCCAAGTAGACAAATTCAAGTATCTAGGTGAAATTATTCAGCCAGCAGGGATAAATCAGGAAGCTAACAAAGAAAGAACTGCTAAACTGCAAAGGGCTTACAAAATCACATGGAACAGATACAACAAAAGATGTATATCAAAAAATGCAAAATTACGACACTACAATACAGTCATCAAACCAGAGGCACTTTATGCATCTGAAACACTGATCATTGGCGGCAGGTCACAAATGAAAAGCATTGAGAAACAAGAGAGGAAAATTCTCAGAAAAATCCTAGGACCAAAGTTCGAAAATGGAATTTGGATGAAAAAGAAACCACACGAAATTTTTCAATTCACAGAAAAAATCACAGATACCATCAGAAAGAGACGACTAAAATTCTACGGACACCTACACAGAATGGATAACAACAGGCTGACAAAGAAAATTCTAAATCTAGCTCTAACCCTGAAAATCCGCAACAATTGGTTAGCAGAAATACATGAAGATCTACAAGAAATGGGTATCCAGGACGAAACCATTCAAGATAGAATGAAATTTAGAAGCTTAGTAAACAAACATAAATTTGCAGAGAAACCAACAAGAAAAAATACAGGCTGGACAGAAACACGCAGAAAGGAACACAGTGAAAAAATGAAGAGATATTGGGAAGAAAAGAAGAAGAAACATTGTGCAAAATAAGTTCAAACGCGCTCCACAGCTGGGCACAACGAATCAAAATAATAATAATAATAATAATAATAATAATAATAATAATAATAATAATAATAATAATTTTTAACGGCATTCGCCTTAGTGAAGGAGAATGGAAAACAATTCTCAGCGGTTGGCCGGTCGAAGTGCAGAGCTGTCGGACCAACCAGCCGTGCCCACTCTGTATCCGCCGACCTTGCTAGTGTTAAACGTTGTATAAATACACAGTTCAAAAAAATTAGGAGAACATGTTTTTGTAACGTCTGGTATGTGAACGTAGTTGAAGTACATGGAGTTCCAATGGTCGTACAACATACGCTGAGACCTTAGCTACTCAGGGTATGTCATATCAAAGTTATACTCCACCTGTAGGCGTAGCCATGCATTAAACTGTCAGGTGACCTCTCAAAACAAAAGTGAATAGCGGTGCGTCCGTGTGTCGTTGTGAGGTACACAGACTACTGCAGTCATTTGAGCACGTTGTACGTGAACCAGAACATCGCATGAGACATCTTAACGAGGTTCAAGTCCCAAGGGCCGTCACTTTGATGCAGGAAGGATGGGCTTTTCGTCGTGTTGCTGTGGATCTCAATGTCTCTCCGTCAGTTATTGAACGCTTGTGCAATCGCTACAATGAGACAGCCCACTTCACAAGGAGGGTTGGACAAGGTCGCGGACGCATGACAACCCCACAGGATGACCGATATCTGAACTTATGTTCGTTGCGGCGTCGTTCAGCAACTGCCATAGAACTGCAACAACACCTCAGGAGGGTCACTGGAGTCACGGTGTCTGACCAGACAGTAATGAACAGGTTAAGAGAAGTGTCCTCACGACGTCTCAAGACGTCTTGTTCGAGTACCCCGTTTAACACAGCAACATCGCGCACTCACCTTCTGTTTGCCTGTGCCCACGTCAACTGGCAACTTGTCTAATGCAGACCTGTGTTGTTCACAGACGAGTCCAGATTTTCCCTGACACAGCATGATGGACGTCAACGTGTATGGAGACGCCGTAGTGAGCAGTACATGCCAAACGTTGTCCAGGAAGGCGACCGATTCGGACAAGGTTCTGTGATGGTGTGGAGTGGCATCAGTACTGATGGCCGTACGGATCTTGTCGTCCGTGGTAATCTTACCGCTGCGGGGTACATCGAGCAGATACTGCTACAGCATGTGTTGGTTGCTGCATATGGTGTTGGCCCTGAATTCGTACTCATGCACGACAATGCTAGGGCTCATGTAGCGCGCATCACCAGAGCTGTATTGAGAGAACTCGACATTCAAGAGATGGAATGGCCAGCAGTGAGTCCCGACCTTAATGCCATCGAGCATGTGTGGAATAGGCTTGACAGAAGTGTTCGTGGGCGTCCTGTTCCACCACAGGCTCTCCAAGACCTCGAACAGGCTCTCATTGAAGAATGGAACCTGATACCGCAACATGACCTCCGTCGACTACGTAGGTGCCAAGCTTTGATAGATGCTCGTGGAGGACATACACCATACTGAAGCTCTCCAGCTTTGAGAACAATCTCCACCCTGGAGGACTTACCACTGTTTTCGGCCCTATTTGGACATTTCCGTTCGTGTTCGTGTGTTTACGGCGACAAAAGAAGAGTACACGGGAGTGGCGAAAAATCATCTTCAGGGTTGCCGACAATGGGGTTCGAACCCACATCTCCCGAATGTAAAGTATACTTTTTACTCGCTTCAGTAAGTTTGCATTCTAAAAATCCGTTGTTGAACCGTATTAGAGGCTTTGCGCAAAGTATAACATCCTGTATTGTTCCGACCGGCGATATTAAGAGCATTCTTCGTGTATTTCTCCTCATTTTTTAGCTAGCAAGTGGCTGCACGGTTTGGGTTACGTGACTATGAGCTTTTCCGTGGTTTCCCATTTTGACACCAGGAAAAATGCTGGGGCTGTACCTTAAATTAGGCTATGGTTGCTTCCTTTCACTCCCAGCCCCTTCCTATCCCATCGTCGCCATAAGAGCTATCTGTGTCGGTGCCACGTAAAGCAACTTGAAAAACAAATCTTCCTAATTCCAAAGACAATCACGATCACAAACCCCATTAAACCCATAACGACTTAATATTTCCATGACAGCGTAATTCGCCGTTGATGGACTCGGCAATAAAAAATGAATTAGTACCAGTTAGCCTTGGCTGTTATAACATATGATATTGTTGTTTGAGTCATCAGTCCATACACTGGTTTGATGCAGCTTTCATGCCACCCTATCTTGTGTTAACCTTTTCATTTCAACGTAACTATTACATCCTACATCTACACTAATCTGTTTTGTCACATTCAAATATTGGTCTACCCCTACCGTGCTTACCACCTACACTTCCCTCAAAAACCAACTGAACAGGTCCTTGGTGTCTTAAGATGTGTTATTCTCTCTCTTCTTCTGGTTAAATTTTGCCAAACCCTTCTCCTCTCATCAATTCGATTCAGTATCTCTTCATTCGTAATTCGATATACCAACCTCACTGTCAGCATTTTTCTGTAACACCACATTTCAAAAGCTTCTATTGTTCTTCTTTCTGAGCTCGTTGTCGTACATGTTTCACCTCCATACAATGCCACGCTCCAGACGAAAATCTTCAAACACATCTTTCTAATTCTTATATCAATGTTCCAAAGTGAGTAAATGTATGTTATTAAGAAAAGTTATTTTGCTTGTGCTAGTCTGCATTTCATGTCCTGCTCACTTCTGCCATCATTAGTTATTTTACTACACAGGAAACAATATTCATCTACTACCTTTAAGACTTCATTTCCTAATCGAATATTTCCTAGGGATATTTATTTATCGTCGCTCTAATAGAAGCACTGACCTAGTGTCTCCGGCACCATAGCTGAATGGTTAGCTTGCTGGCCTTGGGTACAAGAGGTTCCGCTTTCGATTCCCGGCCGGATCGGAGATTTTAACCTTCATTGGTTAATTCCAATGGGTATGTGTGCACCCTGTTCATCATTACAAATTACCCCATGCTCACAGACAAGCAGGTCGCCTATAGACCATCTCTTAGAAAAAGACCTGCAATAGACTTCTCCGAAGGCCTTATTATTATTTTTTTTTGCTACTGGCTTTACGTCACACCGACACAGATAGGTCTTATGGCGACGATAGGATAGGAAAGGCCTAGGAGTTGGAAGGAAGCGACCGTGGCCTTAATTAAGGAACAGCCCCAGCATTTGCTTGGTGTGAAAATGGGAAACCACGGAAAACCATCTTCAGGGCTGCCGACAGTGGGATTCGAACCCACTGTCTCCCGGATGCAAGCTAACAGCCGCGTGCCCCTAACCGCACGGCCAACTCGCCCGGTCTTATTATTATTAATGAGCCAGTTGGGTGTGGGGAGCGGGTCGTGCAGCAAGTGGTTTGCAGGGTTCGAACTATTCCAGACTCCTGCTTATTTGACTGTGTATGCCTTCATGTCAGCGAGTATGAAGACAACTGATTAATAGAGCCCGCATTTTTATGCATGAATAGTTTAGAATGCAAACTTACTGAAGCGAATAACAAGTATAGTCTACCTTCACAACAATTTTGCTATGGAGTTTGCATAAACATTAGGGGCACTGCCCACGAGAACCCCTATAATTTATGTTACTCTTGCTACATTATGGAGGAGCGGGTGGCCGGCACTTCCTACTAACCAAATTAGTTTGCAGTCTAACCTGCCACTGCACAAAAATCTACGCTTTACTGATTAAATTAGCCTGACGCCCGGCTATATCGGCAAACCACCTAACTTTTCTGTGAAGCAGTATTGTATATAGACCTATTACAACGGGGAATGAACTATGTCTCTGATCACCTGGGTGTGAGGTGATAATGATGATGGTTTTCTTATATACAAATGTTATACTGTATAGAAAAGTAAATGGGTTGCAGGATTGTGAAAGACTGCAGAGGGGCCTAGACAATGTTGTGAGATGATTGTAAATGGGATGAAAAGTCAAGAGGAAAAATCCTCTCGGTTTTAATTATTGTGTAGATGGGCTGATGGTTCCTCATGTGATGTTAATATAAAGAATGCTCTTCATTGGGGTATTAACGAGGTTGATAAGAAAGGTTACAGATCTCTTCACATGGTTATGAGAGTATTTAGGATTTTTAGAAAAGATGTAAAGGAGAGGGCATATAAGTTTCTGGTAAGACCCCAATTAGAGTATAGTTCCAGTGTATGAGACCCACACCAGGATTACTTGATACGAGAACTGGGGAAGATTCAAATGAAAGCAGCATGATTTGTTCTGGTTGATTTCTGACAATTGAGTAGTGTTACGAAAATATTGCTAACTATGGGCTGCGAAGAGTTGCGAGTAAGGAGACGAGATGCTTAACTAAGTAGTACGTTCCGAGCTGTTAGTGGACAGATGGCGTGGAAAGATATTAGAAGACTAATAGGCGTGAGCGGAGATTTAAAAGTAGGAAAGTTTATAACATGAAGATAAAGATGGAATTCAAGAGGACAAATTGCGGCAAATATTAATTTAAAGGAAGACTGATGTGATTGATTGTTGATGATGATGATGATGATGATGATGCAGGGGAGTTGAAACTCAGTATCGGCACGTATCCTACTCTTGTCGTCTGCTCAAGGTTTAACGTCTCCATCTGACGGGCGAATCACCACCAACAGTGTCATATGCCTCTACTCCAAATGAATACTACGAAGGAGTTTGGAATTCTACCCAGGCTTTTGGCACGCAATCTGGTGATTATAAATTGTATACCACTACTACTTCTGAATGCATTCGGGAGATAGTGGGTTCGAAACCCTCTGTCGGCAGTCCTGAAGATGGCTTTCCATGGTTTCTCATTTTCACATCAGACAAATGCTTGCTCGGACTGTACCTTAAGTAAGACCACGATCACTTCCTTCTCTCTGGCCAGAAGTCAACACCCTCTAGGTGGCCCGTCCCACCCCTTCAGGGTGGGGAATGAAAACTTGGAAGCAGCTTCCCTCTCACTCCTATTCCATCGTCGCCATAACCTGTCTGCGTCGGTGCGACGTAAAGCAACTTGTAAAACTAAAAACAAATTCTCCTACCCTTCTTGCCAACATTCTGAAGCTGAATTTTTTCCACCAACTGGACTCAAACCATATAGACTTGACGCCTTAACGATCATACCCACCAGGCGGGATGTGTAAATCAGTCTATTCCACAAGTAATATGCATTTATAATGAAATTCACTTTCTCTTAATACTCATCACGATTTGTAGGTGTAGAGGGGGATAACTTACAAGGTTATGGAGTTGGCGAAGTAGCACCTCATTCTCTTCAGCTCATCAGCTACTGTACGTGTGGTTAATATTAACCATCAATTCTGTGAACGTCACCTTGCTTGAAGTGACGTGCTGCCTTCAGCGTACAGTACACTGTAAGATGTTCGCTAGTCATCTGAGATTACAGATAATGTCTTTTCCGTGTACTCACAGGATGTGGCTTCTTGTTTCCTATCAGTAGTTTTCTATAATGTAACTTACGTTCCGTTTGATTACGCGTGATCTAAACTTTCCTGACATTACCCACGGGGGATTTTCTACCAACACAGAAATCAAATGCCACATTTCTGTGCTGAACTTACGAGGAAGTTAGCGTGAGTATGATTGCAATCGAACTGCGACGTATGTGGACGGGATTGACAAGTAAATTAAGAAAAAGAAACCACAACTCCCTTTGCGAAAATCAAATGACCATAAAAATAATGTCTCCCGGTCATGACCAGACATAGCCTGAACGGTTCCTAGGGAACACTGGATAGCCATCCATCCACTCCTTACATCATCACAGCCTGCACAGTTACCGGGCGAGTTGGCCGTGCGGTTAGGAGCGCGCAGCTGTGAGCTCGCATCCGGGAGATAGTGGGTTCGAACCCCACTGTCGGCAGCCCTGAATATGGTTTTCCGTGGTTTCCCATTTTCACACCAGGCAAATGCTGGGGCTGTACCTTTATTAAGGCCACGGCCGCTTCCTTCCCATTCCAAGGCCTCTTCTGTCCCATCGTCGCCATAAGACCTATCTGTGTCGGTGCGACGTAAAGCAAATAGCCTGCACAGTTATTGTCTGGCCATCAATCCATACCTTACATCGTAGCCTGCACGCTTGCCAGGGCTACACTTCCGTTACACATTTTGTAACCGTAACTTCCATAACGCAAATTTTCAGATCACTCCGAGCCTTGAGACATATTTATCTCAATATGGTAAAATATGAGCACGTATCGTGCGACGTGAAGAATAAGGGCTTATGATATCATCAAATTAACAGTTGTGCAGCAAAGCGCCTGTCTGCTTACTCAGTTTGCTTAATTCTTCTGAACCGAGCTCGATAGCTGCAGTCGCTTAAGTGCGGCCAGTATCCAGTATTCGGGAGATAGTAGGTTCGAACCCCAGTGTCGGCAGCCCTGAAGATGGTTTTCCGTGGTTTCCCATTTTCACACCAGGAGAGTTGTCCGTGCAGTTAGGGACGCGCAGCTGTGAGCTTGCATCCGGGAGATAGTGGGTTCGAACCCCACTGTTGGCAACCCTGAAGATTGTTTTTTACGTGGTTTCCCATTTTCACACCAGACAAATGCTGGGGCTGTACCTTAATTAAGGCCACGGCCGCTTCTTTCCCACTCCTAGGCCTTTCCCATCCCATCGTCGCCATAAGACCTATCTGTGTCGGTGCGACATAAAACAAATAGCAAAATGAATAAGGTACAGCCTTAACATTTTCCTGATGTGAAAATGGGAAACCACTGCTGGCTGTAAGATTCGAACCCACTGTCTCCCGAATTCAAGTCAACATCTATCTCGATAGGTACTGCAGCCTCTGCCGGCCACTGAACAAATTCATTCTGGAAGGTAGTGATGTAGCGGAATGAAGTAGGCAAAGCCTCCTGGATCTTATATTCTCATCAAGTTTTCTTTTTTTTTTTTTGCTTTACGTCGCACCGACACAGATACGTCTTATGGCGACGATGGGATAGGAAAGGCCTAGGAAGTGGAAGGAAGCGACCGTGGCCTTAATTACGGTACAGCCCCGGCATTTGCCTGGTGTGAAAATGGGAAACCACGGAAAACCATCTTTAGGGCTGCCGACAGTGGGGCTCGAACCCACTATCTCCCGATTACTGGATACTGGCCGCACATAAGTGACTGCAGCTATCGAGCTCGGTCATCAAGTTTAAAGGGCCTTGACCTCGCAGTTTCTGTTTGACATTCCTCTTCAAAAATATTCCTTCATTCACAGGAAGCAAGTTGATCTTATCATTCGTTTGGTTTGTTGAAACCTAGTTTGAATTTAAAAACGAGTGTCACAAGCGTAAGTACAAAGTCTAAGTATTATCACAGGGGAACGACTAGAGATACAACGAAACAGGAAATGTGTCAGAGTAAATATTGTTTACCAACACATATACGGAGGAAAAATCTTAAGAGCGTTACTGACGAATGGGAGAGTACAACTGTGATTAATGGTTACATGTTAGTCTTTCAGCGCTGCTTTGTGTATTCGAATCCTGGTGATTCGACGGAAAATTTGGGATGAACCAAGCGGAAATGAGACCGGTTTCCTCCCGCTTTCTTCCCCGTAGTACATCTCTTGCTCATCCTAGAACCGCCTATTAAGTAAACAGACGTATGTATATAAATAAGTAAATTAATTAATTCATTAAAATATTTTAAAAATGATATTGCTTTAGGTCCTTGAGTACTTTTACATCCTCCCAGTATTTCTTGAGCTATTCAGCCAGCGTCCTCTTGTATTCTTAGGGTTGAGTTTCTCTCCGTCTTTTGATTCCGTGTTAAAACATTGATAGCTCTTTACCACCTGTTGAAATTTGACTGACAATTTTGCTCTCTGGGATACCGACCTGTCTCAGATCTTTTCACATTCCTGGGATTATCTTGTTGAGTTCGGTTTTGATGAAATTCCAAATTATTTTTTTAATCCCGTAATCTTGTGCCCGTACAATAGAAGTCTTTTCTTCTTAGGGCCGGTATTATAATGAGGGTTTAAACTGAAGATTGAGTTAAACTGTAACTTGAGTTTAAACCGATGTTGAGTCTTATAATCCCCGGCCTAAGTTAAAGTGAAGTGAAGAAGGAAATATACGATCTTGGTAGCGGTTGCGAGAAAAGATAACTGTCGATAATGTTATGTTTACTTCTTGTAGGTAAAATGGCGGATAAAAACACTAAACGTTGTCCTAATTTTACTTGTAAGGAAATAGAATTGTTAGTGCAATTAGTACAGAAGTATTTATATAGTCCGTGAAACAGTGGCCTTATGAATTCCTCCGAAATCTCCCATTGTAATAAACATACTACGGGAGGCATAAAACCGCAATGCTATTAGTAGCTGACTGAGGGGTTCTACGGCATGATTTTTGAAATAGAAGGAGGTTACTTTATTTTCTAAAATTTATACTTTTGACATTCAAACAGTTCGAAAAGTAATTTTTACATTCTCACCTTTTTGTTTCATGTTTTATTCTAGCACCAATTTGCTGGGTTATGACAGTCTGTTTTGTAAGCCTAAACCTATTTAAAAACTCTGTTTCGTTCCATATATGAAAGTGACGTGTCCTTGCTAAAAAAAAAACTCGTAGTGCCCGTGGTCGTTCAATAATTTGAACCACTTGTTCATCATCGCTTAGTATTTCTTCAAATACCTCAAAAATATCTTCCAGATCCATTCGTTCCGCCATGTTGTAAGGTTATGTATTCTTAAACTTCAGTTTAAACGGTAGATGAGTGGCAGTAAAATTAATCTCTAGTTAAACTTAATCTTAAGTTTTATAATACCTGACTAACAGATAAACCGAAGTTTAAACTGAACCAACAGTTTAAACCTCTATTATAATACCGGCCCTTAATCGCTGTTGTGACCGGTTTTACCATATTGCAGTGCACCTCGACATTACATTTCAATTGTACCTGATCAACGAACCATCTGTTACCTACGGTCTTCCTTAATATCCTGCGATCTCTTTTTTTTCAGTTGATGACCTGTCCCTGTCTACCCATGGCTAAGGCTTTTTCATCATTATCACCATCATCGCATTTTATTATATTTATTATATTTTATTATATATTATATATTTTACAATTGAGTTTATGTGCTTCATCGGTACATGAAAGAAGTACTATTTAGTACATACGCACGTATGCTCCATGCATATCGGTATGTAAGTTACTTACAATGTTGAAAATTATGATGATGCTGCTTGTTGTTTAAAGGGGCCTAACATCGAGGTCATCGGCCCCTAATGGTACGAAATGAAATAACAAAAAATTCAGATTCATCCACTGACCAAAATGAAATACAATGTCATGAAAAATGAATGGATGGACATGAACCCTACAAACAAACAAACAAACAAACAAACAAACAAACAAACAAACAAAACAGTGGATCAGACACAAAAAAAGATTACTGACTAAGGGACCATTTATAAAGCACAATGATGCTTGATGTCTGAAGGGGTGCTAAATTCACGTCTAAGGCCCCACAAAATGGTACATGTCGCGAGTAAAGTAGAACCATAGTATTTGTCATTTTGGGGTACTGATCAAAAGTAGCGAAGACTCACGGTGGTCCACACAAGATGGCACTACTCACAAGTATTGTACTTCGTACAGGTAACGCAGACCTATGGTGTTTCGCACACAATGGCGCCACTTACAGCCAACGCAAACCGATGAGTTTCCTCACCTAGGTGTACTAGTCACGGGTGCCGGTCCCACGGGCCCCGTGGTGTTCCTCACATAGTGAGTACTAATCACAGGCAACGCAGACCCACGGTGTCGCTCATATAGCGGTACAACTCACAGGCTACGCCCAGACCCGCGGTGTTGCCCACATGGGTAGAACGCACGGGTACTGGAATCCACCAGGCCAGGCTTTTTACTGCAACTAATCACAAACCTATTTCGTACCAAGTTAGTGATACTACTCGCAAGTACATGCAACCCATGGTGTTCCCCGCATGATGGTACGAATCAAGAGTAGTTTCATGGTTCTAATTCAATCATCCCTTGGTCGCCCCTTGTAGTCGCCTCTTACGACAGGCAGGGGATACCGCGGGTGTATTCTACATGTGCGTCCCCTACCCGCAGGGGGTAGTGTGTTTGGTCCAAGAGAGGTATTTTATTTCCGTCAAGTCCGCCGGCAAGCCGGTTAGGACCCCCCTATCCGCCACCTGGGACGCGCCACGTGGGAGTATCACCTCTCCCCCTGCTACGCCTGCGCAGCAGGTTCGTGGCAATGTTGAAAAATAAATTTGACAGATATTTACAGAATATTTACTATACATAAATAGTCAAAATTACCAGTAGACGATTTTCATTAGTTCACTATATAAGATGGATGGTTCATGCCAATAAACTTTCTTACTATATGGTAAGTGGCCAGGATTACTGCCTTTTGTAATTTTTTGTAAGTGAGAGGGTGGAAATTAAGTGCTTCAGTGCTTGATACCATTACATCCAATCGCTACTGAAATGAAGATAACATTGTTGAGTCTCCACATGGTTTGAATTTCTGTGGCCAGGTCTGTGTATTTGGATATCTTCTGTGTACGTGTTGATTGGAGGTTGTGAGGAATAGGACAGACTATGCCAATTATGATGCAGAATCTCTTGTTTTTATCTTCAAAACTTGTATCTGGTCTATTGTCAGTGATGATATGTCCCAGTAAAGTTCGTAATTTTCACTTTCCAAGACTGATTGGGGTTTGTATTTCCAATATGGTGTAGTGCAATGGATTAGGTTATTTTTCCGGGCTAATTTCTGATGAATAATTTTTGCAATTTGGTCATGTCTGTACTTGTAGTCTGTATTTGCCCTTAATCGACAACCTGAGACTATGTGCTGGATGGTTTCTGGAGATTTATTACATCGTCGGCACTGATCTGAATAGACAGGTGGATCATGCAGTATATTATTATTATTATTATTATTATTATTATTATTATTATTATTATTATTATTATTTACTTTATTGTGAACATAACAGGTCATGAGTTCCAATTACAATGTTCACGACAATTGTTACTTAGATGTTATAAATTCAATTTAAGATAAAAACAATATATAGCTAGAATAATCTTAAAAATCAATTCCAGTGACACACAAGTCACATTACCGTACTAAAAATGAAAATCATTAAGGCTAATATAACCAATATTACATTACAGTACTAATTAATTATAATTAAAATTAGTGTAATATTTAAAACCATTATTTTAACAGGATTTCCACTTGAAATTTAATACAATTAATAACATGGTTTACAACATTCATCATCATCATCATCATCATCATCTGTTTACCCTCCAGGTTCGGTTTTTCCCTCGGACTTAGGGAGGGATCCCACCTCTAGCGCCTCAAGGGCAGTGTCCTGGAGCTTCAGACTCTTGGTCGGGGGATACAACTGGGGAGTATGACCAGTACCTCGCCCAGGCGACCTCAGCTGCTATGCTGAACAGGGGCCTTGTGGAGGGATGGGAAGATAGGATGGGACAGGCAAGGAAGAGGGAAGGAAGCGGGCGTGGCCTTAAGTTAGGTACCATCCCGGCATTCGCCTGGAGGAGAAGTGGGGGAAACCACGGAAAACCACTTCCAGGATGGCTGAGGTGGGAATCGAACCCACCTCTACTCAGTTGACCTCCCGAGGCTGAGTGGACTCCGTTCCAGCCCTCGTACCACTTTTCAAATTTCGTGGCAGAGCCGGGAATCGAACCCGGGCCTCCGGGGGTGGCAGCTAATCACGCTAACCACTACACCACAGAGGCGGACTTTACAACATTTATACTACGCTTTCCTTTTTTAAATTGCTTCATAATCTATTAAATTGTATTCAGAAATACAGTGTTGCAAGTCGAAGTGAATATAGCGTCGGTCATACTAAAAATATCAACATTGTTATTATTCTTCTTCTTCTTCTTCTTCTTATTATTATTATTAAATAATTTGGCCAACTATAGACCGCTTATGACCGACTACGATACAGTATTTTTCTTTTCCTTTTTTTCCCAGAACTACTACATATGTCGGCTGATCGCCTGTCACTACTCCTCCGATGACACACTCCGAGGTTGACGTCGAATTTACAAAAGCGAAAAATCCGCAGAAAGTGATCTGTCGCCGGAAATCACGCTGTTCTTTATTATGTCATCTCTGATCTTTCAGTCTTTGTATATCCTATCGTATCGCTTCCAGCCAACCGGTCCTGTGTTTGAATTTGAAGATGTAATTGTTGTTTTTAACGAAGAATTTAGAATGTCTAACTCAGGGTCGCAGTAAATTTTTGCTAGTGGCTTTACGTCGCACCGACACATATGTCTTATGGCGACAACGAGATAGGAATGACCTAGAAGTTAGAAGGAAGTGACCGTGGCCTTAATTAAGGTGTGAATTTGCCTGGTGTGAAAATGGGAAACCACGGAAAACCATCTTCAGGGCTGCCCGACTGTAGGATTCGAACCCACTATCTCCCGGATGCAAGCTCACAGCCGCGTGCCCCTGACCGCACGGCCAACTCGCCCGGTGGTCGCAGTAAATTAAGTTCAATTCTTCAGTCTTAAACTCTAGTAACATTGTCAGTTTACTGTACAGCTGAAGAACAGTGTTGTGTCCTATAATAATAATAATAATAATAATAATAATAATAATAATAATAATACAGAGTAACTGTATATAATATTTAGCTCTTAACTCGTGTAAATAGATCACTGTTTATTACCATGCTTGTTCTTCCGTTTATTTATTATCTATTGTGTTCTGTTTTTGCAACGGGTTATATTTTACAGTTTGTAGTTTATTTGTGTTTCATTATGTTGTTTTTCTATTTCTTTTTACTTTCATGCTCCGGATTTCTTTGCTTTTGTTTTTTGCGCTTTTCTTTCTTTCTTTCTTTCTTTCTTTCTTTCTTTCTTTCTTTCTTCATTGTTGTTCAAATCTCTTATAAAGCTTAGTTGTCTTTGATTTTTAATATAACAGTAGTGTACATTTCTATTATGCATTTATTATCCTATAATTTACGTGGTTAAGTGTATGAGGCGACCACGAGCTCTAACTTCCCCACTGTTTGAGTCAAAAATAAATAATTCTGACTAATGCTCGGCAGATCATAAAGAAATAACATAATAAAACATCGTATGGTATGTTGTTCAGAACAAGCCACTTATAGCAGAAAGCGGAATCCCTAATTCATTTGCCTATAACGGTCTGTAATTTATAGGATGTTTCTGTAAATGGCACGGGAATAGAATGTCTTTTGTTTGTTCAGAAACAATTAGCAAGCTTAGCACCTCCTGGCACGGCCCTAAAATAGCTCCGACTACTGCACAATACTTTCACGGACCAGCGATAATACCTTGTGTTACTATGGCTACAAGCTGGCGGGAGTTTCCATCGCATCGCATCGCATCGAGTAAACAATGTATTGCGTTGCTATCAGGAGTCTTTGATAACAACCGAGGAAATTTATATCGAACTGTTGAGGTAAGCTTCCAAGTTCATTAACAGGAAGGGAAACAGATATACCGTTAGATCTACATAGGTGATAATTTTCTGTTAACACTTAGTACCACCGAGCTCGATAGTTGCAGTCGCTTAAGTGCGGCCAGTATCCAAGTATTCGGGAGATCGTGGGTTCGAACCCCACTGTCGGCAGCCCTGAAAATGGTTTTCCGTGGTTTCCCATTTTCACACCAGGCAAATGCTGGGGCTGTGCCTTAATTAAGACCACGGCCGCTTCCTTCCAATTCCTAGCCCTTTCCTGCCCCATCGTCGCCATAATACCTATCTGTGTCGGTGCGACGTAAAGCCAATAGAAAAAAAAAGAACTACTTCGTACCTCAAATCTCCTAACATTAAATTTGTAATAATAATAATAATAATAATAATAATAATAATACAGGCTACTATGTCATCGAGCAAGTGGGCGCGGTTTGGGTCATTTAGCTATAAGGTTGCATTCGGGAGATAGTGGGTTCGAATCCCACTGCCGGCAACCCTAAAAATGTTCTTCCGTGGTTTTCCATTTTCACATCAGGCAAATGTTGGGGATATACTTTAATTAAGACGACGACCACTTCCTTCCTACTCCTAGCCCTTTCCTATCCCACCGTCGCCATAAGACCCATCAGTGTTGGCGTGACGTAAAACAAATAGCAAAATATACATTACTTTTACTTCTCAATAACTACTACTTTTACGATTTTCGGAGATGCCGAGGTACCGAAATTTTGCCCCTCCAGTTATTTTACGAGCCAGTAAAACTACCGACACGAGGCCGATGTATGTGAGCAACTTCAAATACCACCGGACTGAGCCACTCAGCCCGGCTATTATTATTAACACAGGTTCGGCTCCATGGCACAGTGGATAGGGTGCTGGCCTTTGGTCCAGGGAGCCCCGGGTTCGATTCCCGGCGGGGTCGGTGACTTTAAACTTTACTGGTTAATTCCGATGGCTTGGGGGGCTGGGTGTTTATGCTGTCTTCATAGTTAGAATTCGTTTTTTGGGACGGGGGTCCCATCCTCACAGACCGTCTATACGGCGTCAACTCGAAAGACATGCACCAGGCCGCTTCGAAGGCAGCAACCCCTTAATATTATTATTATTATTATTATTATTATTATTATTATTATTATTAAAAGGAAGGAGACTGGGGTACAGAATGAGAAATACGCCTGCGAAATAGGTAAACCTTACTGCATAAGCCAGTGATCTGTCGACCTGGGATTTAGCGGCAAATGCCTATTTTGCTCCTTAAGAAATAACATGAAAATTTAAAATTATGTTGCCGTTTCAGGATGAGTCCCTTACACTCATAGTTCTATAGTGCCCTAAAATGCCTACATTGTACAGCAGAGGCTGGGTTTTGGAGGATAAAATAAAGCGGCTTAGTCTACCGCGGAAGCATCCAGGTTTCAGTGCTGAAAATTGTGTATCAGGTAATGGATGATGTATGTAGTGAAATTGAACTGAATAGTGTAAGTAAATTTTCCTATGTCCCTTAACATCTGTGAGTAAGTTATGAAGATTGTTTTTATCTGCTATCAAAATAATGTTTACAGACAAAAGACTGTGGAAAATTTGGAGAAGAATATCGTTATCAACTGTATAGCAAACTACGAATGAAAGTGCGGTAGGAATGTTCCTCACAAATAAACAAACACTTACTCTACTCTGTAATTGTGATCAGTGATTTTAGTATTAAGGTTTTCGTTCAGTACTGATTACAACTTTTCATATAATTGTTAAGTGTTTTTGATAAATCAAGGTGCAAACCTTTGAAGTGGGTTATCAATAATCATCCTGTGACCCGCACAAAATTTTCGAGTCAAGTCCAATGCATGTCCTCCCTTTTCGATAATGATACCCACTTTTCATTTCCCAACAAAAATCTATTCAAACGTATTAAGCGATAACATTTCACACTACGTGTTAATTCAGTGATAAAACATTATTTGTAACTTGTTTCGCAGGCAGCAAATGCTTTTTAGTGTAGGTATTCTTGAAGCTTCCTTCCCCCAGTGATGACATTTTCGTCTTCTGAACCATAATCCAGTGTACATGAGCTTTATGTAGCCCTCAATTCCGTAAACAAAACATTACTTAAGGGTTTATAGAGGAGAAGAGGAGAGTAGGTCCTTCCTTCACACAATGAATATCACAACGGTTACGGGTAGCAAAAGGAAGTGACAATCGAATAAGTATCATTGCCAACTCACAAACATTGAAACGTGGAGGGTTGATCAGAAATGCTGAAAAGGATTAAGCATCTTTCCTTCTTTCTTTTTTTTCTCGTAGAAAATGATTTTTTCGTGATAATGTCGCTTTTCCGTAATCATTTTCCCTTTGAATGCCGTAAGCGTGAGGTGAAATCCGTAACAGTTGGCGCTTCCGTATTTTTTAAATTCTGTCCTAATTTTGTAGTTATTTCTGTTAAAAATAGGTATACTACGTTTCTTAAAGTAAAAAACAAATCACTTTGCAGTTTAAGTGTATATTGTAATATTCAGTCTATTTTCTGTCTAGTTCCACATTTTAAGGCATGTTTTAAGTGCCTATTTTCTCTTTTGAAAGCCTTGCCTGAAACTAATTTTCAGAACCTAAAATTTCAGGTCCAGTGATCTATTTTTAAACAAAGTCAGAGAAGAAGAATTTCGGAACTACTGTACTTCGTAATGACGGGAACTGGAGGGTAAAACTGCGATGTTTTCCACGTGTGGCGCTAAGTAGGTTGCAGAAAATAGAGCGTGTGTTCCACACAACAATAGCTGAGTGCAGCCTTGAAAGACAGACAAGTGAAAGCGATGGATGCTGCTGATATTATTATGTATGGTCTATTCATAACGGCGGCAAAACAAGCTGCCACAAGACGTGACAGGTTCTCTCTTTCTCTCTCTCCTATGAATGGCTATATAATTATCGGGAACTTCCAGTGAAAGTCTTATTAAAGTTCACTTTCCTACACAGCTTAGCACTCCAGGTTATCTCAGAGCAATATTGATGGTGGGCTTCTTACCAAGGAGACCGGAGTTTGATTCCCGGCCAGGACAGATCTCTCTCACCCGGTGGCCATGACGGTTTATAGACCGACAGCGTGGTCAGCTGCTTCCAGTCCCGTTGGTAGCCATAGCCAATTATTATTATTATTATTATTATTATTATTATTATTATTATTATTATTATTAAGGTTAGTAGGTAACATGCATGCCTTCCAAGAGTTTCCTCTCTTTGGTCAACATCTTTAAGTGGCAAACTTTGCAACATCTTTGTAACGCTACTATTTTGTCGGAAATCACACAGAACAAATTGGGCTGCTATTCTATGGATTACCGAGCTCGATAGCTGCAGTCGCTTATGTGCGGCCAGTATCCAGTATTCGGGAGATAGTGGGTTCGAACCCCACTGTCGACAGCCCTGAAAATGGTTTTCCGTAGTTTCCCATTTTCACACCAGGCAAATGCTGGGGCTGTACCTTAATTAAGGCCACGGCCGCTTCCTTCCCACTCCTAGCCCTTTCCTGTCCCATCGTCGCCATAAGACCTATCTGTGTCAGTGCGACGTAAAGCAACTAGCAAAAAAAAAAACCTATGGATTTTTTCCAGTTCTATGGGACTACACTGGAACCATACTCTAGTTGGGGTCTTACCACAGATGTATATGCCCTCTCCTTTACATCCTTACTACAAACCCTTAGTACCATGTGCAGAGTTCTGTACACTTTATTTACAAACCCATTTATGTGATTACCCCAATGAAGATCTTTCCTTGTATTAACATCCAGGTACTTACAATGATCCCCGAAAGGAACTTTCGCCCCATGAAGGCAGTAATTAAAATAGAGGATTTTTTCCTATTCGTGAAACTCACAACTTGACTTAAAACCCCGTTTATCATCATCATACAATTGCCATTGGTCTTAAAGTTTCAATCAAGGTGTGGGTCTCATCTGTTATTTTGAAAACTTTGTTGTTTGTGACTGATTCCAAGGTGGACGCCAGCATAACGTCTCACATGCCTTGAGTTTCACTACTTCCGCAGAGTCCATGCATAATATATACACATTATTAAATGTTCTTCCGGATAATCGGAACAGAACACAGCCCCAGTTACTTCAGATTACCATGGTTGTATTGTACCTCAAACAATATGCTGAACACTTTCTCCGGAGTCGGATGTTAGAAATAAATTTCAACTGTCAAAAAACTTTCCATGACCACGAAAATTATAGTTCATCGCTTAGGAAGAGAAGTCTCCCATTTGCCGCTTTACCTTAGAGTACTTTTTTGTTTTGCTGCTGAGCCAAAGTAAACAGCGAAAATTGTGCCCTTCCGGGAGAATACAGTAGCTAGTCCATTAGACGTACAGATAATGGATAAAGTGACGTTACCTAGCAACAACCTTGGGCGCGCTAAGTGATGTCGATGTCAAGGAGGAAGATTTAATTATAGATTTATTCTAACTAGCGAAGCTAGAGATGTTTATCCATTTCTTACACTTAAACAATGAATATCTAAATAACATAAAAACTGGAACAATCTCCCATTCTACCGCGCTATCTGATTGTACATAAAATATTTAATATGCAGAATAAATGAACATTCTCCTTCATAAACACAATAATAAAGTAATACGTAGAAGAAATTAATAATACTAATAATAAGAAGCAGGCCCCTAGATCTCTTTGGAGAAAAGCAATCCATAACTACCGTCAAACCAGCACCAAGAGAGCTAAAAGTAAACCAGGGGGGGGGGGGGCAATCAAACGGACAGATAAGTTTAAATATCTTTGCGAGTGGATAGAACCAAACATCTCTGAAAAAGAACGCATGAATAAAATGGAAATGGCTTATCAACTCGAAAGACGTTTACAACTATAAGTCCACATCCTTGAACGCAAAACTCAGACATTATTGCACTGTTATAAGATCAGAGGCTTTGTATTTAGTGGAATGCCTTGCTATGAACAAGAAAGGTCTGATAGAAAAACCGGAAATTAAAAAAGGAAAGATCTTAAGGAAATTTCTTGACCCAATTAAGGACAAAGGTGAACAGAGACGTCGGTATAAACATGAGCTGTTCACTCATGTCCAGAAGATATCTGATGTCATGCGATCAATCAAACAATCACTATTGATCTGCATTTAGGGCAGTCGCCCACGTGGCAGATTCCCTATCAGTTTTCCTAGCCTTGTCTTAAATTATTGCAAAGAAATTGGAAATGTATTGAACATCTCCCTTGGTAAGTTATTGCAATCCGTAACTCCCCTTCCTATAAACGAATATTTACCCCAATTTGTCCTCTTGAATTCCAACTTTGTCTTCATATTGTTATCTTTTACTTTTAAAGACACCACTCAAACTTATTCGTCTACTGATGTCCTCCCACGCCATCTCTCCACTGACAGCTCGGAAACATACCACTTAGTCGAGCAGCTCGTCTCCTTTCTGCTAAGTCCTCCCAGTCTAAACTCTTGCAACATTTATGTAATGCTACTCTTTTGTCGGAAATCACTCAGAACAAATCGAGCTTCTTTTCTTTCGATTTTTTTGAATCAAGTAATCCTGGTGAGGGTCCCATACAATGGAACTATACTCTAGCTGGGGTCTTACCAGAGACAAATATGCACTCTCCTTTACATCCTTACTACAACCCCTAAATAACCTCATAGCCATGTGCAGAGATCTGTACCCTTTATTTACAATCATATTTATGTGATTTCCTTATATTAAGACCTAGGTACTTACAATGATCCCCAAAGGGAACTTTCACCCCATCAACGCAGTAATTAAAACTGAGAAGACTTTTCCTATTTGTAAAACTCACAAGCTGACAAGGAAATTGCATTTTATGGTGATTTGCCAAGAATGAAACCCACACGATTATCGAACACGATCTTTATCCATTTTAAAGATAAGAAGATCCAGCAAACTTGGTTCTAGGAGGTGGAAAGGGACCTATAGGAGATGGCAATCACTAGAGATGGGAATTATAGGCACGAATAAGTTAGAATGCAAACGTATTTGAACAAGGCGCAAGTGAAAACTAGCCGCTCTACAGATATGTCGGGGAGTTGCATAAATTTTAGGGGTTCTGATAATTCAGATCGATAATATTTATGCAAATCTCACCGCAGAACCGTCATGCGGGTAACATACACTTGCGCCTTGTTCAAATACATTTGCATTCTAACCTATTCGTGCCTATAATTCCCATCTCTAGCAATCACTTATGAAGATATAAAAGGACGCAACCCACTCAGGAGGGAACGAAGAGACCACCAGGGTTTTCAAGAAAAGCCAAAGTTGAAGACGGGAAAGATGTGAACGGAGGAAAGAAAAGAATAACACCGGCAACAAATGAAGGATCACTGGGCAAAGACCAAAGCCCAGAGAAGAAATAACGTAGTCCTTAGTAGGTCGATGGATAATAATAATAATAATAATAATAATAATGATTATATATATCTCCACTCTTTACGGTCATTTGAGAATATATTGGTATTATAAATTTACTCATTCGGGAGAAGTATTTCAGGTTCCCTATGGGAATCGACATTTATATCAACATACCACTTAGTTGAGCAGCTCGTCTCCTTTCTCCCAAGTCTTCCCAGCCCAAACATTGTAACATTTTTGTAACGCAACTCTTTTATCGGTACCGAGCAAGTTCGCCGTGCGGTTAGAGTCGCGCAGCTGCGAGCTTTCATCCGGGAGATAGTGGGTTCGAATCCCACTGTCGGCAGCCCTAATATGGATTTCCGTGCTTTCCCATTTTCACACCAGGCTGTACCTTAATTAAGGCCACGGTCGCTTCCTCGCCAGTCCTAGGCCTTTCCTCTCCCGTCGTCGCCATAAGACCTATCTGTGTCGATGAGACTTAAAGCACATAAGCTTTTGTCGGAAATCACCCAGAACAAACGAGCTGCTTTTCTTTGGATTTTTTTCCAGTTCATCGTCATCATCCATACTCACTTCGTTGACACTTTCGCTTACTTCTGATCCACTATCTAAAACACTTTTCTAACAGCCTGTGCTTGTCATCCGAATTGAAGGCCAACTAGCTCATGTTGTTTAAATGGAAACCAATTTTTCAAAACTGAACTGTCACACACTAAATTAAGCAAATATAATCGGGAATCGAATCCGCGACCCCCAGGACCAAAGCGCAGCAAGCTAACCATTTAGCCATGAAGCCGGACAAAATATAACAGTGGAAAGGTATGGCAAAGTCGTGTGATTCTGGATTGCATCGTTCAACACCGAAGTTTGCTGTAAGATCTTAATATGCCGGACCGGATGTATGACTTACTAAAATTAGTCCCTCATTTCGAGAACCACTGATATATATTAAGGCCGGTGCCCCGGGAGTCTGCTTCTTGTAGTTTACGCTCTGTTGAGCACGTAGTCTCTGTCACAGCTTTACAACCACGAAGGCTATAAAATGTACACACGTATTTCTTGTATATTTATTCTTAAATATCTCCCGAGACTTCTAATGTTTCACCGTTTCCGCATTCTTCGCCAAGAGTTTTATGTTCCAACGTTTTTAATTATGAAACGGAATTATAATCCAGTTGATGTTACTGTCTTAGAGCTAGATATTTCTCCCTGGATGATGCTGTGAATGCGGTATTGTCTGAAGCGAATGGATGAACTCTGGAATGATAGATGGCATCGTTGTAGTGGCAAGTTGCTGCATATAACTGGACGAGATTAAATCTCCGTGAAAGGGACGTGGTACTGTGTGGACGGAGAGGGATAAGTGGGATTCTTCTTATTCTTATTCTTCAGGGTGTATCAGAACTAAAACGACAAACAAAAATCAGGTCTCTTCTTCTCCTCTCTTCCCGTACGCAATGAATCGATTAAATTTGGTGAAAATGATGCAATATCTCCATTTTTTCTTTACTAAAATTTCAATCTCATTTTTTTCAGAATTTTTCCCAAGCACTTTTCAAGATACAAAATGCTCCTCATGCCACAATTTTCAACCAATTTCTTTGAAACTCTTAGGATATCTTCAGATACAACATAATAATAAACTGTTGTGCAAATTTTACAATATATGCAATAGTTAAGACGCAATTTATTTCAGCATGATCATCATAAAATATAAAAATCGAATTATGCCGATGTGAAACAGTTTTCTTTCCGTGTAATTAAAGTTTGTCAAAACCCACAAATCACTTCTTTTACATCATTATTTCAAAACTGAGATAAAAGTTTCAGCCAGATGTGTTGAGCTTTTTGGCCTGAGGAGCATTTTATAAATATATCGAAAAGTTTTACAAATGTTGTTAAATTTCTAATACCTGAAAAACTTGTTCATAGAAACTTGAAACTTTGTATGTTGCATCATAGATACACAAAATGATCAAAATTCTAAGGTGAAAGGATGAAAATCGTAGATTTTAGGATTTTCACAGATGCATTGCCTTAGGGAGCACGTGCCAAATTGAGGAGCCAATTTCGAACGTAAAATTTTATGCTTCGGGATAGACCAAGTGAGGAAATCATTTCCCATTTCCCTTTAAAAAAATCAAATGATCATAGATATGTTTTTCAATAAGTGAAACTCAAATTCATAACGGCTCACTTATTTGTTTCTAACGAATCGTTTTCTGGAGACATTTATCCCATTTACTGGGTTCTAATAATTGATAAACTTCTTATATTGGATTGTACACAATATTACCATGTTTTTGACAGTAAGTCGCTGGCGCTCTGAGCCCGGTAAATTCTTATACACTTCAGCATATCTTTGCAGCACTCGTAAACGGAGTTCAGTCAAAGTTGCAAAGGTTTCCGCATCTGTACTGTTCTTCAAATTTATGTCGAATTTGTCTTTAGCAAATCCATCAAGGCTCTCCCTAACACTCATCAACTTTTTCCAAGCTTTGAATCACATCAGGCAAATAAATTACTTGTAGCTATGCACTGCAAAGAGCTCGAACTCTAGGTCTTTGTTGTTGGGCCTGCTTCATGGCTTCTGTGTCCGTTGTGTCTATAGTTGGGCCCACTAGAGTTGAAACCTGACGTTTGGCGCCACCGGCGAGAAAAAGTTGACTAACACTGCTCGAAAATGGTCTGTTGCTATGCCAACGATAACAGAGGAGCGACATTTAAAGATGCTATCACCACGTGGGGGGGGGGGGGGTTGGCTTGCTCTCAGTCGCTTTTGTGTTATTGTTCGGAGTAGTACTGCGTTAGCTGTGTTAGTTCTTACTGGTTTATGTAATGATTTAACTGTTTGTTTACTGAATATTATTTTCGCTGTGAGTTAATTTTTTGTAAGTTAATCAGTGGCTAGTTGTACAGTTATATTCTCTATTTAATATGTGCATTTGTTGAGGTTGTTGTCGGTTTAGTGAACATGCAATCTCATATTTATCGGCAATGACGTGTTCTGTCTTAAGCCGCACAGTGAGGTAACTATGACAACGCAGCGTACTTCGTAGTTACTGCTTTCCCCGCTCAGATGTCAGACTTCAACTCTCGTGGGCGCAACTATAGCATACATACGAAGCATTTCATTTTATCAAAATTTTCGTCCAAGAAAATCTGTTGAAGCAGACAAAAAAGGATTCTGTCTAATATTTTTAAAACGCAGATAAAAGTAAAGTGGGGAAGGTGGAAGTGTTGGGAGCATAAAACAGAAGGGAAAATGTGGCAACATACAGTAATCTCTCTCAAAAAAGATGCAAAAACTGCAACAAATTGTGTATATTTCGCTTCATTTCATGTTCCCAAAGTACATACATAACCTATCTGTGTGAGAAAAGCTATATTTTTGGAAAGGTGTTGTATCTTAAACCCTTTCACTAGTTATTAAATAACCTCTGTGGAATATGTAGGAGTGAAACACAAGCTTGTTGCGGCTAGTGGTCATTATTCATTTATGTGGGTTGCAGTATATATTATTAATAGATAAAAAAGCAACCAGGAAAGTAGTGTGCAGCGCACGAGGAAAAATGGAAAGGTGATTCGCGAGGATCAGGGGAACCCCCGACTGCGTTCTTCGGTCCCAGTGAAGGTTAATGCAATACAACAGCAGATTTGTATGCACGATACAGTACAATGTTTCCCTCCTCTTTTACATAGGATTCCCCCCCCCCCCAATGCACCCATAAGCTGCTCATTTGCAAATGATGGTCACAGTAGTCTAGCTAGCTTAGACTGTACTATCTTGTAACAGCCTCCTACCCACAACTTGCTGTTCTAGCACTTGCTGTCAGTTTCTATTTCTTTCGGATTTTTGACATGGAAACATGTTTTCATACCTTTAAAAGTAAACGGCAGCATCAGAACCCTGGCGAATTTTTCTAAAAAAAACATTACGCTGTGTCTGTACGTACATTATGAAAAAATGTACACTTTCTTTGACTGGAAAACCTTTCCATGTCAAGTCAAGACCTTAATGTATACATGTACGAGTATCACGCAAGATGATGATGATGATGATGATGATGATCATTATTGTTGTTTAAAGGGGCCGAACATCTAGGTCATAGGTCTCTAATGGTAGGAAATGAGATGAAATGAAATGACCAATTAAAAGCCCAAAAACATCCACTGACCATAACTCAAAACGTGAGGACGATGGATGGATGGATGGATGGATGGATGGATGGATGGATGGATGGATGGATATGAATATAAAACGACTAGTGGAACGGACCCACAGTGCCTCACATGTACAGAAGCTGGCGTAGAACAATAGTATTACTGACCAAGGGACGGCTTCTAAAGCACAATACTGAATCGATGATACTTGTAGTCGAAAGGGGTCCAAAATCCAAGTCAGCGGCCCCTCACAATGTCACTTATCGCTAGGAAAGTAGAACCACGGTATTTGTCATGTTGCAGTACTAATCAAGAGTAGCGTAGACTCGCGGTATTCCACACATTATGGTACTACTCACAGGTAATGAAATTCGCACGCTGTTTCACACATTGCGGCGTCATTTACAGGCAACGCAAACCTATGGTGTTCATCACATAAGGGTACTAACCACAGGGACTCTTACTATTCCGTGGTGTTCCTCATATAGTGGGTACTAATCATAGGCAAGCGAGAACCATGGGTTCCCTCATCCCATGGTGTCGCTCATATAGTGCTACCAATCACAAACCTATTTGGTACCCAACATAGCGGTACTACGCGCAAATAAAAGCGGCCCGCGTGGTGGTACTAATCACAAGTAGTTTCGATCATCCCTTGGTCGCCTCTTACGACAGGCAGCGGATACCGTAGGTGTATTCTTCCTCTGCGTCCATCACCCACAGGGGGTTGTGTGTTTGGTCCGCGAGAAGTATTTTATTTCCCTCAAGTCCGCCGGCAAGCCGGTTAGGACCCCCCTATCCGCCACCTGGGACGTGCCACGTGGGAGTACCACCTCTCCCCCTGCTACGCCAGCGTAGTAGGTTCGTGGTATCACGTGAGAACCACAGGGTGTAAGTCTATAGAACTTGGCAGATATCTTACATTTGTGTTAACGTAGATGGTCCACAAAGTGGTATTGCAATACTGAAAGGAGGAGGAGGAGGAGAACTAGGAGAGGGGGTAGTGGCGGAGATAAGGACCCCGCACACCCCGTGGGGCGGGGGCATGGCTTGTGAGGGGCTCGTGACTTGTTTCTTAATTCAGTAGCTGAAGAGTGATTTTACATATTGTGAAAGTTACAGCACACAACACAGTATTATTTGTATTACAGAGGGTTATTCCAAAGATAGGTGGTCGTAGTGCAGAGCTTCTTTCATCAGTAGGAGTACGGTAAATATTTCTGAAGGAGTATGAGTCTCCCAACCTGTTCCAATAATAACCATCCTTTGCTGCCACTCACAACAATCAACAAGGCTTTTGAAGTAATTAGCCAGTTCTGAGAACCCAGTAGTCAGCGAAGATGCGATAACAAAGACATCCTCCTGATAAAACTCTAAATATTGAAGTTTTGGAGCCAGTAACTACGTAGGCCTACGATGGACGGTTGAATTGTAAATTATTTGGTTCTAGGAACGAGATTATTTCTTAATATTATGACGGTCAGCGTATTTTATTACTTTAATTGGAATATGCATTCCTCTTATGGGTGTGTTTGTACCATGTAAGTGCATTATTTTAATTTCTTACGGATTTGAAAACTAAATTGTGCAAATTATTATCGCGGTTGCTGTTCATTGTAATAATATATAACCTTGTACTACGAAATAAACTTGTAACTTTCCTTATCAGGAAACAAGGTGCCCACTTCCAGTTATTGCGGAGGGGGCGGGGGGCACCGAGCTTTTTTTTTTTTTTTTTTTTGCTAGTTGCTTTACGTCGCACTGACACAAACAGGTCTTACGGCGACGATGGGACAGGAAAGGGCTAGGAATGGGAAGGAAGCGACCGTTGCCTTAATAAAGGTACAGCCCCAGCATGTGCCTGGTGTGAAAATGGGAAACCACGGAAAACCATTTTCAGGGCTGCCGACAGTGGGGTTCGAACCTACTATCTCCCGAATACTGGATACTGGCCGCACTTAAGCGACTGCAGCTATCGAGCTCGGTGCCGAGCTTTTTAGCGCTGTTACTGAGAGGGGGGGTTGTTAAAATGGCCAGTTCAGCTTCTTAGGTGAATGGTTAGCGTAGAGTTCAAGTTCAGAGGGCCCCAAGTTCGATTCTCGATTGGTTTCGGGGTTTTAGTCCCATCTGGTTACTTTCTCTAGATCGACAACAGTGTATTGTGTTTCTCTCATTTGCACACAACACTTCATAATGCCAACAAGAAATAGGGTGTAGTGAACATATTTCTCCACAAGAGGTGCACATCTCTTACAATCAGAAGGAAAATATTGATGAAGTGGGTGCGATGCAGTATTTCGAATCAGTTTAGACGTAACTCAGGAGCCAATTTCGAACGTGAAATTTTATACTCCGGAATAGACCAGGTGAGGAAATCGTTTCCCACTTCCCTTTGAAAAAATCAAATGATCATAAATATGTTTTTCAATAAATAAACTCAAATTCATAACGGTACACTTATTTGTTTCTAACGCATTGTTTTCTACAGACATTTGTATGGAATTCGGAGTCGATAAGGGTTAGGACTCAGTGCAACGAAAGGGGGAAGCTGAGTCAGGTCCTGTGAAACTACCACGAATGAAATAACTAATTTCCTGGAGTATGATGAGATGAGCCCTCTTTCATAAAAGAACCTTCTGTATGTCATGACTATACCTCAGATTTGTTGGTGGTAATAGGTTAGAATGCAAAGTAATTTGGTTTGTAGGAAGTGTCATGCAACCCGTTGTACCATAATGCAGGAAGAGTAGCATAAATTCAAGGAGTTCTATAGGCTGTACTCCTAATATCTATGCAGATCTCATAGCATAACCGTTGTACAGTGTAGGGTATACTTGTTACTGGCTTAAGTAAGTTTGCATTCTAACCTATCAGCACCTAATAATCCGGACTAGTCATGACCATCCATCAGTACTTCACATCACAGCCTGCAGGATGATATCGACCATCTTTAACGTCCCTCTTTGATTGCAGCACTATCTAATCCTGATCTGTATATAACCTATTGTTTTTTTCATATTTCTTCTAAATTTGTTTATTATAATATTTCAAAATCTGTTATTAATTTTTCGTGATCTTTTTCTGTTTTGCAATATATATTATTGTACTCTATTTTGTAATGTCTGTTGTAATTGGAGTGCAACTTTGTTACACACATGTGTAATAAATAAATAAATAAATAAATAAATAAATAAATAAATAAATAAATAAATAAATAAATAAATAAATAAATTTTATTTACGGTGACTAAAATTATACATTTTTCATGCGCCATGTAAAGTCATATTTTGGCTTTTAAAAACTCTTTTGTCACTTCCCGGTAATATTTCATATTGCGGTCATATCTGTGGCTTGGTTCTAAAAGGGCCAATGTCATTTTTAAAATCGAAATTGAGATGTTAACTGATACAAACTCGTTTTATCCTGGCTCGCAACATGCTAAAAGGGCCAGTGTCTCTGTTAAGTACTAAACGAACAGTTAACGTTTAATTAAATAAGCCCTTGCCAATAATGTTAGATTACCAACAAAGATTAGAGACATGACAATCGTTAAAGAATACGATAGAAAAAATTAGCATTTAATCAGGTGACTTCCACAAAGAAAGTATAATTTAAAGTTAGTTGTTGAAAAAAAAAATAGTTTGAAAACTGTAAGCAAAACTTCAAATGCTCATAGCTCAAAAACAGGTTTTTTGACATTGGCCCTTTTAGAACCAAGCCAGAGATATTTCCCGGCGAATTTTCGTATTTTTGTGATATTTTTATTTTTTTAATTCCATTTTCGCATACCTACTTGCAGTCGTCTCAAAGGCGTAATTTTCACATCTTCTAATTGTCTACAATTTCTTAAAATTATCCTGCTTAGAAATATCTATATTTATGTGAAAAATAGGAGAATAAGCTGTACAGAGAGGTAGGTGTAAAACGACAGAATATTGACCCCCCCCCCACCTCCCCTATTGAACTCTTAATGATTTGACGTAACTTATTTCAAATATGCCCCAATAACATCCTGCGATGTTGAGCGATCTTTTCCCCAGCGTAAGAACCACGAAAATTTCTCACTTCCTCATACAACAGTCAAAACCCTCATTCAATCAAATACCTACTTCCTAATACAGCCAATAACCTCAATGAAAATGAAGCACGCACAACCTGGAAACATTTCAGACGCCGAGGCGGAAACTTAGTAAAAGCTGCAATTTCAAATGCTGTCATTTCTACATTTAAAGTATTACAAACATCCGATACACGTGAATATAAATATATTCTAGTAAACAAACCAGCGACATGGCCCGGTTACAATAAAAAACACCGGGCGTGGTTAAGGTTTGGATGGGCGACCACCCGGCCCTTGCCCTTGCCGCTGGCTCAAAGCAATTTAGAAATTTTATTTAACATCTAGACATGGTCAAAAACGGTCGCGAACGTTATCTTAATCCCATTTTCACTTTACCGTAATTACAATACAGATATAACTCACCTACTTAATAATAATAATAATAATAATAATAATAATAATAATAACAATAACAATAACAATAACAATAATAATAATAATAATAATAATAACATACATAATCATTATAGACTGTTATGCCTTTCATCGTTCAGTCTGCAAGCCTCTGAGAATTTACTAAACGTCGCCACAATCCTCGATTTGCAACTAGTGTTGTGACCTCATTTAGTTCTATACCTCTTATCTTTAAATCGTTAGAAACCGAGTCTAACCATCGTCGTCTTGGCCTCCCTCTACTTCTCTTACCCTCCATAACAGAGTCCATTATTCTCCTAGGTAACCTATCCTCCTCCATTCGCCTCACATGACCCCACCACCGAAGCCGGTTTATGCGTACAGCTTCATCCATCGAGTTCATTCCTAAATTAGCCTTTATCTCCTCATTCCGAGTACCCTCCTGCCATTGTTCCCACCTGTTTGTACCAGCAATCATTCTCGCTACTTTCATGTCTGTTACTTCTAACTTATGAATAAGATATCCTGAGTCCACCCAGCTTTCGCTCCCGTAAAGCAAAGTTGGTCTGAAAACAGACCGATGTAAAGATAGTTTCGTCTGGGAGCTGACTTCCTTCTTACAGAATACTGCTGATCGCAACTGCGAGCTCACTGCATTTGCTTTACTACACCTTGATTCAATCTCACTTACTATATTACCATCCTGGGAGAACACACAACCTAAATACTTGAAATTATCGACCTGTTCTACCTTATCACCAATCTAACATTCGATTCTGTTGAATTTCTTACCTACTGACATCAGTTTAGTCTTCGAGAGGCTAATTTTCATACCATCCTCATTGCACCTACTTTCAAGTTCCAAGATGTTAGACTGCAGACTTTCGGCACAGTCTGCCATTAAGACCAAGTCGTCAGCATAGGCCAGGCTGCTTATTACATTTCCACCTAACTGAATCCCTCCCTGCCATTTTATACCTTTCAGCAGATGATCCATGTAAACTACAAACAGCAAAGGTGAAATATTGTCTATAATAATAATAATAATAATAATAATAATAATAATAATAATAATAATAATAATAATAATATCACAGCTCTAAAATGTATTATTCTTATACTTATTTTCTACAACAGGCCAGGTGAGAAGCACAACAACGCGCACCGGTAATGGCACCACACTAGGCGCCCCCTCGGGGGTGTCAAAACTGAACATATGGGATCTTTTCCCCCGTTACAAGCCAATGCTGTGTGTAAATAGAAGGTCGTTCCTATTTGAAAACTTCAAATGTATGTAATTTGCTATTGTAATTCTTTCTGATCTCACATCAAAATGTGGCATTCATTTGATTCTGTTCAGAGTCGAGCGTTACCTCTAGACTGAGTAATTAAATAAATTCAAAATACCGCATAATAAAAATTAATATTTTTTCTTAGGCCTAGTTATTATTATTGAATGTGTTAGATTTTAAAAGTAAAATTTTCAATATCATGTTAATTTAAACAACGGCCAAATTTTGAAGTTTTCGAAAATGTTACCCAAAAAAATTTTGAAGTCTTATTTATTGTCATGTTTTAATACCTTTGTAGGTCATAAACATCCGGGTCCTAATAATATGTCTCTCAGTCATGGCCATCCATCAATATTTCACATCAGAGCCTGCACCGTTGCTAAGTAACATCGCTTCACACATTTTGTATTGCTAATTTCATATCGGAAATTTTCAGATGACGCCCACCCGAAAGAGATTTATGTCTAAAGAAAAGCGACAGAGCAAGGAAGCAGAAGATGGACTGCAGTCAAACGTGTTACATGATGGGTCGCCAAATTTCATCACTAAAGACGGAGTTAATGATGATGATTTCTGATTAAATCCATTCTGGGCAATAACGAACGACATACCATTTAGAATACCTCCGCATTCTCTACAAATACTGGAAAATTAGACTGCTAATGACTTCGTTATGAAACGCTCAGTATTAGTAAGGAACTATCAAGATCGGGCAAGTTGGCCGTGCGGTTAGGAGCGCACAGCTGTGAGCTTGCATCCGGGAGATAGTGGATTCGAATAGCACTGTCGGCAGCCCTGAAGATTGTTTTCCGTGGTTTCCCATTTCACACCAGCCAAATGCTGGGGCTGTACCTTAATTAAGGCCACGGCTGCTTCCTTCAAACTCCTAGGCCTTTCCTATCCCAAAAAAAGAACTCTTCAAGACTCGTAGAATATATAAGTTTCTCTAGGAATTTGCTCCTCGTTCGCTTACAGACAAACGTAGGTCGTGACTTTGTTGAAGAATCTCACGACTGTACATTCAGAGGTCCGAATTAAGGACAAGCTCACGTACATGGCATTCGTAGATCTAGAAAATGCTTTCGATAGCGCTGATTGGACCAAGCTATTTGAGATTCTGAAGGTGGTGAGGATCAGATACCGAGAAAGATTAATTGTGTAGAACAAGGCCTCTCAAACGCTCAAAATCTCACGCGTGCATATCCAGGCGCAGAGACTCCGTGCACTGTGCATCGGTCCGACGCGACTCAACTCGGCTTGACTCGGATGGTGTAGTGCGCTGAGAGCGACAAAGCGTCCGGTGATAGACGGCTTGTTTATCAGTGAAATAGATAAGCGCAAGACAACAACATAATAATGGAGCAACCTGTTTCAAAGAAAGCAGAGACTTCCGAAAGTCCATTTCAATCGAACTGGGAACTTTCGTATTTCTTTGTCAGTCGTGACGATAAAGCCAAATGCTTAATCCGTGGGACAATAATTATGTGATAAGTTAATCAAAAAGATCTATTTTCCAATACAAAGGCTTTGCTCAAATTCTACGAGGATTTGTCGAAGAAAGATTTTCCTAAGCTGCATCGAGAAGCAGCTAAGATTATTTCTATGTTTGGTTCCACATGTATATGTGAAAGGTATTTTTTTCCTGCTTTGACTTGTACGAAAAGTAGATTGCGTGCGAGTAGGCCTATTTGTGATTGTAATTTAAAGAAGACTCAAATTGCTGTCAGCCGGTCCCATGTTCCAGGCATAACTGGTATCATTGCGAAGATAAAGGAAAAGAAGAACTAGAGAAGATAAATTGTCTGCTCAAAACAAAAAGAAAGAAGAGTGTTTTAACACCGGTAACATTGTTCCATACAACAGTGTCACATGAACATTTCGCAGTAAGGGGAGGATCAGCGGGGAAGGTGGAGAAGGCGAAGACAGGCCGAACGGGTGAGACAGGTGTAGGAGAAGTGGAGTGGGGGTTTGCATTCTTGTCAACCTAGTGAAGTCGTCTCCTGCACCTTGCGCCCGTGCACTGCACAGCGCATGCACCCTGAGAGGCCCTGGTCTAGAATCTGTATAAAATCAGTTTGTAGTGATAAGAATCGAGGGATTTCAAAAGAAGCAGCAATCCAGAAAAGAGTGAGGCAAGGCTGCAGATCCCCACTCCTTTTTAATGTATATATAGAACAGCCGGAAAAGGAAATCAAAGAGGAATTTTGGAAAAAGAATCACAATCCAAGGAGAGGAAATCAAAACCATGAAATTTGCCGATGATGTTATTTTATCTGAGTCTGCAAAAGATCAGGATAAATTGCTGAATGGTATGGACAGAGTCTTGGAGAAGTAAAACGATGAAAATAAATTATAATAAATAATAATAATAATGTTATTTGCTTTACGTGCCACTAACTACTTTTTAAGGTCTTCGGAGACGCCGAGGTGCCGGAATTTAGTCCCGCAGGAGTTCTTTAACGTGCCAGTAAATCTACCGACACGGGGCTGTCGTATTTGAGCACCTTCAAATACCACCGGACTGAGCCAGGATCGAACCTGCCAAGTTGGGGTTAGAAGGCCAGCGCCTTAACCGTCTGAGCCACTCAGCCCGGTAATAATAAATTAGTCCAAAACAAAGGTAATGGAGTGCAGTCGAACGAAGTCAGGTGATGTAGAAAATATTAGATAATGAAATCAAATCTTAAAAGGAAATACATTAATATTGTTACTTGGATAGTAAAACTAGTGAATATAGCAGAAGTAAGGAGGCTATAAAATGCAGACTAGTACAAGAAAGGAAGGTTTTTCTTAAAAAAAAAATAAATTTGCTCACATAGACCATTGATATAGGAATTAGAAAGATGTTTTTGAAGAATAGTATGGAAGCGAAACATGGATAATAACTAGCTCAGAAAGAAAGATAATAGAAGCTTTAGAAATATGGTGTTACAGAAGAATGCCGAAGGTGAGCTTGATATATCGAATACTGAATTGAATTGGTGAGAGAAGAAGGAAATAGGGCACATCTTAGAACACCCAGGACTTGTTCAGGTGGTTTTTGAGGGATGTGTAGGCGGTAAGAACGGCAGGGGTAGACAAAGATATGAATATGACAAGCAGATTAGAGGAGATATAAGATATAGTAGTTACGTAGAAATGAACAAATCAGCACAGGATAGGGTGGCATGGAAGCTGTATCCAACCAATTTATGGATTGATGACTCAAACATTTAAGGGCTAGAATAATTTATAAAGGGAAACTATGATTACGATGATGATTAAGCCATTTTCAGGGCTGCCAACAGTGCGATTCGAAACCATCCTCTCCTGTATACAGGTTGGTAGCTATACAAGCCGAACAGCTTAACAAATTCGCTCGGACAGTTTCGCGGTATGACGGAGGTAAGGATGCGTACTGGAAGGCGAAGTGTAGCGAATATCCACATGACAACAGATAAGAATGAGAACCCAATTCAGTAACAAAAAATATGATACCTTTAAGATTCCTAAAAAAAAAAAACGTCAACAATTTCTTTAACTCCCGTGAGGGTACGATGGGTAAAAGAGAAATCCAGTTCATGGTCAGGGTAAAATGGAATCCAAGGTTCGGGATGATTTAGTCGTAGTCAGTGTTAATTTCCCAATGCTGAACCCTGGTAAAAACCGTCCCAGTTCAATTTGTGCTCCAATTAATGAGCGAGCGGGCTCAAGGACACGTCCTTCAACTCTATAAAAACGACGACGTGCGGCCTTTGAATATCCTGCCATCTAGCAGTCGTCGTCCACTGACATTCCTCACAATAACATTGAAACTGAACATAATTATCTCTACGCCTCATGTGATATCCGTTAGCTGGGCTTTGCTTTCCAGAACAAATCGCTGTTCATCCTAGGGACATCATAGTCATCAGACCTGAACAATCCAAAGATAAGCAGCCCGATTCCTGACAAAAGAGTAGCGTTACAAAAATGTCACCAAGTTTGGGCTGGGAAGACTTGGGAGGAAGGAGACGAGCTCTGGACTAAGTGGTGTGTTCCGAGCTGTCAGTAAAGAGATGGGCATGGAATGACATTAGTAAACAAATAATTTTGAGTGGTTTTTTTTAAAGTAAGAAAGATAACAATATGAAGAAGTTGGGGGCATATAATAATTTGTAGGAAGAGGAGTTAGGGATTGGAATAATTTCCAAATTCTCTGAAACTATTTAAGAAGATCTAGGTAAACAACGGATAGAGAATCTGCCACCTGGGAGGCTTCCTTAAATGATTGATTGATAGAACAATTCTTGTGTAAGATGAACCTATCACTTCACCAAGAGTTTCACACAGTAGCTTCCCGTTTGTGTAGCACATGTTTGATCTCGAATGAGTCCAGTGACGCATTATGTTTTCCAGAGCCTCCGTGGCTCAGGCGGCAGCGCTCCGGCCTCTCACCGCTGGGTTCCGTGGTTCAAATCCCGGTCACTCCATGCGAGATTTGTGCTGGATAAAGCAGAAGCGGGGCAGGTTTTTCTCCGGATATTCCGGTTTTCCCTGTCATCTTTCATTCCAGCAACACACTCCAATATCATTTCATTTCATCTGTCATTCACTAATCACTGCCCCAGAGGAGTGCGACAGGCTTCGACAGTCGGCACAATTCCTATCCTCGCCGCTAGATGGGGGCTTCATTCATTCCATTCCTGACACGATCGAATGACTGGAAACAGGCTGTGGATTTTCATTACGTTTTCCAGTTAGGAACTGTATAATAATGGCTTAATAATGACGATGCTGAGATATTCTGATTATAATAACTACTGCATTAAGAAACGACTGAAATAACAGCGTATCGAATGTCTTTATATTTCCTGTTCTGTGGGTAAGAGAGGCAGACTACGGGGTCCTAAGGCTAGGATGGAATACAAGAGGACAAATTGGGGTAAATATTCATTTATAGGACAAGGAGCAAGGGATTGGAATAAATTATCAAGAGAAATGTTTGATAAATATCCAAGTTCGTAGAAAATATTTCAGAAAAAGCTGGTAAAATGTAAATATGAAGTAAACTATTGATAGGGAATCAGCCACCTGGGCGACCGCCCTAAATGCAGATCACTGATTGATTTTTCTTCCCCAAGCTTCTTTCGATACCATTCACCACTTTTCCTGATCTTCTGCAGACACAGATAAAATAACAGTATCATCGACATATCTCAGGATTTTTATTTCCTCCCCTTGGATTGTGATTCTCTTTTCAAATTACTCTTTGATTTCCTTTACCGTCTGTTCTATATAAACACTGAAATGGAGTGGGGGCACGAACTGCAGCCTTGCCTCACATGGCCTGGCTATAAGAAACACCTGGGAGGTTAGTGAATCAACAATAGGGTCGTTCAGCCTGATGTCATGACGTGGCCACAAGGACTGGAGTAGAGTAGGGTCGTTCACTTGAACTAACTAGTTAATTTGAACGACTCGTTCATCTGAACTGGTACGAGTTCCTTCAAGTATTTTGAACGGGTCGTTCACGCGAGCATAAGCATGTTAGAGGACGAAGACCTAAGCAAGCCTTGTCGCTGCAGCCACATCCCACGGTCTTCAACAGTCCTTTTCATCGTGACATTGGAAGCAAAACCCAGCTGAGTGATTATGTTCCCAAGGTATGAGAGACGCGGTCTTCCTCTCGACTTTTTTCCTAGGACCTTGCCTTCGAAGACATTCATGTCGTAGGACGTGTCCAAGAAAATTAGCTTTCCTCCGCTCTATTCAATAAATTAAGGTCTGTTTCTTATTAATGTCATTCAAGATTTGGATATTAGTCTTTTTTCTGCCCAACTCGTCCCTGTCAGTCTTCTCCAGAACCACAATTCCGCAGCTTCTAGTATTGATTATGCTTGTTTCCCCAAAGTCCAGGTCTCACAACCGTAAGTTAGCACACTCCAAACAAAGGTTTTAACACATTTATTCCTGGTTTCAGTTCCTATGTGCTTACTTAACAATAGATTTTCCCTACTTTGAAACACTTGCCTTGCCATAGCAATTCTTTTGACTTCTGTCAGGCACTGATTATCATTGGTAACAACACTTTTTTGTTAGGGGCTTTACGTCGCACCGACACAGATAGCTCTTATGGCGACGATGGGATAGGAAAGGCCTAGGAGTTGGAAGGAAGCGGCCGTGGCCTTAAGGTACAGCCCCAGCATTTGCCTGGTGTAAAAATGGGAAACCACGGAAAACCATTTTCAGGGCTGCCGATAGTGGGATTCGAACCTACTATCTCCCGGATGCAAGCTCACAGCCGCGTGCCTCTACGAACACGGCCAACTCGCCCGGTGGTAACAACACTACCGAGATAACAAAATTCCTTAACCTGATCTATTTTTGCACAGCCTAATTGAGTGCTTCTTTTCAATTCAGTCTTTTGAACGACCATTATTTTAGTTTTCTTTGTGTTTATTTTTATCCTAAACTTTTCTAACGTGTTGTTTAGTATACGGAGCATCCTAGTCATTTTGTGCTCTGAATCAGCTATCAATGCAATATCATCTGCAAAGCGAATACTATAAATTTGTTTACCATTACAATTTATCCCTTTGATTTTTTCTTTTACTGTTCTAATAGCGAATTGTATGAAGATATTAAACATATAAGGGGATTAGGGACAGCCTCGCCGCACTCCTCTTCTTATTCTTGCTTCTCTTGTCATTCTATTGATGTTTATTTCTGTGCTTTGGACTTTATACAGGTTGAAAAGCAAATATCTGTCTTTCCAATCAGGACCCAACGTTCTCAGAGTTTGAAATAATAAATTCCAGTCAACCTTGTCGAATTCTTTCTCTAAATCAACGAAAGCTACATAAGTTTCCCTGTTAACTTCCAGTCTTCTCTTCAGCAAGCACCATATATTGCAAAATGTACGTACTATCTCGCATCGCTTAGTGCTGCTGCTATGATAGCTCATAATGAACTACCTCGTTCATTTGAACGACTCAAGATGATGAACGGTACGAACGAACTAGTTCAAGCAAATGAACTAACTGGACTCATCCCTAGACTGGAGGCAGAATTGTTCCATGCCTTGGCTTACCTCTGGAAGAAGTGCTTGGACAAGAATGGTGACTATACTGAACAGTAGTGTGTATCAGTGTAATACTGAGCTTCCTTATGTCCCCCCATAAAATAAAATAAAGTTCTCGAGCGATAGCGGCCTTCCTTCCCTCCTTTGATTTAGCTGGCGACAGTGTAAGAGAAAAGACGTTCGCCTGGAGCTGTAACTCGCACCAGTAAAAGGAGAGAGACAGAAAAAGGAAGCCTGCCCAATGGTTCAGGAACGAGTACGAAGCCAATAACGTGAGGGAAAGTGTTTACTCAGGCTGATACAACATTCATAGAGACAGACCGCCAGAGAACTTTTTTAAATTAAAGAACTCACTGCTTCCCTTTCTCTTGAAATATTCATTGCACTAAACGTGAATCGGAAATAAGTGAAGGGTGCCGGAAAAAAAGAGGCGCTAGAAATAAGAGCAAATAGAGATTCTTTTCACACATTCACTCACATTATATATATATATAATATATAATAATTATATAT
This sequence comes from Anabrus simplex, assembly GCF_040414725.1. NCBI lineage: Eukaryota > Metazoa > Arthropoda > Insecta > Orthoptera > Tettigoniidae > Anabrus > Anabrus simplex. Next base: position 62,346,030 of record NC_090278.1, on the reverse strand, counting down.
ATATAATTCATAATATTCATAATATAATATATAGTGAAAGAAGAGGTGAATTATATATATTCACCTCTTCTTTCACTCCTGTTCACCCCCCCCCCCCACCCGGATTTTATAAAAACAAATAAATACGTGTTTAAAAGTAGATTCCAAATACCGATTTTCTTGTCTGTAACATCTTCAGTTTTTGAGATATAAGTATCCTCACAAAATTAAAAAGGGGAAAGAAAATATGCTGAAAATTAAGCACAGTTCACTATTTACTTTGTTTCTTCCTCTTTTTTTTTGCTAGGGGCTTTACGTCGCACCGACACAGATAGGTCTTATGGCGACGATGGGATAGGAAAGGCCTAGGAGTTGGAAGGAAGCGGCCGTGGCCTTAAGGTACAGCCCCAGCATTTGCCTGGTGTGAAAATGGGAAACCACGGAAAACCATTTTCAGGGCTGCCGATAGTGGGATTCGAACTGTTTCTTCATCAGCCTCTTCGATAGAGTAAATAAATCACTGTATTAATGTTACAGAAAGATGATGATGATGATGATGATGCTTGTTTAAAGGGGCCTAACGTCGAGGTCATCGGCCCCTAATGGTACGAAATGAAATGACAAAGTAAAAGTTCAAAATCATCCACTGACCAAAATAAAAAATGGTCATGAAGAATGAATGGATGGACATGAATTTAAAACAATCAGTGGATCAGACTCAAAAAACTATCATAAACAATAGTATTACTGACCAAGGAGTCCGCCTCTGTGGTGTAGTGGTTAGAGTGATTAGCTGCCACCCCCAGCGGCCCGGGCTCGATTCCCGGCTCTGCCACGAAATTTGAAAAGTGGTACGAGGGCTGGAACGGGGTCCATTCAGCCTCGGGAGGTCAACTGAGTAGAGGTGGGTTCGATTCCCACTACAGCCATCCTGGAAGTGGTTTTCCGTGGTTTCCCACTTCTTCTCCAGGCGAATGCCGGGATGGTACCTAACTTAAGGCCACGGCCGCTTCCTTCCCTCTTCCTTGCCTATCCCTTCCAATCTTCCCATCCCTCCACAAGGCCCCTGTTCAGCATAGCAGGTGAGGCCGCCTGGGCGAGGTACTGGCCATACTCCCCAGTTGTATCCCCCGACCAAGAGTCTGAAGCTCCAGGACACTGCCCATGAGGCGGTAGAGGTGGGATCCCTCGCTAAATCCGAGGGAAAAACCGAACCTGGAGGGTAAACAGATGATGATGATGATGATGATGATGATGATGATGACCAAGGGACCACTTCTAAAGCACAATCCTGAATCGAGGATCCTTGATGTCTAAAGGGGTCCAAAATCCAGGTCAAAGGCACCTCAGAATGGTACTTATCGCTAGTGAAGTAGAACCATGGTATGTGTCATGTTGGGGTACTAATCAAAAGTAGCGTAGACTCACGGTGTTCCACACATAATGGTACTACTCACAAGTATTGGACGTCGTACAGGTAACGCAGACCTATGGTGTTCCTCACATAATGGCGCCACACATGGGCACCGCAAACCGATGGTGTTCCTCACATAGTGGATACTAACCGCAGGCAACGCAGACCCACGGCGCCGCTCATATAGTGGTACAACTCGCAGGCAACGCCCAGACCCGTGGTGTTGCTCACAAGGGTACGACTCACGGGTACTGGAAACCCACAGTGACACACTCTCTGCTGCTGCTACTACTAATCACAAACCGATTGCGTACCTAATATAGTGGTACTACTCGTAAGTAAAGGCAACCCATGGTGTTCCCCACGTGATTGTACTAATCAAAAGTAGTTTCATGGTTCTAATTCAATCATCCCTTAGTCGCCTCTTACGACAGGCAGGAGATAGAGTGGGTGTATTCTTCGTCTGCGTCCCCCACCCACAGGGGTGTTAAAGAAAGAAAGAAAGAAAGAAAGAAAGAAAGAAAGAAAGAAAGAAAGAAAGAAAGAAAGAATTCGCACACGTAGTCTAATAATGTAACAATATAAGTACACACTGATATAAAGACTTTAAAAAAAAAGATACGCAACACAAAAATAGAGGACTACCGGGCGAGTTGGCCGTGCGCGTAGAGGCGCGCGGCTGTGAGCTTGCATCCGAGAGATAGTAGGTTCGAATCCCACTATCGGCAGCCCTGAAGATGGTTTTCCGTGGTTTCCCACTTTACACCAGGCAAATGCTGGGGCTGTACCTTAATTAAGGCCACGGCCGCTTCCGTAAAACTCCTAGGCCTTTCCTATCTCATCGTCGCCATAAGACCTATCTGTGTCGGTGCGACGTAAAGCCCCTAGCAAAAAAAAAAAAAAGAAAGAGGACTTCCCTTCAAGCTGCCAAGATTCACAGAGTGACGGACTGCGCGTTACGTGTACCAGAGCGACACAGAAGGAAAATGAAGTAGTGATAGGTAGTTCGCGAACGAACTAGTTCTCGGGAACTACTTCACTCTCACGAACTGTGAAGTGTTCACTCGTCTCTCGAGAACTACTTCGCGAACTGTAGGACTTCACGAGTGTGAAGGAATGTGAAGGAACTTGTTCGCGGACGAACTACTTCAGCGGTTGCAGAGTGCTCTGGTGGGAAAATTACACATTTTGAAGTAGTTCGTGAAGTAGTTCTTTGTTGGGAGCGAGAGTGAATGAACTAGTTCCCAGAGGTGAACTGCTTCTTCCCATTACTAAAATGAAGGAAGACAACGAAGCGATGGCTGTTCCTGCCAGTGTGCTTCCTCCCTGCGAATGTATTTATGAAACAGAAAAACTTCGATAGTTATTTTAACAACACTCGTGCAAAAATGTCTCATCCTTTTTCCTTTCTTTCTTTCTTTCTTTCTTTCTTTCTTTCTTTCTTTCATATTACAAAATAAATTACATTATAATATTCCTTAATGAAGAGGAATTATGGGGGTGTAATTATGGGTGTATGTTCGCTCGTTGTAGATCCCTAAGAGGAATACCGTTTTCTTAACGTGGAATTGTCTATAGCTGCAGTCCTCCCAGGGTTCGGTGAGAATGGATTAATCAAAGCGCATTTAAATTTCAAGTGTATAATTCATTTTCAAATTCCAGAGGTATATGTAGGATGGATCCAACTTCTGTGCGTAATGTCACAAGCGTGATTCGATGTCCGGCTGGGCTCACACCACCTTCCGACTCAGCCCGGTTTAATGAACAGATGTGACTAATCTCCGGTCTCAAATTCAGTTTGGAACTGAAGGGTTTTGTGCACTTCCATTCGGAGTAGCAGGATCGAAGCAATATTGCATGCACCAGCTCCGTCCTCTAAATAGACTGCCAAATAGCGGTTAGTCCAGTTCGTGCACGGTGCTGAGTCAGCGCCAGTTGGATTTCCCTTACAGGCAATGCACGTGTTCGATAATACAACAGCAGAGTGATGGAGCACCATATCTGTCTGACATCAGTGTCACCCTGGAAACAAAGGAACACGCCCTGAGACGCGGTGCATGTACTAATACTACTAATAATAATATTAATAATATCGTAGAGAAATCATACTTCAGTAAAACGTGCTCAAAGCGGAACTTGAATAAAATGGAAACGTGTCCACAACGGAATATTTTTTCTCGATCCCGGCGAAACTTATGGCATTTTAATGTTCTTACTTTTGTATAATACGGAATCTTTTTTTAGTATTAGAAACTTCGGTTTTTGTCCGTATTGACTCAAGATTTTACAATGCTTGGTAAAGCTAAAGGTTCCACCTATTCAATACATTATCATAATGGTCTGCTTAGAACATCACATATTTAACTTATTGTAAAATACATCTTTGGGACCGGTTTCGGCAATCCACTTTGCCATCATCAGCCATTGAAAGTTTAATAGCAAGGAACATTCAAGAAAGTAAAAATATGCTATAGAATCAGTATAGAATGTATGCTTGGCATACAAGATGTATTTTACAATAAGTTAAATAAATATATGATGTTCTAAACAGACCATTATGATAATGTATTGGATAGGTGGAACCTTTAGCTTTACCAAGCATTGTATAATACGGAATCTCCTCAACGCGGAAACGAAAAATGAAAGAATTCTTTCAAATCTATTTGTACAATGCGGGAAATATTAGTAACTGATCTAGTTCGACGTACAATATTTGTGCATTTCTGGTTCTAGTATGATCAATGTCATTGTTTGCACAAACTGACGCACGTGTTGGAAGAGAGTGATAATACGGATGATGGAACGAATTAAGTGCTTGAAAACGTGTTGGCAATATCGAACTTGCGTCAAGCAAGAAACGTTCCCTGCAAGGTAGAGAACTTCATTCGAGGTGATGAACTAATCAGTAACAACCCTTCTAGCAGTAAGAAAGGCCGAGAAAGAGAAGTAGACAAGAAGGTGAAGAGGAAGAAGAAGAAGAAGACCAAGAAGATGAAGTGTTTTTGTGACGTAAAGCATTTTGCCATTACATCTAACTCTTCCACTCTTCAAATCAAATCAAATCAAATCAAAATCTCCTTATTTGCAAATGAGGTGTCTACCTCGGTGGCAAATGGTACACTAAAATACATTATTGTCAAGCACTAAATTTTAAATTAACAAGAGAAGAATTTTTTTTCTAGAATACAATAATATACAATTTAAACTAACAATTTTTTTCTATTAAACAAACAGATCATCCTTAATAAATTTAAATTGTTTACAAAATTCTACTTATAATATCTCCTATACTTACAAACATAGTCAACTCATATAGAGTATGTGGAATTACTTCAAATAATACTATGCAACTGGTATAAGATTAAAATTTACATTACATTTATTTACTTTTTTTAAAACCCATTTTGGAACCTAAGTAGCATAACGACCTGCTGCGTCTTAACCAGAGCCCCCTTTTGCCACCACTTTTCAGAGTTCCTGAAGGGCCTTCACAGCTACCGTAGCGGTCCCAGGGCCCTCGAAGTCCCCACTGTACTTCACCCCTACAGACAGTGCCCTCCTTCTTTAACTAATGTACTCAGATTAGGAATGCATACAGAAAGACACGATTAGAAAGAAGAAGAAACAAGTTTTTTGTTAGATATATGGAAGGAAGCTTAGTGCTGTGAAATACTGTATGGAGTTTTATGATTAAAATAAGTTCAAGGAGTGTATGGTGTATACCCTGTGTTCTGAAAGTGATAGTACCAAAATGGTATACTGTGTATCACGCTGTGTGTATTATCGGCACACTTTATCTGGATGCATTTACACTCTAGTGCTGAATCGGTCGACCTCTGCAATCTTCGAGATTCGTAGTGGCAACCTTTGAAACACAAACTATGAATCGCTTAAGCATCGTTGTGCGACATCTGGCGTACACTTTACGTACTAGTACTGTTGTTGTTTACACAACAAAGCCAAAGTATAGAATTCAAGATTCGCAGCGAGAAATGTTATATAATGTGTGTGTGAGACACAGTTGTTGGCTTAAGATGATAACTGTTTAGAAACTTTAAATCGATCGATCATATTCTCGATTCAATTCAGATTTCATTTTCATTCAGTTGGCAGCACTACCGGAACCGGGACATCCCCCTCCTTACTCCTCACCGCCGTATACAAATGCATCCAGATACAGCGTGCCGATAATAATAACTAGAGATGGGAATTATAGGCAGGAATAGGTTAGAATGCAAATGTATTTGAACAAGGCGCAAGTGTATGTTACCCGCATGACGGTTCTGCGGTGAAATTTGCATAAATATTATCGATCTGAATTATCAGAACCCCTAAAATTTATGCAACTCCCCGACATATCTGTAGAGCGGCTAGATTTCACTTGCGCCTTGTTCAAATACGTTTGCATTCTAACCTATAATTCCCATCTCTAATAATAACAAAGCGCAGTACTACGAATATCAATCTGGAAAGGCGAGCGCCATGCATAGGCAGATACACGTACGCTCTAAATAATATTTCAAGATATTCCATACTGTTTCATGTTTTGTGTTATGGTGCTGCTAATTGTGTTTTAAGTAAAACGCTCAAAGTTTTGTGTAATTCTGAAAATGGTCTAATTCAGGGGGGAGGAGGACGACGACGATGGGTCTCTTGCTATTCCGCTTTGAGCAAGTTTTACAGTACTATCCGGACCAGACAGTAGGGCCAACGACTTACTCTAACCTTCAACAAACTAACCTCAATGTAAGTATCAGTAAGGGAGATTCCCTTACCCACGTAAACGATCAATACATATATTCATAATTAAGTAGGTTTTCAGGTTATTTATTTATTTATTTATTTATTTATTTATTTATTTATTTAACCAGCATGGGTTTGTCCAGAAACGCTCAACTACCACCAATCTTGCTGTGTACTCCCACTTCATATCTAGCACTCTGGACAATTGCAAGCAGGTTGATGCCGTGTACACGGACTTTTCTAAGGCTTTCGACTCAGTGCAGCATAATGCTCTTCTGACTAAGTTGTCAGCATATGAGATTCATGGAAGCTTGCTTGAATGGTTTAAATGTTATCTTAACGAAAGAAGGTATTCAGTAAAATACGAGAGTATCATTTCTCGCCCTTATCAGCCTATGTCTGGCGTCCCACAAGGTTCACTACTGGGACCTTTATGTTTCCTTCTATTTATTAATGATCTGCCATCACAAATCCATTCGAGCAACTACCTGCTCTATGCTGATGACCTTAAAATCTACAGGGTAATTGAAAAGATGAGTGATTGCGAATTGTTACAGTCTGATATAAATAATATTGGTGATTGGTGCAAAAACTGGCATATAACCCTAAATATTTCAAAGTGCAGTGCGATATCCTTCACGAGAAAAATGCAAGTTAATGTATTCAATTATAATGTAGGGAATCAAGAAGTGAAGCGTGTTAATAAAATTAACGATCTTGGTATTATTTTTAGTAATCAAAATGGACTGTCTTTCAATGAGCATGTGTCAAATATCGTTAACAAGGCATTTAAAACGTTAGGCTTCCTCAAAAGAAATTGCAAGAGTTTTAAATCTGTTGTCCCATTGAAAACCCTGTATTTTTCGCTTATACGATCTAGTCTAGAGTACTGCTCTGAAGTGTGGATCCCCTCACAGCAATACTTAGTTAATGCCTTAGAGCGAGTACAGATCAGATTCTCAAAATGGATTAGTAAAAAGTGTTTGGGTATCAAGCTGTCATCGACAGAGTATGATTTGTTTTGTACAAAAATGTGTATTGAGTCGCTTAGGACTAGGCGCAGGTATGTCAACGCACGTCTCATACACAAATGTATCGGTAATTTCCTTGACTGTCCCAATTTACTCCAGTTGCTACCAATTCATGTTCCTTCCCGCAATACCCGACAGGCTGTCACCTTTCACTTACCCAGGTGCAGAACGGAATCACACAGGAACTGTTGGTTTATGCAGGCCCTAAGATCCCTGAACGAAATTAGCGGGATAGTGGATATATTTCACTCGTCAGCTAGTGAAATTCGCAGACATCTTATGGACACTTCATAGACAGAGTGTTCCTTGTATCTTGTTCTGCCCATTTAGTAACTGAAAGTTATACTTCCTTCCTTCGGTCATTTCAAAACATGTCTTTTATCCTTCGTAATGTGTTTTGTAAATATGTATATATTATATATTGCTTATTTATAATTAGTGGTAGTAGTAAGTTCTGTTAATATTGTTATAATTTGAATGTATTATATCATCTGTAATTGGAGAATCAATAACTCTGTTGATGATAAATAAACAAATCAAATCAAATCAAATCTTACATTTGTGGCGAAGTTAGGGCTCACGGCCCTCTCTTACACTTAACCACTATAAAAAAAATGTAAACATAAAAGTAAGACATAGAAATTCTAAAAGGACATAAGGCTACGGACAGATAATTCTAAGACTAAGTTAGGCCTACATATCAGTACGGCAATTAGTGTGACAATAATAATAATAATAAAAATGAAGAAAACCCATTCACACAAGAAACACACAATGATTCACACAACTCAGTTTTATGTTTATGTTTTATGTTCCCAGGAAAAACTTTCGGCAGGCAAATTTGAATTTATGAGAGGAAGTAAGGTGCCGAATGTCTACTGGGAGTGTATTCCAGAGTCTCGATGCAGTAACTAAAAAGGAACGATTGTACGAATTCGTTCGACTTAGTGGAATTTCAAGTAAGGAACCAGAACGGGTACTAATTTCGTGGAATGAGGAAAGGAAACGAAAATTGGAAGAGAGGTAAGTAGGAGTGTTCGTCGAGAGCACTTGGTAAACAAGTGTGATTATGTGAAAACTCCTTCGTTCATTTATGCGTAGCCATTCCAATGTTTTGAAATATGGTGTGACATGAGCGTCATGTCGCAGTTGGAAGGCATGAGTTTTGTGCTCGCTGAAGTCTTAAAGCTTGTTCAGCATTTAGATTGACTATACTAGACTTAACTAAAGTTGGCGTCTGACAGGTAAGGTTGGAGGGAGGAGCACTGCACGTGCCATTTCACGATGTTGCCACATTCCAGCAATCCTTTCTACATACTCTTACACCTCGCTTCCGGCTCACTTGTTCCCTCCTTCATTCTGACCGCTGTGATCTGTTGTAGATTACCTGGCCAGGCGGTGTCGTCCCATTTGCGATCACTCTTATACAAACAATCAGGTTCTTATCAGTGACAGTGACAGGTTTGGCAACTCCCAGCAAGACGAGCTGCCCTGAAGTTTTATCTCCATGGCAACCGCAGTCGCCCCACCCTCGTTTCCATGGTAAGCACACAGCCACTCCCTTTATCCCGCCTCGGCAGGCAGTAAACAGACCTCCCTCTAGGAAATGTCAGCGCCAACTCTTATTATTAGCAGTATAGTACCGTATCACAGTAGTCTAGAATTGGGAACAGTAGTGCTTGAATTCAAGTTCAAGGAGGAGTTAAGGAAATAAACAAACTCTCTCTCTCTCTCTCTCTCTCTCTCTCTCACCCTCACTGAATGTAACGTTAAATATTTCTGTTTTTATTTTGATACACTCATTACTATAACCGTATTCTTCTGTGTTTGCCTGGTGTAAATAATTCTGCTGCCTTTTTAAAAAAAAAAAATTGCTATTATTTGTTGGGCTGAAGTGAAACCGCGTTGTAATAATACACACAAGCAAATATATTACATGCACAAATGCCATAAATCAATAAGAATACACAAAGGCTAAGTCTGCTTGCAAACCGAACCAAAGTTGTGACGAGAAAAGGTTAATTTAGGTTACGTTGACAACGAAATGCTGATTTACTTTTCGGAAGAGTTCTTACAGATCTTCCTTGCTTCTCATACATCCTAACTGCATTCTATTCATACAAATTGGACGAAATAACATTCGTCATTTAACACCATCTACCTTGTTAAATGCATTATTCAAACACGTTACAATCACAATCCTTTATTTTTAGATCAGCAGAATATTTGTGCGAAGAATCCGCGCCAAAGCGATGGTGATTTGTTTAAAATTGGGATTCCAAAAGCAAGTGGATCAGTGTGAAGCTCGCAGAGTCCTCAAAAAAACAAGATGGATATGACGTTAAATAACATTCGACGTGGACTGATGACCCAAAGTGCTGTCGCTGGTTAAAGGAATTAGAAAATAACTCACCACTCTACTTCGATTTAGGAACTCTCTTTCTATGAGGAATGCAATGACCAATTTCTTGAAATTTTCCAAACCAACTTACTCACCTAGAACATACAAGAGAAAAAAATTAATTAGAAAATCGTACAAAGAACTGAAACCACATACTTAAATTTTTAAGTTTTTAAAAAGTAGAAGTTAAAGCTGGGATACACGAGAAGGAATTGGGACAAATACTTATCTTCTCCAAAGGGAGAAATTTCGATTACCTACCAACTGGGAGCTAAATATTTCAAACATTCCAGAAGAGAAAACTTCTACGAACGCGCCCCTACTTATAGACATGATACTGTATAGGCTTTTGGGCTTATGCTGTGTCAAGAAAATAAGATGAAATTCTTTACGTTTCGCAGAGAACTGTACTCTGCGTCATAAGAAGAAAATCTCGACTGTCCACGAGAAAGGCTTCTTAAACAATGACTTTTCTTAAATTTACACATTATGATAGAAGAGGAAATGGTACGTTCATTCGTCACCAGATGGCTCCCCGGGCGTGGCACAACGCTAGCGTTCAAAGCGGAAGCTGACCGAACCATCAGAATCAGTTCTACAAACGTATTTTGTAGAAATTCAGAAACATTTTTTACTCGTGATATTTCTCTGTAATAAAATGAGTCCTTTACGTTATTCAACATGGAAATTAAAAACACAAACTGTTTGCACAGTGATTTCGCCCACAGGGATGTCGCTGCCCACATACAGTGCGTACCGTAATGAAATCTGTTTTGTTCTACAGATGTGGCCTCTGGCTACTTGTTACATTTCGTTTTTAAACTCGCTCTCTACTTTTAAATGCACAATTCATTTAGGAATCATTTTCCATACATTAAGCCTGCCAGCAGCAGCATTAGCCCACGCATCTAAAACACAGCTCTCAGGACAAGATACAGACAAGACCTCGGATTTGTAGGTGGTAATAGGTTAGAATGCAAAGTAATTTGGTTTGTAGGAAGTGTCACGCAACCCGTTGTACCATAATGTAGGAAGAGTAGCATAAATTAAGTAGTTCTATAGGCTGTACCCCTAATATCTATGCAAATCTCATAGCATAACCGTTGTACAGTGTAGGGTATACTTGTTACTGGCTTAAGTAAGTTTGCATTCTAACCTATCAGCACCTAATAATCCGGACTCTAGCCCACATGACGTATTTCGTCCCGACTGTCATCACGGGCAGTTCTGAGGGAAAGCTGTTCGACTAAATGCCATGGTAAACTTACGGACGGTCGGCGGTAGCGGATTCACTCTTTGTTGTTTTCCTCCACTGTCCTTAAATAATTGTAAGGAATTCGGAAATTCATTAAACATCTCCCTTGCTAAATATTATTCCAATCCCTAACTACTCTTCCTATAAACGAATATTTGCCCCAATTTGTCCTCTTGAACTCCAACTTTTATCTTCATCGCGCTCTTTCAATAGGCATAACGAAGAAAGACGGAAATAATAATAATAATAATAATAATAATAATAATAATAATTTATTTTAATTTACTATTACTTATAATTATTATACATTATAAATATACTAGACCTAAGGATTATAGACCCATCAGTCTAACGTCTTTTCTTCTTAAGACCTTGGAAAGACTAGTGGATAGACATATCAGGGAGAAAGTTTTAAGAGACTGTCCCCCGCATCCTCATCAACATGCATATCAACCAGGGAAGTCGGTTGAGACGGCACTACACCAGCTAGTTTCGAGGGTGGAGAGTGCCTTGGATCAGCAACAACTTGCTATGGTTGTATTCCTAGATATAGAAGGGGCCTTTAACTACACATCTTTGGGCTCCATAGAACTTAGTCTAGAGAGCAGAGGAGTGAGCAGGATGCTCATAAAATGGATTATGGCCTCGCTGCAGGGCCGTCAAGTTCTGTTTACCCTCAATGCAGTTATATTGAGAGCTAATATAGACAGGGGGTGTCCACAGGGAGGAGTATTATCACCAACATTATGGTGTCTGGTAGTGGATGAACTACTTACCAGGTTAAATGTTGGAGGAATTTACGCCCAAGGCTATGCAGATGACATTAGCCTGATGGCGGTGAGAAATTTCCCCAGTACGGTTTCAGAGCTCGTATAGAGCTCTCTACGTAGGGTGGAAAGATGGTGCCACGACACGGACTTGTCAGTTAATCCCGACAAGACGGAGCTCGTGGTATTTACCAGGAGGAGGAGGCTAGACGGACTGTCAGAGCCTTTTCTATTTGGGAAAAAATTAGTTAAGACAACCTCATTTAAGTACCTAGGGGTAATCCTTGAGGCAAGACTGAGTTGGAAGAAACACATAGACCTTAAGGTGGATAAGGCTCGCAAGATTATGTGGGCCTGTCGCAGGGCCGTCGGAAAGACTTGGGGCCTAGGACCTAAGGTGGTCCAGTGGCTCTATATTTCTATTGTACGGCCCACGATCACCTATGCATCTTTAGTCTGGTGGCCATGTTCGAAGAATAAAACTGTGAGCACCAAGCTAAACAGTGTCCGAAAACTTGCGTGTCTAGGAATAACAGGGGCACTGGATACTACACCATTATGTGCAATGGAGTCCATCCTAGGTCTTCCCCCCTTACATTTACATGTTAAGGAAGTAGCGGGAATGAGTACCTATCGCCTCTGGTCACTCGGAGGATGGTCCTTCAAAAACACGAATAGAGGTCATGCCTCTATTCTTACAAGGCTTCACCAGACCTGCCCTATGACGATGATCGGGGACCTAATGAAGCCTAGTTTTAATTTGAACTATAAATTCACAGCGGTGATACCCACAAGGGAGGAGTGGGCCGCGGATGCTGGGGCCCGTCTTAGGTCTGGGGACTGTACATGGTACACAGATGGCTCGCGGACAGAGACGGGCACAGGCGCCGGGGTCTGGGGGCCTAAGACAAGGCTCTCCCTACCTATGGGTAAATACGCTACTGTTTTCCAGGCCGAAGTATACGCAATACTGGCCTGTGCTGTATATATATGGAACATGCCTGGACACAGAAGATGCATCACTATCTGCAGTGATAGCCAGGCAGCACTAAAAGCACTACTGTATGTGCAGTTAAAACAACATAAAAAATGGTATGGGAATGCCAAAGGATGTTAGATCAGCTGTGTGAACTTAGCTCAGTTACCCTACTATGGGTCCCTGGGCACACAGGTATCAGTGGAAATGAAGAAGCTGACAAACTAGCGAAACAAGGCTCAAAAGGTCCTTTCATAGGACCAGAGCCCTTCCTGGGAGTGTCACTCCGAAGCGTGAAACTGGTAATATCCCAGTGGACAAACCAGTCTCAGACATTTGGAAGAGGTTAACTATAGCAAGGCAGGCACGTGAACTCATCAAAGGGCCTAGCCAAAGTTATAAAAAGGTCCTGACAAATTTGAATAGGACCAGAATGCGAATGGTAGTTGGACTGTTGACAGGCCACAATACCTTACAGAGACACCTACACATCATGAAAATCAGTCAGGATCCGATGTGTAGAAGATGCGGTAGGGAGGAGGAGACCTCCGCGCATGTGTTATGTCAGTGCGAGGCTCTTGCAAGCACTAGACATCGATACCTCGGCTCACATTTCGTGAGCCTGGAAGATATCAGGAATGCCAACATCCGGTCACTGGTATCCTTTATAGGAGCACTAGGTGTGGACTAGGCAAACCCGTTCAAGGGACACAAAGGGTCTTCACAGACCTACGTGTGGAGCTCTGCGAAGGCAGGGTTCACCCATTCTTTATCCATCTATCTATACATTATAAATTATTATAAGTAATAATAAATAAATTATTATTATTATTATTATTATTATTATTATTATTATTATTATTATTATTATTTTGGCAACAGATATTGGTCCAGTGGAAAGTGTAGCGAAATTCAAATATCTGGGAGAAATAATTCAAGAAAATGGTTTAGACAAATCTGCAGTAGAAGAAATAATCACAAATAATTTTATAACAAAAAGTGTCTATCTAAAAATCTTAAAATAAGGCACTACACTACAGTGGTGAAACCGGAATGTTTATATGCAAGTGAATGCCTGGTACGAAACTATAGATTAGATAAACTTGAGGTACTAGAAAGGAGAATCATGAGAAAAATCTTAGGCCCTGTGAAAACAACAGAAGTATAGGAATTAAGATCTAATGATGAAATATACAGGAACATATCGATGGCCTAGATTGAATACCTCGTATCTCAAAACGTTCTTCCTATCCATTATTTCCCTTAAGACTGGTCACGCCTCGCAGTCACATTTGGATATGCAGTCCATCAGAACAATGTTCGTTGGGTTTATTTTCCTATGCTGACGCGTAAAGGAAAATGAACCTTATAAAAATTACACTATAGGAGTTAGTAAATAAGTCACGCAGACATACTTTCCTATAGTACGGTACGGTAAGGTTCATTTTCCTTCACACGTCGGCATAGGAATAAAGAACACAACGAACATTGTTCTGATGGACCGCATATTCATGTGTGGCTGGGAGGCGTGACCAGTCTTAAGGGAAGTAATGGATAGGAAGAACTTTGTGAGATACGAGGTTTTCTTTCTAGGCCATCGATAACAGAAACCATAAGAAAAAGGAGATTGCAATGTTTCGGACATATTTACAGAATAGATGATTCCAGATTAACAAAAAGGATTTTCAAGTACCTTTGGGACAAAAAGGCAACAACTAGCTGGATTCAAGAAGCAAAGAAAGATTTAGAAAGAAATAATATAAGAGAAGAAGAAACTATGGACAGAGAAATTTTTAGAAAGAGGGTAGTAAGAATGAAAGGATTCCAAGGAAGATTGAACAAGAAGCCTGGTGCGAAGTGGTCCGAGGACAGAAGGAAACAGCATAGTGAAAGGATGAAAGAATATTGGAAGGAGCGCAAGAGAAAACAAAGTATAAGGAACTGAAATGAAATTGGCACGTGGTCCTTAGCAGGCCTCGTCGGAAATAATAATAATAATAATAATAATAATAATAATAATAATAATAATAATAATAATAATAATAATAATACATCTCAGCAAGCGAGAGCAAAACTTTGGCCATAGATACCAGGTGCACCAAGTTAGAGAAGGCCTATCATTCCTGTAAAAACTTCTCCGCCTCCAAGTGTTTCTTCATGAATCGAAAAGGTCCACTCAGGAAACTAGATCTTGAAGAGGATACTAGGACCCATAAGAGAGGAGGATGGCACAACAACGAGCTCTATGAACATCAGGAAGACATAGTCACATGTATGAGGAAAATGCGACTGATTTTCTACGCGCAAACGAGCCGCCGAAACCCTGCAGGTTCACCAACAGAATCTTCATAGTGACAAGTAGGGGAAAGGCTTCCAAGAGCAAGTGGATCACCTCAATAAAATCAGATCTAGAGGAACTACAGATCCCATTAGAGATCATAGATGATGGTGGTGGTGGTGATTGTTTTAAGAGAAAGTACAACTAGGCACCATCCTCTATTAACACTAATCAAAGGGAATACATGAAAGGGATCCGACACTTCGAAAAACGAAGATATCGGCCAAAGAGAGACAAGGGCCACGAAGGGCGTGAAAATGAAAGACTCCCTAGGCCTCGAGTGTTCTAATAACGTCGGGGTCGGAGAAAGAACAAGAGTTGACCAAGAGAGGTCGGATAGGATAGATGAAAGCGAGAAACCTGGCACGAGTAAGTGAAAGCAATACCAAGACTCAGCTGAGGGTCCCGTGGTCGCCAACCCACACTCCCAAGTTGGGAGCCCCTGGAGTCAGAGAGACCATAGAGCACCTATCTCAGTACCGATAGGCCATCCTACAGGGAGTCTTCCCACTGTCCCTCACAAGTAAAAAGAGTACAGGGACCATCAGACCTATGTGGACGGATGGAAGGAAGTAAGCACGCAGCCAGAAAATGAAAGCATACTGGGCCATAAAATAGCAGAAGACCGTAGCTAAGAGTTAAGACGAGCCCCGTGGTCCCTAGTAGGGCAAAATAAATAAATAAATAAATAAATAAATAAATAAATAAATAAATAAATAAATAACCTAAGCGCCTCACCCTACGTGGCAACATTTGTTGACTTTCAGAAGGCTTACGATTCAGTAGATAGAGAGTCACTCTTCCAGGCACTCGCTGAACTGGGACTAGATAAGAAAACCTTGAATCTAGTTAAAGCAACTCTTACCAACACTACTGCCAGAATCAAATTCAGAGGGGAACTGTCCCAGAGATTTGAGATCAAAACAGGTGTTAGACAAGGGGATGGCCTATCTCCAATCCTCTTTAATTGCCTACTTGAAAAAGTCATTCGTGAGTGGACAAAAATGCTACAGGATGACTCTGAATTGAGAATTGGCTACAAGAAAGACAAGTTAACAGTCAACTGTTTAGCCTTCGCAGACGACCTTACACTCCTGGCATCCAGTGTGGAGGAAGCTACCCATCAACTATCCTCTCTCGACCACATAGCAGCTAAAGTAGGGCTGAAGATCGCCATCAACAAAACACAGTTTATCACCAACATCAAAGATGCACCCAAATCAATCCCACTGGGAGACAAAACAGTACAAAGGACTAACTCCTTCAAATACCTAGGAGAATGGATAACCCCAAACATGAATGAAGATCAGGCCATGAACAGCAGATGTATCACATTGGAAAATGCCTACCACCTATGTAAGAGTATGTACAAATCCAAATCCTTCTCCCTCAACCTCAAAATCAGGCATTACACTACTGTAGTGAGACCGTCAGTACTATACGCCTCAGAATGCCTAAACATGGTAAGAAAAGGGCAAGTTAGAAAACTGGAGTTGAAGGAAAGGAAGATCCTGAGAAAAATCATGGGCCCCATTGAAGAAGAAGGCAAGTACAGAATCAGGCACAACAACGAACTGTACCAACAATTGGAGAGCATTACAACATCTATGAGGAAGAGGATATTGAACTTCTACGGTCATGTCATGAGAATGGACAATCAGAGGCTCACCTCCAGAATCTTCCACACCATCTCTAGAGGGAAAGCGACTAATGCCAAGTGGGCAAGACTCGTCAGAAAATACCTTCAAGAATTGGACATTGCTCCCAGTGAAATTTATGACAGGAATAGGTACAGAACGTTGATCAGAACATCAAACTCTCTCCAGTCACTTATAGAAAAAACAGTACGTCCGGGAGGAGGTGTGAAATGGACTCAGGAGCGAAAAGACATTTACAGTGCAAGAATGAAGGAGTACTGGTCAAAGAAGAAAGCTGCTAGAGATAAGAACCACGTGGTCCATAGCAGGTCCAAACGGAACTAAAAAAAATAATTAATAAATAAATAAATAAATAAATAAATAAATAAATACCGTTTTTAGAGACGCCGAAATACCGGAATGTTGTGCCCTACAATTTCTTTTACGTGCCAGTAAATCCAGCTGGCAGCTTCAGATACCACCGTACTGAGCCGGTATAATTATCATGAACAATTTTCACTTCTCCCGGGAGTGGTGAGGCGGGCCACTTAAGAGAGTGACCTGGTGTATGGAAATATGAGGGATTGAAGGAGATAATTGCCGGGTTTGAACCCACCTAGTTGGGTTACCACAGAGGCAGCTAGTACAGCGCCAGGTGTCGAGCAATACTGAGCAAGGCTGTTGACCCGCCCGGAGAAAGCTGTGTAGAAAACAGAACAGGTGTGGCGAAGTTATTTACTGTACTTCACAGGAAGGAAATGGTATTAAGTCAGTGTACGGAAATGCTTGCGTTTAAAAACGAGTTACCTGTTGGTATTGACAGGAATTCTTAACGCTTCACTGCCGTTCAAACAAGTGCTGCAAGAACGTTGTAAAGAGCCTCGGCAGGCTTTTAACCGTGCAAAGCCGCGTACACACCCGGCGGTACGGCAACAAAACGCTTAAGTGAAACACTACTACCAAAACGTTTTTATTCCGTCCCTGAAGGGGCAGGCGGGCCTCCTAGACGGTAACGCCGTATTCAGGCCAGGAGATTTGTATCGGAGAAGGTGAGAGGGTTGGTGACCGTGGCCTATAATAGGAACTGTCCCGTGTAGGAGAATGGAAAACAACGGAAAACCATTCTCAGGACAGCCGACAATGGAGACAAGCTCCTCTCCGCCTCCCGAATACAAAGGCGTAGTAGAGCTACGGCCACCCGTCCTTTGCTCGCTTGGCCGGTCGGAGTGCAGAGGTGTCGAACCACGAACCAGCCGTGCCCACTAATAGGCCGCATCCTACTCTGGCAATCGCCGACCAAAAAGAGAACCGTCGGGCTGAGTGGCTCAGACGGTTGAGGTGCTCGCCTTCTGACCCCAACTTGGCAGGTTCTATCCTCAAATACGTCAGCCTCATGTCGGTAGATTTACTGGGACTTCAAAGTACTCCTGCGGGACAAAATTCCGGCACCTCGGCGTCCCCGAAAACCGTAAAAATAGTTTGTGGGACGTTAAGCAAATAACATTATTATTTATTATAAAACAGAACATACTACAGCTACTAGCAAACGGGGAGGCCGGCCTCCTAGACGGTGACGCCGTCTCTCAGGCCAGAAGGTTTGTATCGGAGAAGGTGAGGAGGTTGGCGACCGTGGGCTTTACTAGGAACTGTCCCAGCACGCGCCTTAATGCAGGAAAATGGAAAACCACGGAAAACCATTCTCAGGACAGCCACGGCGGAGGCGTAGCCACCCCTCCTACGCTCCGTTGGCCGGTCGGAGTGCAAGGCTGTTGGATCACGGACCAGCCGTGGTCACTTGTAGACCGATCCGCTGAGTGTCGCTATTTCGGCGAACCATCAAAGGAAGTTACACGCACATGTTAGAGTTAGTGTAGACGGGGTTCGCGCTGTCAGTATGCTTCTGAGTGTAGAACGGGGCAGTCATAATTATTACAATCTTTATCTGCGAGGGGTAGTTCTATCTGGTCGTGAAAAATACTCACACTGGAGTGGTGGCAATTAGGGGGGGGGATCCAAAAAGCTTAGCAGTGGTTATCCCCTCCAAGGTCAGGGCTTCGCGCAGGTTTGTGCCCTTAGATAGTAATCGTACTAGCAAGTGCTATGAGGAAGAGAATGAGGGGTATATTTTACCGAAAGTTATGAGCAATGGGGGGTATAATAATAATAGTCCGGATCCATGCCTAAATGGTTATTTTATTTGTTTATTTACTTATTTATTTATTTACTTACTTATTTATTTATTTATTTATTTATTTATTTATTTATTGACTTTAGCAATTATCTATAAATTAATTATGTGGTTAAGTGTAAGTGGAGGTCACGAGCCCTAACTTCGCCACTGCTAAAGTCAATAAATAAATAAATAAATAAATAAATAAATAAATAAATAAATAAATAAATAAATAAATAAATAAATAAATAAATAAATAAATAAATAAATAAATAAATAAATAAATAAATAAATAAATAATATATAAAATAAATGTACTATTCTATTATAAAATCAAAGATAAGCTAAAACTTACAGATTTGGACAACACATAATGAAAGAAGAAAATCGAGTTCAACACCAACAAAAAAGAATAAAATTCGGAGTGCAAAGATAATAAGAAAGAGTCAAAGTCATGATGAAAAATAAACAATGCATGAATAGAACACAGTAAGTAATAAAGTAAATGGAAATATAAGTATGGTCATAAAAGTTATTTATGTACATGAGTAAGAAACTAAATATTATGTACTTTACACTATAATAATAATAATAATCATAATAATAATAATAATAATCATCACAATCACACAACCTATCATACGTCATCATACACACGAAACACTCAGCGGTATTCAACAGGTAATCCCTACATAAAGTCTTAAATTTTGATAATGAATTTGAGTTCCTGACAGTACTGTTAGCATACTGCCTTCGGTCCAAGGGCTCCCGCATTCGATTCCCGGCCAGAATGGGGATTTTAATTTTAAGTTTCCGCGTGCATTCTTCAGCCTGGCAGTCTCGCTCAGTCAAATAAATACAGTTATTTGCTTTACGTCCTACTAACTAGTTTTATGGTTTTCGGAGACGCCAAGGTGCCAGAATTTAGTCCCGCAGGAGTTCTTTTACGTACCAGTATACCTACCAACAGGAGACTGACGTATTTAAAACATCTTCAAATACCACACCATGATCGAACCTGCCATGTTGGGGTCAGAAGGCCAGAGCCTCACCCGTCTGAGTCACTCAGCTCAGCCCAGCCCCCACCCAGTCAGTCAGTGTGTCTTAATTTCTTAGTGTCTAGTAAAACACAATGACTTTCTTATTGTATAATAAGGCCGTACTTCTTTTTAAATTGTAATGTAACTGTTCATTTGGCGAGAGTTTTATTGTATAGTGTTATTACCGCAGTTAAGATGATAAATTATCAACATCTCTGTCGCAATTCACTCAGTGGACTTATCTTTTTAAATTTTTATTGTGTTGTCTACTCCTCTTCCCCTCCCCCCCCCCCCGCCTGTATCGCATAAAACCACGATACTTGGATGATATGGGGAAAGGGCTAGGAGTGAGAAGGAAGCAGCCGTGGCCCTAATTAAGGTATAACCCCAGCATTTTCCTGGTGTGAAAACAGGAAACCATGGAAAACCCTCTTCGGGGCTGCCGACAATTGACTTCGAACTAGTGATGGGATAATCGAATACAAAATAATCACTTATTCGATTTCATTTTATTCGATATTTCCCACCCTATTATTTTTCGATTATTCATTCGAAACTCCATTCGAATTAATGAGGCAATCGAGTAGTGAACATTTTTTCCATCCCATTACTTTTTCCGATTGCTCATTCGAAACTCCATTCGAATCAATGATGTAATTGAATGGTGAATGCTTTCGAAATAATAGAATGAAGTGATTTTATTATGAGAGTTGAATCACTCATTCAATTTCAACATTTGGTGATACTTTTGGGAAACAGGCGTATTTCTATTTTTCATAAGAGTTCATCTATTCGCGTATTTCAGTCTATATCTATCCGACACACTTAACTCTCCGTTACTCGCGCCGCGGAGTCAGAGTCCGCACTTCAGTTTTTTTTGGTATCACAGGCCAATAAAGCAAGGTAGAACGGGCTGTCTTCTTGGAGCTTCTTTCTGAAACAATACAAAGACCGCCGAATTGTTAATTTACAATTGGTTTTGCTAAGTCCTGTGATTTGCAGTTGATAACTTTTCGAATTTAAATGTTCTTGTAAACGAAGATTGTGTATAAATTTATGAGTATAAATAAAATCAAAATAAAGTAATTACGATGCAAGATAGATTGGCAAAAGAGAGAAATAAGGAATTCTTGGAAACAGAATTGAAATGAAAGGAAAGGAAGCTTACAAACAGTTGCGGACTGTCAGTCCGCGCTTTGAACGGTGGGTTAAACCGGAAAATCGATTCATGACACCTCCGAATATTCTATGTGATAGAACAGAATGATATTTGGAACTCATTCGACTATTTATTCGATTATTTAAATAATCGGAGGGAGATTATTCGATTATTAAAAGTATTCGATTATCCCATCACTAGTTCGAACCCACTATCTCCCGAATGCAAGCTCTGATAGCTACGCACCGCAAACCATGCGGCCAATACAAACATTTAAGCTTTTACGGTGTCTGGAAGTGTATTATTTATTTATTTATTTATTTATCATTTTATATCTATTTTCTCTTTTAAATATCTGCCTTTATAGATCCCTAGACTTCGACTACCATTTACAACGTTGTGACCTACTATCTAAGAGCAGTATAGCCACTACTACATTTGCTCACTTATCTAAATAGCTCGCAGATCTTAAACACAGCAAATGTCTCTTTTTATTAACAACACTCCCTGGCTTATCTTACTGCTTCTCATTATTCTAACAGCTCTCTCTCCCTGAATAACTCATTTTATGGCGGTGTTCGCTAACCCACTTCTTTAGAGCTGAGGTCTTGGCTTTATCTCGTACTGTTTTTCTCCATTGGCTTGCCGTGTTTTGTCATAGTGTAAACGCCCATGCTCTTAAATAATTGTTATTGTTATTTATAATTATAATAACTTCATGAAATGGCGGCAAGAACAGGTCTGTAAATTTCATATGAAAAGACAAAGCATATGGAAGGTACAAAATCAGGATTTAACAACAATCCTCTAATCACTAGATATAGGTAGATGTAGATGTATTCAAACACCTAGGCGAAATTATACAATCAAACGGGATAAATCAGCAAGCAAATAAAGCAAGAATTACAAAATTACAAAAAGCATACAAAATTGTCTGGAGCAGATACAACAAAAACCCTATATCCCAAAACGCAAAATTACGACACTACAACACAGTTGTCAAACCAGAAGCCCTTTATGCATCAGAAATTCTGATAATTGGTAAAAACATCGGAAAACAAGAGAGGAAAATTCTCAGGAAAATTCTAGAACCTAAATGCGAAAATGGTATTTGGATGAAAAAATCACAGGAAATCTATCAAGTAACAGAAAAAATCGGACACCATTAGAAAAAGATCAAAATTCTATGGTCACCTGATCAGGATGAATAACAATAGGCTAACAAAGAAAATAATACGTCTCGCGGTATCTCTAAAAAATTGTGATGTTTGGGACATCATTGCATACATTCAATTATTGAACTATATAATTAATTGATAAGATGTATATATTTAATCACTGATAGGTCATTTTTAAATTAACATATATATAGGGTTTTAATCATCCATTTTACATCATCATTTCATTTCTTTGTATCGCGGCTATAACGTATTCTGAACGAACCACATATTGGGTAAAGTATTTCAACATCATTCATATTAATAGCTTGTAGTAAATTTTCCAATAGCCGTTGTGAAGTGACCAGAGGCAGCAGGCTAATTTCAGCCCATTTCCAGGAAATGGGCGCCATCAAGGTTACGAGAGACCTTACCCTCTCCACCTTCCGAAGAGACAGTTGAAACATTATGAACGCCGATTTTTCGAAGTTCGCTACCTGACGCTTTGATTTCGCGGGAAAGTTTAGCATATGTGAATGGACGTAATGAAGCAACGTGATGGATTCACAGCAATACACAGAAGGGATGAGACCTCAAATCTTACTGGACCATGTGATATGGCTGATGGAGGGAGACTTTTGAACCTATATACTTCGAAGACAAGAGCTGCAGAGGACATTCTTACTCTTACTCTTAGACACAGAGACACTCTTGGAAGGCACTCTTACTACGATTCTACGACTGCACATCGGAGAAGATTTTAACTTAGTTCACTTCGCATCTGAGTATATACTACTCGAAAGTTACTCTCATTGGGACCTGTCATCTCAATGACGAGGGGTAGTCAACTGGAGATTGGTTTTGACTAGTATAGGGGAGGAGAGCTTTTATTGTGAATCTAGTTACGCTACTGTTCCGTAATACGGAGGAATACAAGTGTACTCTCTCCATGAACATAACCCATGGTGCTTTTGCATTTAAAATTAGGACTCATTACGACTTTATGTAAGGAGTACAGTAGGAAGTGTTAAAGGCAGGAAAAGCAGAAGTAGGACTGGAATCCAACAACAGATGACGCAGCCGGTACGAGAGATCCGTCATCAATCACCAGCTTCCAGATAACAGACTCTACAAATGGTGAGCTAATGGCTTAAATTACCGCAAGTCTAAGCGTTACAATTCATATTCTTAGAGCTCATTTCATTTAATTTTTCTTTTGCTTCCGTAAGTTCAGATTTTGTTAATACGCCGTTACGTCACGTTTTTCATCGTAATAAATAGCTGTGTTAATTTGTATTTTCTGTGATCCTTAAATTCCAAGTTAGTGTACTTAATGATTTGTGTTCCGTCACCCCAGCCCTGGGAGTTTTTAGAGTCTCATTACGTATTATTATTATTATTATTATCATCAA
Organism: Anabrus simplex; assembly: GCF_040414725.1. Lineage (NCBI taxonomy): Eukaryota > Metazoa > Arthropoda > Insecta > Orthoptera > Tettigoniidae > Anabrus > Anabrus simplex. The sequence continues at coordinate 62,322,551 of NC_090278.1, read as the reverse complement.
CTTTCGTTTTCCAGCCATAAGCTTGAAGGGTGGCGCCCATGGGATATTGTGTATGGAGAAACAATGATATATCATTTATTTATATTAATATTAAAGTGACCCGCCACGTTATAATTTTGTCACACATCTGTGGGCCGAGTGGGTACGTCACAAAATCACAACTGGTTTACAGAAATAAAGATCTACAGAAAATTGGTATAAATGAAGAAATCTTGCAAGACAGAAAAAAATTCAGAAATCTCATAAACAAACACAAATTTGCTGATCAACCTGAAAGACAAGCTACAGGAGGGACGGAAGAACGCAAAGAGCAACACAGCGAAAGGATGAAGAGATTTTAGGAAGACAAGAAGAAACGTTGTACTAAATAAGTTCACACGTGTTCCTTAGTTGGGCATAAAGAAACAAAACAAAATATTGGACGGATTCAGAGGATTTAAAAGTCCAAATACAATGGTGAAATCATACAAGAGATCGGACTAGACAAAGCTGCTGTAGTCGATCGTATCTCAAAAATGGAGAGAGCTTATAGATTAACTAAAAGCATCTACAACAAAAAAATGCATCTCATGGAATGCCAAAATAACACTGTAGTAAGAACAGAATGACTGTATGCCAGCGAAAACCTTTCGATTAACTACAAGTCGGAGAAGCTGGAGAATACTACAAAAGATCTTGGGCCCAACCCCAACTGAAACCGGCCGAAAACTTCGGAACAACAAAGAAGTCAACAAAAATTTCGGAGATAATGAAAAAGAGGAGGTTATGATTTCTCGGGAACTTGTACAGAATGGCAAAAACAGACCAACCGAAAAGTTATTCGACTACCTGTGGAACAATAAAACAACGATGGCCTGGAGTAAGAAAGTTCGTCAAGATCTCGAGAAGTCCGACATCCACGAAGCTCAGATGTAGACAGGAAAATATTTCGGACCATGATTCAAAATTTGGAAGGATTTCAAGTCGAAAGAACTGCAAAGATGAGAAGAGCCTGGAGGACGAACAGAAGAAGCAGCATAGTGCACATATGAAAGAGTATTGGAGGAAGAGGAAACTTCGGACAAATGAAAAATGAAATTGTAGCGGGATCCTAAGTAGTCAATTCGCAATTAAATAATAATAACATGGAAGGAGCCTCTGGGTTTCTAGATGAGCAAGCTACGACTAAATTTGGACAAATTTCCCAAGTAAAAAAAATCAAGTACCTTGGAAAAATCATTCAACCTTCTGGATTAAATCATGAAGCAAATAAGGAGAGAATTACTAAATTACAGGAAGCATATCGAATCACTTGGAACACATAATAAAAAGTCATTATCTCAGAAAACAAAAATAAAGACATTATAATGCAGTAACAAAATCTGAAGCATAATACGCATCGGAAATCTTAATCATTGGCGGTAGATCACTCATAAAAGATATAGAAAAGCAAGAAAGAAAACTTTTACGGAAAATTTTCGGACCAGTCTGCACAGAGGGAGTATGGATGAAAAGGAAATCTCATGAAGTGTTTTGCCATGACTGAAAAAAATCTCGCACACTATCAGGAAAAGGACGTCAAAATTCTATGGTCACATTCTCAGAATGAACAATGATAGACTGACCAAAAAAATTCTAAATCTTGCCCTCACACTGAAAGTCAAGCCAACTGGCTAAGTGAACTAGATCTTCAGAAAATCAACATCAACCAGGAAATTGTGATGATCCGACCTGCTTTCAGAACACTGATTAATAACCATTGTTTCGCGGACAGAGGAACGTAAGAAGAATTTCAGTGAGAGAATGAAGAGATTTTGGGAAGAGAAGAAAGCAAAATCAACAGCTAAACAAGTTCATCAAGCGTGCTCCTCAGTTGGGTATAACGATAATAATAGAGTTGGCCTTGCGGGTAAGGTCTGTGAGTTTTCATTCAGGAGACTGTCAGTTTGAATCCCACCGGTTGGCAGCCCTGAAGATAGTATTTACGAGGTTTCCCATTTTCACACCAGGTAAATGCTGGGACTGTACCTTAATGAAGACCACGGCCTCTACGTTCCCAATCCTAGCCCTTTCCTATCCCTCCGTCGCTTATTACCTTTGATGCATTGGTGCGACATCAAACAACTAGCGGTTTCTGGAGATCCGGAAATGGGGATGAGAGTGTTCTATTATGTATGTATGTATGTATGTATGCATTTCTTCTGGAAATATCCTATTCGATTAAAATGCAGAATTTTATAGCCTACCAATGAATATATCTATAGTTAGAACCACGCGCGGATATACAAAATAACATCCGCAACCGCTAATGGTTATCCGCGGATAGATCTGTTAACATAAAACAATAGGCCTGACACCTTGCACCAGAACCCCTAAAGTCGCAGGTTTATGAGGGATTTTCTCTTGCGACAACTACCGACGTATTGACCTTTGTGCCTTCCTTCCACTAATTGCGGGAAGATGCCAGTTGGGATTAAGTAATATTTACGGCTTTATGGTCTCAAGACTCTATATATCACCATTCTCCTGTACCGATGTCAAGGGTCACCTAACTAGAAGAAAAAGTAAGAGTTCACCTGCGTGAAAATAAACAAACATTATTTAGAAACTATCAGCAAAATTATCCGCACAGTTTGTATCCGCCAAGACACTAAATTCGCGGATAAATCCGCATCCATGCAGGGCTCTGTCTATAGCAGGGCCTCTCAAACGCCCAAAATCTCACGCGTGCAGAGCGAGGCGCAAGAGCTCCGTGCACTGTGCATCGGTGCCGCTCGGTGCCGCTCGGTATGGCTCGGATCAACGCTTCGTCTCTGGGCTACTCAGCTATGCTCGGCTCTACTCGGCTCAACTCAGCCCGGATTTGGAGCGCTACGGCGCAAGTGGGGGAGAGGGAGACAGGCGGAGCGAGCGAGACAGGCGTGAGGAAAGAGAGAGTTAGCGCTATTGCTCCAAATCGAGGAGCACTCTGGTCAACCAAGCGAAGTCGTCTTTTGCACCGTGCACAGTGCATGCACCCTGAGAGGCCCTGGTCTATAGTATGTATGAAAAGTCCAAAACAAAATTGAGTGCAGTCGAAGGAAGTCAGATTATGCAGGAAATAACAGATTAGAAAACGAAGTCTTAAAGGAAGTAGATGAATATTGTTACTTGGATGTTAGAATAACCTACGATGTCAGAAGTAAGGACATAAAATTCAGACTAGCACAAACAAGGAGGGCCTTTTTTAAGAAAATAAATTTACTCACTTCGAACATTGATTTAGGGATTGGAAAAATGTTTTTGAAGACTTTCGTCTAGAGCGTGGCATTGTATGGAAGTGACACATGGACGATAACTAGCTCAGAAAGGAAGATGGTGGTGGTGGTGATTTTTGTTTGAAGAGGAAATACAACAGGGCAACCATCCACTACATAACACTAATCAGAGAGAAAAATTGCAGATCAGGCACTTCGAAAAATGAAGGTATCGACCACAAAGGGCCACGAAGAGTGTGAAAGTGAAAGAATCTGTAGGCCTCGACATCTAACACCATTGGGGTCGGAAGCAATACCAGGACTCAGCTCAGGGCGCTCCCAAGTTGAGGCGATACCGCAGGTGTTATTCTACCGCCCCCACCCACAGGGGAATCAGAAAGCAAGAGAATAGAAGCTTTTGAAATGTGGTGTTACAGAAGAATGCTGAAGGTGAAATGGGTAGATCGAATCACGAATGAAGAGATACTGAATTTAACTGGTGGGAGGAGATCGATTGGGCTAAATTTAACGAGAAGACGACTCACAGGGCTTGTTCAGTTGGTTTTTGAAGGAAGTGTAGGCGGTAGAAATAGGGGTAAAGCAAGGTATGAATATGACGAGTAGATGTAGTATGTAGTAGTTACGTAGAAATAAAAAGGTTAGCACAGGATAGGGTGGTATGGAGGACTGCATCAAACCAGTCAAGGGACTGATGACTGAAACAAAATGTATTTGTTTAGGGGAAATTATGTTTCAGATAATGGATAACGTCGATTAGGTTTATTTTTTAATTTTTTGTAAAAACTGACTTTTGTTGTAACAACATTTGGTCATCCTCCATGCGCATTGAACACTCAGATTAGGTTTTTAAATGGTCTGAAAAAATCTCCTGGAAGAAGAAACAATCGTGTGTGTGTGTGTGTGTGTGTGTGTGTGTGTGTGTGTGTGTGTGTGTGTGTATGTCTTGCCCAGCAGGGTTACGTAAGCCTCACAGTGTTGTGGCCTTGGGTCCAGCGCCCGACCTAGCCGAGGCCATCCTGTGTCTTCACTTCCGGCATGGCCTGTCAACTCTTCACCCACACAGGATGAACAATCTCTGAGCCCATTATCTAACAGAAATAACTCAGAGCCTCGTCGACGGCTGTCTGTTCCATAATTTGACACCTTGAGAGGTGGTACTTCTCCTGCTTTATGGGGAGTACGAACACCTATCATATTATTTCAGTAATACAGATCCCTTTTGCGGCGCTCACAAGCAACCGATCGTGACAAATGAGCATACAAAAGAAAGAGAATAAACATTAGCAGTGACGAAGTACACTCTCATATCGATAATTTCTTTGCGTTTTTTTTAATGAGTTTTAAAAATTGTACAAAGTGTGCGATTTGCAAATGCTGTTGCTGTAGGAAAATGCGCGCGTTCGTTGCTGTCCACTTCACATTTTAACCGCTGGAACCCCTGCTTTATGTTATTATAATATGCTGTAATTATCAGTTAAGAAAAGAATGACAGTAAAACCGAAAATTACTTCCGAAACATTCGTCAGTATAATAATGCACTTGCATTTGTTTCCGTTCGAGTGGACGCCATAAATGTTAAAAAAAATCAAAGGGGACATTAAGTGGTTGTCTAATATTGTACTGATTTCTGCATACCTTAGTTCACTAGGGGGCTACTCCACCACATATTTTATGAACATGCGAGATTTCTCGCACAGGTCCCCTAGCCTTGACAATATTCTCAGAAAGTATCAAGGTTAGAACTTTAATAAAATTAGTAGTACTGTGTGGAGATGAGAAGAATGCACGAATGAGGAATGTGGTCTGCAAGCACGAACTTCCTGTTCTGCCCAGACAGATCGGCTCTTATCTGCTACACGAAAACATTGACTCACACTTTGCAGTTTGCTGGATTACAACTGACAAGAGCGAAGAGCTACTAGTAGAAGATAATATAAAGTCGCCTGGGTAGTAGCGGAGTTACTATGGTAACCATTGCGTCACGGGCTCTGCTGGTGAAAACCCCTTCACCCCGTGCCTCACCGGGCATGTGCATTCTTCTGATCTCCCAACAATACTAACAATTTCAAACTCTTTCCATTAATACCGTAATGTGGGTATACTTTGCGTCATTTTCTATAGTTCGTAATAAGAAACACTGTTTCAGAGATGTTATAGCGCCGGTGTAAGTGTTGGTAGGAATGTGCGTGTATAATTTAATGACCTAACAATTCATATAAATACTGACGTAAAGTAACCCATGTAAACTAGTCACTTTGCATCATTGCTTACATTCCCGTATATATCAATGAATTATGAGACAAGATGCAAAATTACAGCATGGAACGACTAATTGTATGACAAATGGCAAAAAGTAAAGGGCATTACAGTCGTCGGGACAATCATAATAGCAGGTGCAAAGTTATCTAACTCCCCAGCTACTTTCCGCCAATATTCAAACAGGCTGTTTTACTCGGGACCCATCAGTATTCCCATCTATCGGAGATTAATAATAATGGAATAACTTACCAAGGGAGATGTTGAATAAATTTCCAAATTCTTTGCAATCATTTAAGAAAAGGCTAGGAAAACCACGGATAGGAAATCTGCCACCTGGGCGACTGCCCTAAATGCAGATCAGTAGCGACTGACTGATGAGTGGCAGTAGGAGATTAAAAGCACATCACAACAATGGTCAATGTAATGTAATGTTATTGATGATCAATTTTATGCTAAGTCTACAAAAAATTCTCGGTGGTGATACTTGCAACCACAGTACATTATATTACCAAAATTTTTGATTTTTTTTTTTGTGTGACCTTCCAAGGGTTAAAAATTCATAACTTCTACAGTATTTGGACTAACTCAATGAAATCAGGTGACATATCCTATTAGATGTGAGAGCCCAGAAAGAAAATTACAGAGGTCTAGTGGCACAATTTTATGTTCTGGGTGACATTTTGTGATTTCTCTATGTGGTCCTAAACGTTTGACCGGTACTGTATGCGCCTCCACAAATCCTATTTATTCAAACTCCTTGAATTTTACCAGTTACCAGTTTCGGACAGTTATTTCTTGCACGAACCGAAGACTAGTTTCTGGAGTCAAGGAACGCTGTTCTTAGAAAGGTCAGGAATTAAATCAGTCCCTTAACAGCAGGAGCTGTTTATCTACCTAACATGCCATGAGCACACACACTAAAAAGCCTAGCTCCAAGGCTAGCACGAGCAGGCTGATTCATCAGCTGAGCCAAGTGAGTAATGCTAGGCTCTCGTCTCTTCTTGACCACCGCCCAACTGCGTGGAGTGGTTTCTTCTCGAGAAATACGTACCCACACGTGTCGTAGTATTGTCCAAGTGATGGGACCTTTAAAATAAACCTTGTTTAGAATACAACTTCATTCTAGAATCTTCCATTCAAGTACCTATGTCTGGCGCGTCTTACAACATTATTATTATTATTATTATTATTATTATTATTATTATTATTATTATTATTATTATTATTATTATTATTATTATTATTTATTATTATTAGCGAATTTTCTCAATATTACAACGTTAAGCAAATAACTATCATTTCTTCTGTGGGTTGTTCTTGTTTTCCCAATAGGCTTTCATTCTTTCCGAGAAGGCTTGTTCACGTTCCTCCGACCACTTTGGTCTGTACTGTTTTGTTGTGGTTGTTCTAACGCAACTTCCGAACTGTTTACTTCATGTCTAACGATGTCTCTTTCTAGGATGTCTGTTGAACTTATGTTTGCGTTTCTGAGGTCCTTTCGAAGTTCGTTACTTTTTTTTTTGCTATTTGCTTTACGTCGCACCGACACAGATAGGTCTTATGGTGACGATGGGACAGGAAAGGGCTAGGAGTGGAAAGGAAGCGGCCGTGGCCTTAATTAAGGTACAACCCCAGCATTTACCTGGTGTGAAAATGGGAAACCACGGAAAACTGTCTTCAGGGCTGCCGCCAGTGGGGTTCGAACCTACTATCTCCCGAATACTGGATACTGGCCGCACTTAAGCGACTGCAGCTATCGAGCTCTGTCGAAGTTCGTTAAGCCAAGGTGTTGAGTTCTTAAGCGATGTTACATAATCTATAATCCTTTTTTGTCAATCGATTTTCTGGTAGTCTAGCGAGATGACCGAAGAATTTCATTCGTCTTTTCCTAGTGTTAATTTCTATGTTTGAGAACTATTATATTTTGTTCCACGCGAGTAACGACCGTTTACAAGCTATAAACACATCCCTTTATTATTGTTAGTACAAACACTCTGGTTTTACAGATACACAACTCTCTGCTAGTCTCTGTCATAGAATGATACACCGATAGAGGACATAGATGGCGTCTCAATCCCTGACATCCTTTCCACCCTGGTCTATCTCCAGGGGGGATGACCAGCTGCACTGGACCAGTTATCACAGTCCCCTTTGAATCCTGAAGAATCACGGTTCTGATCACTCCGTCTCTTCCAGCTCGGATTTCCACTATGCGGGCCTTCTTCCACATGTGTCGTGGTTGGTTGTCTTCTTGAAGGAGTGCTACGTCTCCAATTCTCAGATGTGGTCTGTTAGCTCGAGGACGTCGAACTTCGTGAAAGCTCCTCAGCTCCATGAGGTATTCCTTAGTCCAGCGCTTCCAGAAGTCGTCTGAGATCTTTTGTCGTACTGCTAACTCCTTTGTCAGGTTCGTCCTTAATACTGGTTCTGGTCCACTTGGTATGGCTGTTAATCTTTGTCCGGTCAAGAAATGGGCGGGAGTCAGAGCTTCTGCTTCATCTTCATTCTGAGAGATGGGTCGTGAGTTGATGGCGGCTTCAATATTTACTAGAATGGTGTTAAGCCTTTCCTCGGTTATTAACGCCTTGCCTAATATTTTCCTCAGGCATCGTTTTGTAGTGCCAACCACCCTCTCCCACCATTATTATATTTTGTTCCACTCGAGTAACGACTGTTTACAAGCTATACACAAATCCCTTTATTATTGTTAGTACAAACTCTCTGGTTTTACAGATACACAACTCTCTGCTAGTCTCTGTCACAGAATAATACACCGATAGAGGGCATAGATGGCGTATCAATCCCTGACAAGAACTTTTCTGTTGTTTTGACAGATTGTAACCTCTAACCGTCTTGGGTGTATCCTGCTCCTAAGATTTTCCTAATGATCCTCCTCTCTACATTTTTGATTTCTTCAAGTTCTTGTTTTCTGTCGAGTGTCAATATTTCACTTGCGTAAAGGACTGTTGGTTTTATGACTGTGTTGTAATGCGGAAAGTTTGTATGTCTTGGCATGGATTTTTTGTTGTCTACGTTTTGGCCTATCCGTAATACCTTTTTAATTTTTTGGAGACGATTTTATTATTATTATTATTATTATCTTAGAATTTGAAAATAAATGCAATGAGTATAAGTGATGTCGGTGATCCAAGAGAACTGAATGTCAGGTTGGGGATACAAAGCTGGAACAAGTAGATAACTTCAAGTATTTAGGACAGGGCCTCTCAAACGCCCAAAATCTCACGCGTGCAGATAGAGGCGCAAGAGCTCCGTGCACTGTGCATCGCTGCCGCTCGGCATGGCTCGGATCAACGCTTCGTCTCTGGGCTACTCGGCTAAGCTCGGCTCAACTCGCCTCTGCTCGGCTGAAGTCAGCCTGGATTTGGAGCGCTACGGCGCAAGTGGGGCAGAGGGAGACAGGCGGAGCGAGCGAGACAGGCGTGAGGAAAGAGAGAGTAAGCGCTATTGTTCCAAATCGAGGAGTGGGGGGTCTGCACTCTGGTCAACCAAGCGAAGTCGTCTCTTGCACCGTGCACAGTGCATGCACCACGCGCATGCACCCTGAGAGGCCCTGATTTAGGATGTGTGTTCTCCCAGGATGATAGTATAGGAAGTGAGATTGAATCAAGGCGCAGTAAAACTAATGCAGTGAGCTCACAGTGTTCTGTAATAAGGAAGTCAGTTTACGGACGAAACTTATCTTTACATCGGTCTGTTTCCAGACCAACTCTGCTTTACGGGAGTGAAATCTGGGTGGGCTTACGATACTTTATGAATAAGTTACTTCGTAGAAGTAAAAGGCGTGAAAGTAGCGAGAATGATCCCTGATACAAACAGGTGGGAAGAATGGCAGCGGTTACTCGGAATGAGAAAGGTTAAGTTAGAAATGGACTAATTTGATGAAGCTGTACAAATAAACCGCCTTCGGTTGTGAGATCATGTGAGGCGAATGCAGCAAGATAGGTGACCTAGGAGAATAATGGACTCTGTTATGGAGGGTACGAGAAGTAGAGGCTGGACGATGGTTGGACTCAGCTTCTAACGATTTAAATAACTAAACGAGACCACAGAGACCATAGAGCATTGTGGCGGCGTTTAGCAAATTCACAGAAGCTTGCAGACCGAACGCTGAAAGGCGTAACAGTCTATAGTGAAGATGTAGGCATGTACACAACTACATATTGAACACAGCGTCCATAATAGTTGATTTTGGGAAGTAGAGCCACCATTACTAAATTCTTTAGCATAATGGGACCATACAGATGATTCCTAAAACATCTGAAGAGTCTTTCAGAGTTAGTAGTGCCATTTCTCGTATTAATTTCGAATCATAAAAAATGGTGCACAATAACCTCGTTAATCCGGTCCTCATTAATCCGGATCTCTGGTTTATCCGGATAGAAAATAATAAAAAAATATTCTTACTCGTACAATTCTTTTACGGCGTAGACTCTTCTTGAATGTCTTTTCCACCAAGGATAGAGTTAAGGACAGGAATTGGAAGTAATTCGGCCACGGTCTATCAAAGGTACCGTTGCAGAGTTCACCTGGAATTGAGAATGGGAAACCGTGGTAAACCATTCCCAGGACGGCCGAGGTGGGATTCAAACCCACGCTCTTCTGAATGCAACGCACTATTAATTCTCTGTTGGCGAATTCGAAAATGAAACCGGTGTTCAATCAGAAGAAACAATGACTCATGGAGAGGCAACTGGACAAACTGATGGCCTATTTAGAATCCTTGACTGAAACCACACCGGCAGAACTGATGTTAGTAAAACGTCTTCGTGATCGTCCTGCACGCTAACGCTGTACAAATGTAAAACAGAAAAAAATAAAATTATTTTAGTGCATAAAACTGAGTCGTAAATGTAAGAACAGTGTTCGTATATATTTTTTGTACAATTTATTGACGAAATGTATTACTGTACAACTTATGTTAATGAATTTGTAGTGAATTTGCTTTTTAGTTTTCCGGATTATCCGATCATTCGGTTATTGTGTACTTCGAAATTAATGGAATATTTGTACATCGACGATTTTGCTTTCTATCGTTATTACGGAAAATTACTACCAGGGATATAAAAGTCGGATGGTGAGAAATTCTTCTCGACGCAAAGGGGACGTGACCGTAGTTCACGTAAACGAAAGAAAAAAGAAAAAAAAACTTTTGTAAGCTCATCCGGTGACAGTCATGGGACAGAACAATTGAACGTGAGGAGCCATGTGACTCAGAGGATGAGAACTCTTCTGAACCGTGACGATCACTCAACAGATGTGTCATCGCTGTGCTGTGTTCCCAGATTCCTTACAAACAGCTTCTTAAAAAAAATACAATCCTCTTTTCCAATGGTTAACATTCACTTTACTGTCCATAGATAAGCCTACTATACTGAATGGTTGTCGAGGAAGACCTGTTTGAATATAAACTTTGAAAAGCCTGTTTATTTCATGTTCTTGTAGAAGAAACAAGAAGATAACACGAGATCTTTAATGACACAACCTCTTCGTTTGGAGTCTGTTCATTTTGGGGTCCGATACGACGAATTTACAATAAGATCTAAAAAATCCCACCGCCTACTAAAGGCATTTTTAACTCGAAGCTCAACTTGTGAGATTCCAGCACGATATGGTAGATATTTTAGATTCAGAAGGTATCGCTATTGACCAATCCGAGGTTTTCTATTCCCACTGTATGTCGCAAGAGGATACTAAAAGGGGAGCAACGAGTGTCTAGTAATAGCTCTCTCGTCTTCTAAACCCAAAAAAGCATGTCCGTGATTCTATGTCTTTCCGTGTAGCATTTACATATCTATATATGAAGAGAGTTTACTGAAGTCAGCTTTGGCAAATCCGTCCTTGCGTCCTACTGGAACGATTTGCTTCTTTTCTGTTTTATTCCCTCCGGAATTACCTGCTGGTCAATCATGAAACATTGGTAGGTCTCTAAGTTCAGCCACAAAAGTGAAAGATTAGACAAAGGAGTGGTTGAATTAATGGCTGAATTTCTAGAAAATAGCACGCAGAAAACTACAGTAAGTGAAGTGTTATCTGATCCTGTCTTGATTAAGAGGGGTTCCCGCAGGGCACTGTTATGGGACCTTTATATTTTCTTACATATATAAATGATATGCGTAAAGACATGAACGCGAATTTTATACTCTGCAAAGTAGTGAATAAGTTACTAGGTTGTGAGCGACCAAGAAAACCCCTTGACAATGTTGTGGGATGGACAGTGGACAATGGTATGATGGTGAACGTGGTGAAAGGTCAGGTTGTAAGATTCACTAAGAGGAAAAGTCCTCTTAGTTTTAATTACCGGTACTGTGTTGATGGGGGTGCGAGTACCTCAGAGGAAGCAGTAAGTACCTAGGGCTTAAGATATGGAATGATATTCACGGGGGGTATTCATACTAACGAGGTTGTAAAGAAAGGTTGCGTATATTTTCGCAGGGTTATGAGAGTACCGTATTTACGCGAATAATACCCGCACCTCAATTTCGCCTCAATTTTTTTAAAAATATGCGGGGATATTTCACATAAGTACGGTATTTAGGGGTTGTAGTAGCGATGTAAAGGAGAGGGCATATAAGTCTCTGGTAAGACCCCAATTAGAGTATTGTTCCAGGGTGTGGGATCCACATCAGAACTAGGTGATATGTGAACTGAATGACATCCAAAGGAAAGCAGCAAGATTTGTTCTGGGTGATTTCCGACAAAATATTGTTACGAAAATGTTGCAAACTTTGGGCTGGGAAGACTTGGAAGCAAGGAGAAGAGCTGCTCGACTAAGAAGTATGTTCCGAGCTGTCAGTGGAGAGACGGCGTGCAATGACATTAGTAAACGAATGAGTTTGAGTGGTGTTTTTGAAAGTAGGGAAGATCGCAATATGAAGATAGAGGTGGAATCCAAGAGGAAAAATTGGGGCAAATATTAATTTATAGGAAGAGGAGTTAGGGACTGGAATAATTTACCAAGGATATGTTCAATTAATTTCCAAGTACTTTGTAATTATTTAAGGATTGTGTAGGTAAGCAAGAGATAAGAAATCTGCTACCTGGGCGACTGCCCTAAAAACAAATCAATAGTGATTGATTGATTGGACTGAGACCTCTTGAACCACACTCCTGTGCATATTGGACTAAATATTTTCCTATAGATTGTCCTCTTGTTTTACCAACATTTTAGTTAGTGGTCTGCATCCAATGATCAGGATTTTTGATGACTATTACCGTGTTGTAGTATCTTAATTCAGCGTTCCAAGATATTGATTTTGTTGTTGTACCTGTCCCATGTGAACCCGTAGGCGTTTTTGTAATGGTTGGATGTCCTGTAAGTACTTGAAATTTACCCGAAGGATTTTGCCAAACTGACTTACCAGAGGTTGATTGTAAGATCCTATTATATATCCGGTTTTCTCACATGAGATTTGGAGTCCAGTTTTAGTTTCAACTGCATGAAGTATTTCATGGAAATTATTATTATCTACATATAAGGGTTTCCAAAAACAGCTTTGGCCAATCCCTTTTCTGCTCTACTGAACCGATTTACTTCCGCTTTTTAATCTCTCCGGAATTACCTGCCGGTGAAATATGAGACAATGATAGGTCACTAAGTTCAGTCAACGTTGAATAATCCAAAAATCAAGTCACTAAATAACCACTCCAATAATTGTAGGCGAAGGCTTGCCCTAAACCGCAATACACTCTGTATTTAGCATGTTGCAGAACGATGAACACTTTATTCTGATATGTGATTTTCGTCCTTGGTAATATCATTGCATGCAGCCATATCTGATTACTACCTGTCAAGCCAGAGAGTATACACTTCCTCTGAAGATACAAGAATACTGTTCTCCGCTAGATACTCTTCGATTCTCTGACCTTCCCCAGCTTCTGAATATACTCAACAGATGGCAGAACGTTCCTAATAACTTACATGCTGAGAAGAGAAAAACAGTTGACGTACGCACAGACGGGAAAGTATAAAGTCAACTAGCCTTCTGTATAACCATTAATAAAGCGCTGGGACAAATTCTTACCTGAACCAGTACTCAGACATGGCCAATTGTAGGTTGCACTATCTCTGGCAAGGGTTGAAAATGTTAGCATCCAGATACGCCCGAATGGTCGAAGCACAGTGAATATTCTATGGAAAGAATTGTCATAAACCAGAATTCGAATGAATCAATTACCGTATTTACGCGAATAATAGACGTATACTTTTTAAAAAAATTGGGGCACGAAATTTTGATGCGGGTTTTTATTTACGTCAATATTGGAATTTTCTTTCAAAATCAGCCTTCCTTAAGTTAGAGTGCGGGGATTATTCGTGTAATTATGTGCCGATATTAAATGTCCATAGAACTATTGAAAGGGGTAGGTAAAACAATATGACGACAGATATATAAAGACGAGTTATCTGACCTATTTATAAGGAATGTTGCGGAGAAGTATTATTCGTTCGTTCGTTCGTAATCTGTTTACCCTCCAGGGTCGGTTTTTCCCTCGGACGCAGCGAGGGATCCCACCTCTACCGCCTCAAGGACAGTGTCCTGGAGATTCAGACTTTGGGTCGGGGATACAACTGGGAAGAATGACCAGTACCTCGCCCAGGCGGCCTCACCTGCTATGCTGAACAGGGGCTTTGTGGAGGGATGGGAAGATTGGATGGGACAGGCAAGGAAGAGGGAAGGAAGCGGCCGTGGCTTTAAGTTAGGTACCATCCCGGCATTTGCCTGGAGGAGAAGTGGGAAACCACGGAAAACCACTTCGAGGATGGCTGAGGTGGGAATCGAACCCACCTCTACTCAGTTGACCTCCCGAGGCTGAGTGGACCCCGTTCCAGCCCTCGTACCACTTTTCAAATTTCGTGGCAGAGCCGGGAATCGAACTCGGACCTCCGGGGGGTGGCAGCTAATCACGCTAACCACTACACCACAGGGGCGGACTAGAAGTATTATTATTTTGTTGTATTTGTGTTTACGAAATTTTAATTTAGTATTTAGTATTTAGTATCGCATGCTGCCCGTCTAGCCAGATGAAGGACAACCAGGAAATGGAGCGTGGCGGAAGTAAGTAGAAGCAATGTCAAGGGCTCTATGATCGATGCAAGCATCTGGCGGAGGGATTTGAAATTCTTGTTCCACATTGCAATAAATTAAGCAATCTTGTGAGTAACAGGTTCAGTTTCCGAGAAGGCTCTGTGTGGAGCGCGCAAGGATGACGTAGGCGACGTTACACAAGCCATTGTATACGAGTTCCATTATCATATGAAGTCCCGCCGGAAATGGAACGAAGGGAGTCCCGGAAACAAAGGAGAGAGATGCTAAGAAACACAGACGTGCACACCACAGCCAGCCAATCTGTTCTCTGTAAAAAAACAGATATGAGGAGAGTACAAGAAAACACACTTACTGGGCTTAAGGACAGTTATCCGAGAAATATTTAACTCAATTACAATTAACATTTTCTCTTTCAACAAGTGAAAAATCCACAGCCTGTTTCCAGTCATTCGACCGGCTCAGGAATGGGATTAAAGAGGCCCACATCTAGCAGCGAGGATATGAACTGTGCCGGCTGCCGATGCCTGTCGCACTCCTCTGGGGCAACGATTAATGAATGACAGATGAAATGAAACGATAGTGGAGAGTGTTGCTGGAATGAAAGATGACAGGGAAAACCGGAGTAGCCGGAGAAAAATCTGTCGCGCCTCCGCTTTGTCCAGCACAAATCTCACATGGAGTGACCGGGATTTGAACCACGGAACCCAGCGGTGAGAGGCCGACGCGCTGCCGTCTTAGCCACGGAGGATACAATCAGGCATTGAAACGATTTTTGAAATTCTGTCAACTTTGTGTCATCCTACAATCAAATCACCGTGCGCGTAAGGGGGTTGGCTGTGAGCTTGCATCCGGGAGATAGTAGGTTCTAATCCCACTATCGGCAGCCCTGAAGATGGTTTTCCGTGGTTTCCCATTTTCACACCAGGCAAATGCTGGGGCTGTACCTTAAGGCAACGGCCGCTTCCTTCCCACTCCTAGGCCTTTCCTATCCCATCGTCGCCATAAGACCTATCTGTGTCGGTGCGACGTAAAGCCCCTAGCAAAAAAAAAAAAAATCAGTAAATGATCACTCCAATAATTGCAGGCGAAGGCTTACCGTAGCCCGCAATACATTCTGTACTTAGCGGGTTTCTAAGCGATTAGTGCTGTCATTAATATTCTGATATATATATATATTGTCAACCTTAGTAATGTGATCGCATGCTGCCCGTCTAGCCAGAGAGTATACTCTTCCTGTGAGAATGGAAGTATGCTCTTCTCCTGCTAGATACTCCTTGATTCTCTGACCTTCCCCAGCTTCTAAATCTACTCAACAGATGGCAGAACATTCCTAATGACTTACATGCTGCTAAGAGAAAAGTATAAAGTCGACTAGCCTTCTGTACGACCATCAATAAAGTGCAGGGATATAATCTCTTGAAAAAGTGGTTAGTCAGTCACCTCCTAGATGTTGCACTATCTCGGGCAAGATCGTTTGAGAATGATTTAAGATTCAGATACGCCCGAGTGGTCGAAGTATAGTGAATATTATATGGAAAGGAGTGTTATAAACTACGAGTGAATGTTATTAAGTAGCGGTACTAAATGTTCATAAAACTAAGGTTGTGCTTGGAGCTGTGCTTCTGATCGAAATGATATGTAAATTGTCAAGGGTCCTTCCTTCCTTCCTTCCTTCCTTCCTTCCTTCCTTCCTTCCTTCTTTCTTTAATTACCTCCTCTGCAGACTTCGGCAGCCGGAACATTTCCTGTCCTCGCCGCAAGATGGAGGCTTCATTCATTCCCTGTCATTGGCTGAAAAACAGGTTGAAGGTTTTCATTTCATTTTCATCAATGCCTGATTATTCATTGGCTGGTAATGCACAATGAAGCAAAGCGGTCTAGTACAACGGACGGTCTGGACAAAACTATGTTTAGTAAATACATGGTGATCCAAAAGTCCGTTAACATTTGACGAGGCGGAATATTGGATGTAGAGAGGAAGCCTAACAATCGATGTTTAACAAAGACGATGTTTTTTTATACCTCATCCTCAACATGACTGCCGTCATTCATCAACAATACCTGTAGTCGAAGGCAATGTTCTGAACAGCATCGTACAGCATATCCGTAGGCATGGTGAGAAATTGCCGTCCGATGTTGTCTTTTAGCATCCCTAATGAGGTCGGACGATCGATGTAGACTTGCGACTTCATGTAACGCCACAACAAAAAAAAAACACGGATTGAGATCGGGGGACGGGAGAGGCCAAGCATAACATGCCACGATTTCATACGAGAGCTCTTTATACCGTACACGAGTCTCAGGCGGTACCAGAGACGTGTTGCTGTCCAGCGCCATCTGTTGGTCATTTTACGTACTTTATCTTGGTGTCAGTAAAACCCCATGCCATGTCTCTCTGTCAAATGTTAATGCACTTTTGGGTCAACCTGTAGATTGTGACTCGCGTACTATCGGGGTCGCCCGCCAGAGAGCAGAAGTAGCGCAGGCTCGGTACACTGCCACACTGACCTCCACCCTCCGCCCCCAATCGAGGCACCACCGCATCTCCCCTGCCGCACCCCACTATCAACATTCCTCTGGTCAGCGGGCAAACGAACATCCGCTATTTTGTTACTCATATCGGACGTTGCACTTCAATGATTCAGGCAACAGGAAAAGCGCTTGCACACACACACACACACACACACACACTGATCCACAGTGAAATTAGATTAAAACTCGACAGCGAAATGACAGATGACACGGCATGCGTCATGAGCCCAACCACAACACACACAGCAGTATTTTATCACTAATACAGCCGTGAAGAGATAATTATCTACGAGTTACGAATGAAAATAAAAGTTCAAAAAAGTGGACGTACAGGTTATATACATCATAGGATATTGAGAGTAATCCCATTAGGAAGACCTGTTTCTAACGAGAGCAAATTGAATATATCAATCAGAATGTAATGATTAGCAAAACGAGGGTCGCTCGAGAAGTTCTATTTTGTTGTTTTATATGGCATCGATCCGGCTCTTTGGCTAAATGGTCAGAGCACCGGGTTCGATCTCGGCTGTGCCGAGGATTTTAACTGAATTTGGTTAATCCTCTAGCTTGGCGACCGGGTGTTTGTGTACGTCTCAGTACATTTCTCTGCATCAGTATACCACTAACCACCACAAAAAACACGCAATAGCAAAGACATCCTTCCACATAGGGTTGGCGTCAGGAAGGGCATCCGGGCGTAAAACTAGGTTAAACCCTCATCGATTACCGACCGAAATAAATTGGTATTAAGGCCAGGAAGAGGAAGATTTTATTTAACATTACGTCGTATGAGTGGGAAAACAGCGGCCCCAGCATTTGCCTAGTGTGAAAATGGGAAACCACGGAAAACCATCTTCAGGGTTGCCGACCGTGGGGTTCTAACCCACTATCTTCCGAATGCAAGCTCACCGCTGCGCTTCCCTAACCGCACGGCCAACTCGCTCGGGTGAGAAGTCGTCGTACGTCGCATCTACGATACGATAGGAACGGGCTAGGAGTGGGAAGGAAACGACCGTGGGCTTAGTTAGGGTACAGCTCCAGCATTTGCCAGGTGTGAAAATGGGAAACCACAAATATTATCTTCAGGGCTTTTGGTGCGAGGACTATGCTGCTGACGCGATAAGGAATTTGATCTTAGTTTTGTGTTCCTTGACTCATTATCTCTCTCTCTCTCTCCTTATCCGGGAACACTCCGGAGATAAAAATATTTTTTTTACCTTTTTTTCGCTAGGGGCTTTACGTCGCACCGACACAGATAGGTCTTATGGCGACGATGGGATAGGAAAGGTCTAGGAGTCGGAAGGAAGCGGCCGTGGCCTTAATTAAGGTACAGCCCCAGCATTTGCCTGGTGTGAAAATGGGAAACCACGGAAAACCATTTTCAGGGCTGCCGATACTGGGATTCGAACCTACTATCTCCGGATGCAAGCTCACAGCTGCGCGCCTCTACGCGCACGGCCAACTCGCCCGGATATTTTTATCTAATGAATGGATTTTCATGATACTTTGTGGGAATGTCACCTACAAAACAGTAGACATATCACGAACATTTCTCTCATATACAATTAATAGTTTTACTAAAACATTTTTAAAAATGTTTATTCCATTTTTTCATGAAATTTAATTAATATGTTAATGTAAATTCGTAATTAGGTAGATGATACTTCTTTTAACAGCACTACTAAACGATTTTTCTGTACATAATTTATATTAGGAGATATATCGTACTAAAGTTTGTGTAATTTTTACGTTCTAAAATTCTGGACTTAAAAATCCCTACTACCTGAGAAAGTTCTGCACTCAAAAATTCCATACGCAGGTTTCTTAATATATCTGTGATACATATAACATACACATTTTGTTACATTTGGCGGAGTAGTATGGGAGAAAAATGAGATTTAAATGTAAAATTACAATTGGCAAACATAGCATTATTGCAGTGATGAATTGTTTGAATTCAGCGGGATAACTACGGGACAAGAATCTCAATCCTTTCAATTTCAGTCAAAAAAAAAAAAAAAAAAAAAAATCACCAATTTCGCCTTAATGTGAAGCAGAGTTCAACCAATCAGAAACAGTTCGGATAGTAATTACCATGAGGTAAAATATCATTTTCCGTACTCTTTTGAGTACGGAAATAAGGCAATTGTCCGCCTTTGTTAGTGTGATTAGCTGCCACCCCCGGAGGCCCGGATTCGATTCGCGGCCTGCCACGAAATTTGAAAACTGGTACGAGGACTGGAACGAAGCCGACTCAGCCTCGAGAGGTCAACTGAGTAGAGGGAGTTCGATTCCCACCTCAGCCATACCCTAAAAGATTTTCCATAATTTTCCACTTCTCCAGGCAAATGAATCTAACTTAAGGCCACGGCCGCTTCCTCCCCACTTCCCTGCCTATCCCTTCCAACCCCCCCCCCTACAAGGGTCCAATTTTGCATAGCAGCTGAGGCCACTTGAGCGGGGTACTGGTTCTGCTCTCCTGTTGTATCCCGACCAAGGAAACCAACCCTGTGCGGTAAACGGAATAAATAAATAAATAAATAAATAAATAAATAAATAAATAAATAAATAAATAAATAAATAAATACAGTACCGGTCAAATGTTTAGGACCACATAAAGAAATCACGAAATGTCATCTAGAACCTAAAATTGTGCCACTATACCTCTGTAATTTTCTTTCTGATATCTCTCATCTAATAGGATATATGTCGCTTGATTTCATTGAGTTACTTCAATTACTGTAGAAGTAATGAATTTTGAACTCTTGAAAGGTCACAAGAAAAAAAATCAAAAAAGTTGGTAATATAATGTACTGAATACTCTAATTGGTTGCAAGTATCATCAACAAGATTTTTCTGTAGACTTAGGAATAGGTGGGGGCCATTTTAGTATAAATATAAAAATTCCGAAAATATGCGGCACCGGTTTTTTTTCGTGTTTTATTTTTTTAAACCAGGGCCAAAATTGTTGATTTTTCTTTGCCTTTTTCATGTATGGCCCAAGGTCTCAGTGTGAGCTATCGACGTCAAACTTATCTGCCCTGATAGTTTCATTTGCACTCTGTGGATGGCATCTAAGAATACGTTTCTGATGTCGATAGTTCACACTGAGACCTATGACAAGAACAAGGAAAATTGACTATTTTAGCACTGGTTTGAAAATAAAAATAAACCCACAAAAATGGGTGCCGCATTTTTTCGGAATTTTCAAATTTATACTAAAATGACCCCTAACTATTGCTAAGTCTCTACAAGAATCTTGGTGGTGATACTTGAAGCCAATTAGAGGATACAGTACATAATATTTCCATAAATGGTGACTTTTTGATGTGACCTTATAACATTTAAATTTGTATAACTTATACAATACTTGGCGTAAATCACTGAAATCAGGCGATGTATATCATATTAGATGCAGGAGCTCAGGAAAAAGAATACAGAGGTCTAGTAGCAAAATTGTAGGTTCTAGATGGAACTTCATGATTTTTCAATGTGGTCCTAAACTTTTGACCGGTACTGTATATCTATCTATCAATCAATCAATCAATCAATCAATCAATCAATCAATCAATCAATGGCACGAAGACGAATATTTGTTTGTTCGTCTCGAATGGACTCAAAAACTACTGGACCGATTTCGCTAAAAATTTCAAAATTTGCTTGTTTTACTCCGGAGAGGGTTTGGGATGTCGTTTGAACGAAATCCGATCGGTAGTTTGTTTATGATGAGTAATTTTATGTAATTAAATTACAAGGCCGAGCCCGCCTGGTGGCCATGATCGTTAAGGCGCTGAAGTCTAAACGGTCTGACACCGTGGTTATCCAGTTCGAGTCCCGATGGCCGAAAAAAATATTCATCGGAATGTTGGCCGGCAGGGTAGGGGAGGTGGTAGTATACAATTTCTAATCACTAGATTGCGCGCCAAAAGCCTGGATTAAATTCCAAACCTCTCCGCAGTGCTCATATGGAGTGAGGGCATATGACGCTGTTGATGGTGATTCGTCCGTCGGATGGGGACGTTAAACCTTGAGCAGACCCCTTGGTGCTATTCTACAGGAGTAGGCTATGTGCCGACACCGGGTTTCACCCTCTACCTACTATCATATATCACGTCATTCATTTCATCTCATTAACTCCTCTGATGAGGTTGACGTCAGGAAGGGCATCCGGTCATAAAAACCCGCCACGACAGATTCATCCAACCTCATACCCGACCCAGTAGAGAAACGGTACAAGGGTTGAAGAAACAAACAAACAAACAAACAAACAAACAAACAAACAAACAAACAAATTACAAAGCCGCACCATGATTGGATCTGCCTTGATGGTCAGACTGTCGCTAGGCGACAGCGACTTACTTTGTATCATGATAGTCCGGTAAGAAGTGTTTTGTATAAGAGGATGGGACCACGCCGCCATGTTTTATGTCGTACCTTTCTTGTTAGGAGGTTCATGAGCGTCGCTGTGTATGGGAGGATGGGAACACGCGGCCATATTTTATGACGTATCTTTCTTGTTAGGAGGTTCATGAGCGTCACTGTGTATAGGAGGGTGGGAACACGCGGCCATATTTTATGACGTACCTTTCTTGTTAGGAGGTTCATGAGCGTCACTGTGTATAGGAGGGTGGGAACACGCCGCCATGTTTTATGAAGTACCTTTCTTGTTAGGAGGTTCATAAGCGTCGCTGTATAGCCGCGGATGGGAACACGCCGCCATGTTTTATTAAGTACCTTTCCACATCTCCCCCTAAGACAATGGGACAATTTCAACCAAAATTAGTCCATTGATGTCTTACTATCTGGAGACAAACACTGTAGGGATAAGCCAACCTTAGCAAATAATAAAATAATGCAATTACGTCATAGCGTGAGATAAAAATTATGTTTACTATTCTTGAATAGAAGAATCGTTAGGTGGTTACATCTAGTTGCTGTTTGCGTCAAGTCTCATAACACGATCAGCACTCTGGCTCATAAAACGCTGTAAAAACGTCGCCTTGACTAACTCTGTACCAAATTACAAAGCTAGTAATAGTAGATAATTAATCATAATTTAAAGACTTATTATGCATAGCATTTTATCTGTTTGTAACTCCTCCTGTCATTATTACTTTCACGGAATGATTATTTTCGAAAATAAAACGTATAAAGAACTACCTGCTAGTTGCTTTACGTCGCGCCGACACAGATAGGTCTTATGGCGACGATGGGGCAGGGAAGGGCTGGGAGTGGGAAGGAAGCGGCCGTGGCCTTAATTAAGGTACAGCCTGGTCATTCCGTGAAAGTAATAATGACAGGAGGAGTTACAAACAGATAAAATGCTATGCATAATAAGTCTTTAAATTATGATTAATTATCTACTATCTACAGACTGGTGTGAAAATGGGAAACCACGGAAAACCATTTTCAGGGCTGCCGACAGTGGAGTTCGAACCTACTATCTCCCGAATACTGGATACTGGCCGCACTTAAGCGACTGCAGCTATCGAGCTCGGTAAAGAACTACCTAAGGAATGGTATGACTCAATACAGATCCCCTGAACACAGTTTTCTCAACATGGAATATGAAACTGATGATGATGCTTGTTTAAAGAGGCCTAACATCTAGGTCATCGTCCACTAATGGTACGAAATGAGACGAAATGTAATGACAATGTAATAAAAGTTGAAAATCATCCACCGACCAGAATAAAAACGTGATGAAGAATAAATGGATGGATATGAATTTAAAACAATCAGTGGATCCGACCCAAAAACTATCATAAACAATAGTATTACTGACCAAGGAACTGCTTCTAGATCACAGTCCTGAATCGAGGATGCTTGTTGTCTAAAGGGGTCCAGAATCAATATGGCCCCTCACAATGGTACTTATCGCTAGTAAAGTCGAACCATGGTATTTGTCATGTTGCGGTACTAATCAAAAGTAGCGTATACTCACGGCGTTCCACGCACTGTGGTACTACTCACAGGTACTGTACGTCGCACAGGTAACGCATAGCATTCGAGCTATTCAATCCCTTCTCTGAGGCACTGATTGGAATGAACAGTGTGCATATTTAACGGAATAATGGCAGATTAGTGTTTACGGCTGTCTGCGACCTGATCATTCCAGCTCCGGAACTTTGCACTGTTAGATCGGCACCGTAATACTGTTCGTTAAAAGTGAGAAAATGTGCGGTTTTTCATTTGTTCGAGTATTTTATATGATACATTGCTTGTAATCGCTACTTTCGTACTGACGGTTTTGGAATGACCTATGTTAACTTCAGTTCGGAAAACCACAAAGTCAGTCTTTCTGAGAATCCCGTAGCGAAGCACGGGTACTTCACCTAGTCTTTATATAAATGAAATTAAATCAAACTTTCAAAGTAAGTATTAGTCCTAAATATTATACGAATAAAATCAAACATGACATAATGTGGCGAGCCCATAGTAACAATAGCCTATAAGGATAAAGCAGTTATGGTTCATCAGAAAAGGTTAGGGCGTCCCCTGCTGTGGAGAGGAACCATATTTGCCCCTACCCAGCTACAGCTGGATAAAGGGAAATGATGATGATAGCATTACAAAATTCTGTTTTTGTTTACGGAATGCAGTATTATGTTCTCTTGTTAAGGGGTCCTTTGATATGCGATATACTCAGGGAGCCTGCAAGATGACATCGACCATCTGTAGTCTAACATCCCCCTTTGATAATACGTATCTCAGTCATGGCCTTCCAGCAGTACTTCACATTGTGGCCTGCATAATTGCTAGGTAACAGCGCGTCACAAACTGCATATCGCTAATTTCGTGATATAAATTTTCATATGATCCCTACTCATAAAACATATTTATGTCGAAAATAGAAACCAAATATGGAATCATGTATTTATCTTGTCTTTCAATCCCTACAAAAATGTATTTTTAAACAAAAGCCAATTAATGGTTGTAGTTGTTTGAGTCATCAGTCCAGAGACTGGTTTGATGCAGCCCTCCTTGCCACCCTACCTGTGCCAACCTTTTCATTTCTACATAACTGCTGCATCCTACATCTGCTCTAATCTGCTTGTAATATTCATACCTTGGTATACTACTCCTGTTCTTTTCCCCTACACTTCCCTCAAACACCAACTGCACGAGTCCTATGTGTCTTAAGATGTGGCCTATCATTCTATCTCTTCTTCTCGTCAAATTTATCCACAACGATCTCCTCTCACCAATCCGATTCAGTATCTCTTCATTTGTTATTCGATCTATCCATCTCACCTTAAAGATCTTTCTGTAACATCACATTTCAAAAGCTTCTATTCTCTTTCTTTCTGAGCGAGTTATTGTCCATGTTTCACTTCCATATAATGCCACGCTCCAAATGAAAGTCTTCAAAAACATTTTTCTAATTCCTTTATCAAGAATGTTATTTATTTTACGTCCCACTAACTACTCTTTTACGGTTTTCGGAGACGCCGAGGTGCCGGAATTTAGTCCCGCAGGAGTTCTTTTTACGTGCCAGTAAATCTACCGACACGAGGCTGACGTATTTGAGCACCTTCAAATACCACCGGACTGAGCCAGGATCGAACCTGCCAAGCTGGGGTCAGAAGGCCAGCGCCTTAACCGTCTGAGCCACTCAGCCCGGCAATTCCTATATCATTATTCGAAGTGAGCAAATTTCTCTTCTTAAGAAAGCTCTTCCTTGCTTGTGCTAGTCTGCATTTTATGTCCTCCTTACTTCTGCCATCGTTAATTATTTTACTACCCAAGTAACAATATTCATTCACTTCCTTTAAGACTTCATTTCCTAATCTAATATTACCTGCATCACCTGACTTGGTACGACTACACTCCATGACTCAACCTGTGGATGACAACCAGAATTCGTGTCCCGAACGAGGCGGGAAATTTGCTCGGATTCGGGAAAGTCCCGGGATATTCGAAACGGGTGGTAAAACTGTTAGTAAGTGGCTCTCTCTGGTTTGGCAGGTTTTGATGCAGGAAAAACCAAAACATGATTCAATGCCCTGTTACAGTTGAAGCAGCTTTGAGGACAGCCGCTGTTAAGTGAAGGGGCTGGCGCTTTCACCGGCAGTGGAATGGCTTTCACTGCCAAGTTCTTGAGTTCGATGACAGGCAACATAAAAGTCAATGTGTGTAAATCGTTAGAAGCCGCATAACCTGATTCTATTCCGCTGAGTAATTGAACCTTATCTCGCTCTCGGGAGAACAACAATCTCCGTGACAACAGTTCGCTCGTGTTGATGGGTGTCAATGGGTATTGATGAATTTTAATTGTGTATTAGTAGTATGCAATCTTGTCTTCGACAGCCAAAATTACTATGTGAAAAATACGGTAATTTTAACTCAGAGGATTGTTGCCCAGTTCATGTTCATTTCAGTTGACACTCATCAGAGTGACACTTCAAAATATGAAGGTATCGACCAAAGAAAGACAAGGACCACGAAGGGCGTGGAAATGAGTCTCCCTAGGATTCGCAACCTAATACCGTCATTGTCGGAGAAGAACAAGAGTTGACAAACGGAGGTCGGGTAGGATAGATGAAAGTGAGGAGGCTGGCACAAGTACTACCTGCGCCTGTCGAGAAGTCGCGGCAGCTTCTAGATGCGGCACGAGGAACAGATACTACACTCTTAGCTACAAACATCAGTCTACCACACTCTTAGCTACAAACATCAGTCTACTACACTCTTAGCTACAAACATCAGAGTACCACACTCTTAGCTACAAACATCAGTCTACCACA
The DNA here is from genome assembly GCF_040414725.1 of Anabrus simplex. Taxonomy (NCBI): domain Eukaryota; kingdom Metazoa; phylum Arthropoda; class Insecta; order Orthoptera; family Tettigoniidae; genus Anabrus; species Anabrus simplex. The sequence goes on along the minus strand of NC_090278.1, from coordinate 62,296,712 downwards.
CTCTTAGCTACAAACATCAGTCGTAACAGACAATGCGAGCTCTCTGAATTAATGAATATTCATTATCAAACTGTGCATTATGCAGTATGTTACCGGGATTCCGTGGTGGACAGAGGTGAAAGAAGGTGCGGGCATGAAAGGGTCGAGATAAGACAATCAGAAGATTCCTTTAAAACTTTAAAATTACAGCCATATTTCGTTCTGTGTTATTTTTTTTTGTTGGTTCCTTTTCAGGTGTTAACTTTTAACAAACAATTCGCTAAGCGAAAACAAGATTTCAGGTACAATAATGAAATAAAAAAGTAATATAATACATGACAAGAGCACCTTTGCTCCAGGAAAATTATATAGAAGACTATTCTCCAAACATTACACCATTCCAGCCTTCCAAAAGGCACCATTCCACATTTACATTAACACCTTCACCTTAATAGAACGAGCATATTTCCTCTATAAAATTTTCACTTAGGAACCTATTTCTAGAAACGTCCAGGCCTATCAAAGGCACGACTTACAATTTACAATTTCAAGCAGTATTCACGGTCTTAATAGGTTCAACAGTATAACATCTTTACATAGAAGGAATGAAATAGAGTTTAACAGGGGTATCGAGTAGCCATTCTACCAGGTCTTTTTCAAGTCACTGTCCCAAAAGTCAAAATGGTGAGAAGGCGGACTCTTGCGCTCCTTGAAAATTGAAATGAACAGTTCAAAACCCTATTTGGGCTTATGGCCTGACGTTACAGAGGCTAAGCCTATACTACTGAGGTGACTAGATGGATAAAATATTTAAGTTACAAAGATTACAAAATCATAGTCACCTCAAAATTAAGATGGTAGGGAACACGAAAGGGTCGCTCACTCTATTCACTGATTACGGCTAAGTTCCTTTGGCTAGTTTGAAATTTACATTAGAATTTTGGAACTTACATTTTAGAAAATTTAAGTTACATTATTAAATATTGCAAACCTTCCCCTCGAGCTAGCTTTCAAAGACTATCACTTTCTTAAACCAAGACTGCCATTACCTTGAGCTGATGGACATGTCGACGAGGCACCCCCGCCTCCTTTATGAACACACACATACCGTAGACTGGAAGGACCAATAAGACAACCTGGTCCGAAAATGTGCCAGCTTTTATACCCAAGAGGAAAGTTCCAGAAAACTCTGGGATAAGGCCCGACACATCTTAAATTGGCGGGAAGAAATAGAAGTGTTGCAAACTTTAACACACTAAAAACAAAGAATTATCAATTCAGCTTAGTAAACCTTAAAATATCAAATTACTTTACAATGTTAATAGTCAATCTACACCAGGTGGCATAAAATAAGATTTATTGATTGATTGATTTTCTTATGCACTGTAACGAGACAGGTATATTTGAGCACCTGCAAATCCATCAACTATGGCTCCATAGAGAGAGAGTCACTGAACCCAGCAATTACAGGTACGAGGCGATGTTTACTAAAGTTGAAATTTCTCTTTAAAAAGCTATTATCGGTAAAAGAAAGAAATAAAAAGACCTAAAGATATCCAAAAAAAAAGACCTAAACTGGCAAAAATGACGTGAAATTTCGATCCAAATTCATTCTTACGTATTTAATGAAGGAATATACTGGTAATATTTCTTTCAGACAGTATATATTTTTAGATTGAAACATTTTAAAAATCCATATCTGTTCAAAAAAGTACTTCTGGAATTCAGAATGAAATATTTTTTTCCACCTAGAATTATTTCAGCGAACGTGCAATGGTCATCTTGGAGAAATAAATTTAAATTAGCAAGACTGGAATCGTGTTCCGCTCAACCACACTAGGGGTACAGAAACTGGAATTCAGAAACCTCACCTCAGTTGGCTTTACAGTATATCACAATAGTCACCTTCAGGTTCTTAGGCGTAAAGGATCGTCCGTTTTCAGACCGCACGTTGAGCAACTTCTCTCCACATCAACGGATGTTAAGGTTTATACTTGAAGCAAGTGAGATCTTCCTCTTCAAAAACACTCGCATCATAATTTCATCCTTTCAGTATTTTATTTATCTTGCACATAATTTGATTCTCCTATTTTTTTCAAGCACTAGTTTCAATTTTTCCATTTCATTTTCTTTTCATTTATGAATCAAATACATGTATTTACTAACGAAAAGATGTTTAAGGTGTGATGGACGAACTAATGATTCGAATTGAAAATGGGCAGTACAAATGAAGTCAATGAAGGTGAAGTCACAAGAAAAATACATGAAGTCCTTTAAAAAAAAAGGCTAAACAGGACAAATAAAACCCACTCTTTTCTGGCCTACGATGACCTAAAACGAACATATATTACATTGGACTTCGTCTTCGGACACTCGAGAAAAAAAAATAGGATTTTGCCTCAAATTCCGAGCCCTACGATTACCATCAGCACTTCAGTAAATCGGATAATTCTTACGTTTTATTCCTCTCGTCTGCTTAGGAGATGCTCATTAGTAATTGTATTTTTCCATACCTCCTATAAATGTTACTACATCACGCGATGAGTAATGTCTCACTCTCCATCGCAATCAGCCACAGATTGAAATGTTGATACCACGCCCCAACATGGTGGCGCTAATAAGCGCGCACTTCAAGTAGCCTATCATTAACGCTGGAAGGCTGACACGGAGAGCGCTAGGTGCAACGTCCGGCATGACTGTAGCTGGTTGCGGCTATGGCATACGTCCAACAATATGGCTGCTTTGTATTCAACAGAAGAAGTGATTGATGGATTTATAAATATTAATTGAAAAATAATACATGGTTTTGAACTGTATAATTATATTAGCATAAGTATTCAGTCAGCTGTCCCAACAGTTATACTTAAAATGATACATACACCACATCATTTTAGTAAAATATAGCGTGCGTGATTTCTACAAATGCTGATACTCAAATATTTAATGGTTCTAACTGAGATATGTGTTTTTTACTTATTTTCGTAAGTTTGAGATGTAGATTAAGTGGCGAAGTTAGGGCTCTTGGCCCTCTTAACCACATACATTTTTTTCTTTTCTTTACTTTCACAGTATTAAATTAAATGACAATGGTAATCAATGACAGTTAATGAGATAAGATGAGTAAGTCAGATGAGGAATAACAATAATAGAATTAAGATTACTATTGATGAAACAATTATGTGATAAATAGAGAGTGAATAATAACAGAAAGATATAAAATTAATACCTAAAGAATATGTCTAACTAACTAGCTTAAAAAAAACATTCTAATATGAGGCAAAACAAAATTAACTGAATATTTTGTTACAATCTGAGTATACTAAAAACTATGTTACTACGTCATCTATTTCTAGCAACAGTGCATAGTCTTAAATGAGAAGAGTTAAAACTTAAATGGGACAGCCTAAGATTCTTAAATCTACTACGTAATTTTTTGTTTCATTCTCTCTTACAATCATTCGAGTCAACTGTCTGTACTTTGGAGAAATTTACGGTAGGCTGGTTTAAAAGTCCTAGAGGAGCAAGACTTTTTAATATCTTCCAAAAATGAATGGCTGTAGGTATTAGTTCGATGCGGTGCTATTAAAAGTAGTGATCCGGAACGAGTGTTAATTTCGTGGAATGAAGAAAAGCCTAAAATTGGACGATAGATAGGCGGGGCTGTTTGTAAAAAGCAACTGATAGACGAGGGTCATTTGATGGGTTTTCCTACGGTCGTTTAAAAGTAACCATCCCAACTCCAGTTTACGAAATTAAGTTATGGCATACGTCCAGCAATATGGCTGCTTTATATTCAACAGAAGAAGTGACTGATGGATTTATAAATATTAATTGAAAAATAATACGTGGTTTTGAACTGTATATATTAGCATAAGTATTCAGACAGATGAGCTAACAGCTATACTTAAAATGATTTATACACCATATCATTTTAGTAAAATATAGTGTGCGTGCTTTCATCTTGGCGGTGTGGTGTGGCGACCGAGGGTCTCTTAGCGGAGCTTGGCATTGCTTCCAATTGTGTCAGGCTCTTCGCCGTCATCTTTCCTATCCGACCTTCCTTTGACAACTCTTGTTGTTTTTCAACCCAGACAGTATTAGGTTTGAAAGGCCTAGGGTGTCTCATTTTTACGCCCTTCGTGGCCCTCGTCTTTCTTTGACCGATACCTTCATTTTCCATTTTCTCTCAGATTAGTGTTAATAGAGGATGATTATCCAGTTGTACTTCGTCTTAAAACAATAATCACCACCACCATATAAGAATCGACAATATTCAAAGCCATCTTCCGCCTAGAAATGCAATAGAAAAATCTGTGACTTAGTTCTAAACCGGCTAATGTCTAAAAGCGTGTTTTCGAGCTGTAAGCATTTGAAGTTTTTCTTATAGATTTTAAACTATTTCTTTCAACAACTAATTTTAAATTTTACGCTTCCTTTATGGAAATCAGTAGCCTCCGTGGCTCAGATCTCACCGCTGGGTTCCGTGGTTCAAATCCCGGTCAGTGTTGCCAACTCAGATTTTCAAGATCCGCTGAATAATACTAAAAATCCACTAGAATTCCGCTAAGAAATCTGATCGCAAATAATAATAATAATAATAATAATAATAATAATAATAATAATAATAATAATAATAATAATAATAATTTAAAAAGTAAATGTCTGCACTCACCTGATCTGTGAGTTTCACTAGGATTAACCCCCTGCCCGCGAGCCGGTGAGCTAAAACTTGTAGGCGTTTTAGTGTCGGGTGAAAACTAGGCGAATCCCCTACTTCAGGGGCCACACACAGAAAAGGCCAGTTCATTAAACGGTCTTCCAGCATAGCATAAACATCAATGCTACTCTCTCACAGTTTAATTATCTGTCGTCATTCGTCAACTAAGAGTTAAGTACCCTTTCATACGCGTAATAAATTTATGACACCATGATCTCATAACATCAAATCCAAATAACATGTTTTCCTCATGTGACTGCTAGGTCCTGACAAGAAATACGGAATAGCTCGGAGAAAGACTGGGGTACACATTTTTAAAAAACGTAAAATGGATAAAACACTAAATTCCGCTATAATAAATCTAGAATTCCACCAAAAAATCCGCTATCCGCTAAATTATATATTTCTCCGCCGGCAGGCTTCTAAATCCATCAAATTTAGCGGAAAATCCGCTAAGTTGGCAACACTGATCCCGGTCACCCCATGTGAGATTTGTGCTGGACAAAGCGGTGACGGGACAGGTTTTTCTCGGGGTACTCCGGTTTTCCATGTCATATTTCATTCCAGCAACACTCTCCAATATAACTGCATTTCATCTGTCATTCATTAATTATTGTCCCAGAGGAGTGCGACAGGCTTTGACAGCCGGCACAATTCCTATCCTCGCCGCTAAATGGGGGCTTCATTCATTCCATTCCTGATCCGGTCGGATGACTGGAAACAGGCTGGTCATTTTCATTTTCATTTATGGAAATCAACCAACTAAATATAACTTTTTTGTATCATATTCTTTAAAAATTCCCAGTTCTGTAGTCCTTGTCGGTGAATGAAATGGCGTATGGCTTTTAGTGCCGAGAGTGTCCGAGGACAAGTTCGGCTCGCCTGATGCAGGTCTTTTTGACTTAACACCCGTAGGCGACCTGCGCGTCGTGATGAGGTTGAAATGATGAAGACGAGACATACACCCAGCCCCTATGCCAGCGAAATTAACCAATGATGGTTAAAATTTCCGACCCTGCCGGGAATCGAACCCGGGGCCCCTGTGAACAAATGCCAGCACGCTAACCATTTAGCTATGGAACCAGACAAAGATACAGTGAAATATTTCTTTAAATACCGAGCGAGTTGGCAGTGTGGTTAGGGAGATACTGGGTCAGCAGTCCTAAAGGTGGTTTTCCGTGGTTTCCTATTTTCACGCCAGGGAAACGCTGGGACTGTTCCTTAATTAAGGCCACAGCCGCTTCCTTCCCACTCCTAGCCCTTTCCTATACCATCGTCGCCATAAGACCTATCTGCGTATGTGCAACGTAAAGCAACTTGTAATACGTGTTTTTACGAAAAGTAAACATCAAAATACGGTAAGAAATAGGTAACAGTAGTCTGCCTCACACGTTCTTGGAACAGTAACGTCTTCAACATCAAACGAAACTGGGTCAGCCTAAGGTAATTTCACCTCATATTGTCTCTTTAATTTCTCATTGTTTTGGTTCGAGCTGCAGTTATGCGCCTTCAAGGGAAAGTGGCGTTGCTAATCAAGCAATGTCACTATTTCAGATCAACGTTAGCATAAGGCACAATAAATTTGATGATTTGAGATGTTTGTTGTTGTTTTTTCTCTCCGTCGCACCGACACAGATAGGTCTTATGGCGACGATGGGACAGGAAAGGGCTAGGAGTTGGAATGAAGCGGCCGTAGCCTTAATTAAGGTACAGCCCCAGCATCTGCCTGGTGTGAAAATGGGAAACCACGGAAAACCATTTTCAGGGCTGCTGACAGTGGGGTTCGAACCTACTATCTCCCGAATACTGGATACTGACCGCAGGTATCGAGCTCGGTAGTTTGTTGTTTAAAGGGGCCTAACAGCTAGGTCATCGGTCCCTAATGGAACAAGGTGGACCTAACGAAAATTAAAACTTCAAAATGAATCCACTGACCAGAATCTAAAGCTAATGTTGAAAAAATGATCGTTGAACAAAAACAATCAGTGAATTCAATTCACAATGTCTTAATTACTGGGTTGATACTCATTATCTAAAAACCAAACCAAACTCCATGGCGCAACAGCCTTGAAGGGCCATGGCCTACCAAGCGACTGCTGCTCAGCCCGACGGCCTACAGATTAAGAGGTGTCGTGTAGTCAGCACGACGAATCCTATCGGCCGTTATTCTTGGCTGTTTAGACCGGGGCCGCCATCTCACCTTCAGATAGCTCCTCAACTGTAATCACGTAAGCTGAGTGGACCTCGAACCAGCCCTCGGATGCAAGTAAAAATCCCTGACCTAGCCGGGAATCGAACCCGGGGCCTTCGGGTAGGAGGGAGGCACGTTATCTCTACACCGCGGGGCCGGCTTTCATTATTAAAAGGGTCCAAAATCCAGGTCAACCCCCCCCCTCATAGTGGTACGGTACTAATCACAGGTAGCGTAGACCCAACGTATGTCACACACAATGGCGCCACTCACAGGTAACAAAAACCTATGGTGTTTCTCACATAATGGTACTACTACTCTCAGACAATGGAGACCCATGGTGTTTCTCATAAACAAAGCCCGGATTTTCATGCCGTAACAGGTTAAATTGCAAACTAAATTTGGTTAATAGGAAGTGTCGGCCACCCGCTCTTCCATACTGTAGCAAGAGTAACATAAATTATGGGAGTTCTGATGGGCCGTACCCCTAATGTTTATGCAAACCCCATAACATAATCGTTGTGAAGGTAGACTATACTTTCTGCTCACTTCAGAAACTTTGCATTCTAACCTATTAATGCATAAAAATCCGGGCTCTACTCATAAAGTGGTACTACTCCTAGGTAACTCAGACATTCTGAACACAGTGGAACCGACCGGTGAAATACACACGATGACTATTACCACGAACAACGCCCAGACCCGTAGTGTTTCTCGAATAATGGTATTGCTCCTATGTACATAGACCCATGGTTTTCCTCTCAAAGTGGTACTGGTCACAGGTAACGTCTGCCCAAGGTGTTCCGCACGTAATGGTACTAATCGCAAGTATTCTCATGGTTCTAATGTCATCATTTGGTCGCCCCTTTTAGTCGCCTCCTACGACAGGCAGGTGATACCATGGGTGTATATTTTTTATCGACGCACCGCTACTGGTTACGGAAAACTTCTATTTCTTACGCAATACATTCCTGTGAAGGAAATTATGCGACACACTTCGTCGGTTTCTCACACTTCCACTTAATCTTCTTCTTTGCTGATGGCGATTTAAATATATTTAAGAATTTCAAAACAGCGCGCCAAGGACTGCCTATTGTCTCGAATAAATTCAGAGCCAAAGAGTGTCCGAACACATTCTTGACTCTATAAATCAACCATTAGTTAATGATTCCGCTCATTATGTCTGTTTTTGAGTCAACCGTGGAGCAACAACGGCTCAGGAGAAAGTATTCGCTGCGCAGATCGAGATTACTTTCCATTTTTATTAATCTTTCTTTTGCATTCACTCCATCACTTTCACATCTCCAGTACCTGTTCTCTAATGAAGCAGGGAGGAAAAAAAAAGTGGTTTATCTTCCGTCCTTGCTGTGTCAGTGGCCATGAAAGTTTCTACCCGCTCTTGTTCAAGTTCTAGGCCCCCTGACTTGCTCCCACTGCTTCTTTTCTCTGGTAATCAATCATTCGAGAGTTTTCACCCGCCTCCCCGTTCTTATGCCATTCCGTTCACTTTTAGATGGTTTTTCTTCTGTAAACTGACCTTTCATGCTCCGGCTAGAATAAACAGTCGTTAAGGTCGGGTTGGAGTGTGTGGCTCACGAAGTCGATAGGAGTCAGAAATACCCCCACCCGGGCCCTCTTCTAGAGCATCTTTTCTCTGCCTGAATCCCTTGGATCATTTTCCAGAGTATTGACACACACGCAGGCCGAATAATAATAATAATAATAATAATAATAATAATAATAATAATAATAATAATAATAATAATAATAATAATAATAATAATAATAATGCCTATAGGAACCTAGGATTTCTAATGAGCAACACAAATTCAAAAATACCAAAGCCATGAAATGAAATGGCATATGGCTTTTAGTGCCGGGAGTGTCCGAAGACATGTTCGGCTCGCCAGGTGCAGGTCTTATGATTTGACTCCCCGTAGGCGACCTGCGTGTCGTGATGAGTATGAAATGATGATGAAGACAACACATACACTCAGCCCCCGTGCCAGCGAAATTAACCAATGATGGTTATAATTCCAGACCCTACCGGGAATCGAACCCGGGACCCCTGTGACCAAAGGCCAGCACGCTAACCATTTAGCTATGGAGCCGGACACCAAAGCCATTATATAGATATACAGTTCACTAGTAAGAAGAGACCATCTCTATAGGCACAATGGTTTCATAGTTAATGTCATGGAAGGAATGATTCAAGGTAAAAGAGGAAGAGGAAGACCTAGACTGCAATATTCAAGACAGATCAGAGATGACGTAGGAACAAGCTCATATGTGGAAATGAAGAGATTAGCGGATTACAGCGAAGAGTGGAGAAGACTAATTGCTGCCAACCAATCTTAGGATTGAGAATTAAGAAGAAGTTAGAACAGTAATAGAATATGCATCTATAGTCTGGAATCCATCATGAAATAGACATATAAAAGAAATAGAAACTTAGCTTGAACATTTTGTAAGATGTTTGTATTTCTGTATCTCTAAAACTAATGCAAAATATGTAGCATATGACTTAATAACAAATTTTGAGATAGATAAGTTGCATACTAAGAGAACATTAACGAGCATAAAAAACCTACATAGAATTCTAAAAGGTGAAGCAGATAGCCGAGAGTTAGTAAAGCAAAGCAAAGTCACCTCCGTACAGGCCATGAAGGCCCTTGGAGGAGTGGAAGGTAAAGGCTTCCACCATTGTTAACCTCGGCACATGACGGGGTGGAGTGGTTAGCTCTACGCCCGGCCGCCTTTGCCCCCAGGTATTAACCTGCTACTCATTTTTGGTGTAGGCTGAGTGAACCTCAGGGCCAAATGCACCTCCGGAAGTGGAAATCTCGTTTCTTAAATTTTACAACTTCCTGACAGGATTCGAACCCACGTCCTTCCGGGCGAACCGAGAGCCGAGAGTTACTCCACCAAATAAACCTGTATGCACCGTTTGGAAGTGGCAGAAGCAATTTAACTGTCTTTATTAAAAGGTCAAGTGCAAATCACCACATGTATTCACCATTAAACAGAATATGTCAGATAATAAATAAAATGCCAAAAGTGGACATATTTCACGAGCAGAGTGTCTTCATTAAGTTAACTCACGAGGGAACTCACACGGAGAGAAAATACAAATTAAATAGAGTACCGTACTTGTGTACCATGAATAGTTTAGTCCTTAGATTACTGTAGATTATTTCAGGAGGAAGTAAAATATTAAGTTGAAACACGCACTGTCCATAGTTCATAAGTATAGTATTAGGTCTCATATTAATTTTTATTGTAGCCTCCGTGGCTCAGGCGGCAGCGCGCTGGCCTCTCACAGCTAGATACCGTGGTTCCAATCCCGGTCACTCCATGTGAGATTTGTGCTGGACAAAGCGGAGGCGGGGCAGGTTTTTCTCCGGACACTCCGGTTTTCCCTGTTATCTTTCACTCCAGCAACATTCCCCATTAACATTTCATATGTCAGTCATTTTTATCACTGCCCCAGAGGGGTGCGACAGGCTTCGACAGCCGGCACATTTCCTATCCTCGCCGCTAGATGGGGGCTTCATTCATTCCATTCCTGACCCGGTCGAATGACTGGAAACAGGCTGTATATTTTCATTTATTATTATTATTATTATTATTATTATTATTATTATTATTATTATTATTATTATTAATTTTCATTGTATATTATCTATAACATTAGAAATAAAAAATGTTCTGTAAAACAGTAAGTTAAATAAATAAATAAATAAATAAATAAATAAATAAATAAATAAATAAATAAATAAATAAATACGTGGAATTACTACAACAAAAGAGTCATATCGCGTAATGCAAAATTACGACACTACAAGACAGTTGTATTGCCCGAAGCTTTATATGCCTCAGAAACCATATGCTTAGGTGGTCACTCTAAAATTACAAAAATTGAAAAGCAGGAGGGGAAAATTCTCAGGAAAATTTATGGTCCTACGAGAGAAAATGGAATGTGGATTAAGAGGAGTCTACTCCTTCACCGACAGGTTTACTGATGCCGTACGGAAAAGGCGCCTTAATTTCTATGGCCATATCTACAGAATGAACAGCGACAGACTAACTAAAAGATTATTCAAAGTAATCAACTCAAAGAAGGTCAAAATAAAATGGCTAGAAGAAACTAAGGCGGACCTCCAAGAAATAAATATCACAGACGACATCATGGAAAATCGTGGAGCTTTTAGAACAAAAGTAGCCAATCATAAATTTAGGTAGAAACCAAAAAAGACAACTGGTAGGAAGTGGTCGACAGAACGCAAGATACAACACAGTGCATTCATGAAGAGATTTCGGGAGGATAAGAAGGCACAAATCATCAAACCAACTAACAAGTTCAAACGCGCTCTATGAATGGGCATAACGAAGAAAGAAGAAATAAAAATAAATAAATAAATTAATAAATAAATAATACTAAATAATACTAATGTAAATTTAAAATTGTCTACATAAGTTTGTATGTAAATATTCAGTAGAGTTTATATACACATGTGGAGATGGAGGCACTTCCGTGTATGTCGGGCTTGCCCTTTCTCCATCCACCACCCCTAAATTGTACATGTACAATTTAAGGAAAATAAATAATAATAATAATAATAATAATAATAATAATAATAATAATAATAATAATAATAATAATAATATGCTCTGCACATATTATCGTCAAAGTTTATTTCGAATTAAACATTCATGTTCAGTACATCTTAAGGACGTGTGAAAGGCTGTTCGTTCACTTTCACTCACACACGCGTACAAGTGGCGAGATTCACAAGTCACTACCGGTATTTATCGACACGGTCTGTTAAGAGAGGACATTCTTTTTACACGCTCTATGTACTACAGTATATGTTCACCCGGAAGGACTGCGTTCGCCCAGCAAGTTGACTACACGTAACTGTGAGCCTGGACTGAGTTCGAATCCTACTGTCGGCAACCTTGAAGATAGTTTTCCGTGTAATCTTTCCTACTTTTAAACACACCACTCATTCCTCTATTAATGGCATACCTCGCCATTGACAGCTCGGAACATACTACTTTGGGCCAGTTCCATCAAACTCCGTTAACAGAATGGCTATTTCATCAACCTTCGTTAACGTGACTTTTAATTTAACGTAGCACTCTCGCCACGTTTAACGTCTTGTTAAAATAAAAAAGGATGGAAGAGATTTAGTGTTTGGTGCTCAGATGCTCTATTTAGATTACCTGAGATACAGGAAGTTTCACGGATACTTGAACTCGCAGAAATGCAGTTCATGGAGCGGTAAATGTTATCTAAACCTGTCGTGAGGAAAGTACTCGAAGAGATGTTAGAATACCTTACGGGACGAAATACACATCTGTCTCCAATGCAGCAATTGTTGTCATTCAGAACGTTACGAGAAATACCAGTGTTGTAAACTGTAGAAGAGAGATAGCTACATAAACTTTTTCATATGTAAGGAACATTCGTGTTTAAATATAAATTTAAAGGAAGGGAGATCATAATCACATGTAGCGTACACTATGTATAACAAAGTAGACCTAATTTATAAAATTCACAATTCTATCCCTTCAGGTAAGCAACTCAATGTTGAAAACTTCCCAGGGATAAGGAGCTACGAACTTCAGGTAAATATAATCAAGTATGATAATATATTCTTTATTTATTCCTAAAATTTGCAACCGTTTTCTTAATCATCGTTATCCGGTAGATTATATCAGCAGTTTGCCTTTTCCTACCTTTACGAGCGCTAATGTGAGTCAATGCATTGTTTCACTTAAGCACCACTACGAGTGCTAATGTGAGTCAATGCACTGTTTCACTTAAGCACCACTACGAGCGCTAATGCGAGTCAATGCATTGTTTCACTTAAGCACCACTACGAGCGGTAATGTGAGTCAATCCATTGTTTCACTTAAGCACCACTACGAGTGCTAATGCGAGTCAATGCATTGTTTCACTTAAGCACCACTACGAGCGCTAATGTGAGTCGATGCATTGTTTAACTTAAGCACCACTACGAGCGCTAAAGTGAGTCAATGCACTGTTTCACTTAAGCACCACTACGAGCGCTAATGTGAGTCAATGCATTGTTTCACTTAAGCACCACTACGAGTGCCAATGCGAGTCAATGCACCACTACGAGCGCTAATGTGAGTCAATGCACTGTTTCACTTAAGCACCACTACGAGCGCTAATGTGAGTCAAAGCACTGTTTCACTTAAGCACCACTACGAGCGCCAATGTGAGTCAATGCACTGTTTCACTTAAGCACCACTACGAGCGCCAATGTGAGTCAATTAAAAGTTTCACTTAAGTACCACTGCGAGTGCTAATGTGAGTCAATGCACTGTTTCACTTAAGCACCACTACGAGCGCTAATGTCAGTCAATGCATTGTTTCACTTAAGCACCACTACGAGCGCTAAAGTGAGTCAATGCACTGTTTCACTTAAGCACCACTACGAGCGCTAAAGTGAGTCAATGCACTGTTTCACTTAAGCACCACTACGAACGCCAATGTGAGTCAATGCACTGTTTCACTTAAGCACCACTACGAGCGCTAATGTGAGTCAATGCATTGTTTCACTTAAGCACCACTACGAGCGCTAATGTGAGTCAATGCACCACTACGAGCGCTAAAGTGAGTCAATGCACTGTTTCACTTAAGCACCACTACGAGCGCTAAAGTGAGTCAATGCACTGTTTCACTTAAGCACCACTACGAGCGCTAAAGTGAGTCAATGCACTGTTTCACTTAAGCACCACTACGAGCGCCAATGTGAGTCAATGCACTGTTTCACTTAAGCACAACTACGAGCGCCAATGTGAGTCAATACATTGTTTCACTTAAGCACCACTACGAGCGCCAATGTGAGTCAATGTATTGTTTCACTTAAGCACCACTACGAGCGCCAATGTGAGTCAATGTATTGTTTCACTTAAGCACAACTACGAGCACCAATGTGAGTCAATACATTGTTTCACTTAAGCACCACTAGGAGCGCTAAAGTGAGTCAATGCACTGTTTCACTTAAGCACAACTACGAGTGCTAATGTGAGTCAATGCATTGTTTCACTTAAGCACCACTACGAGCGCTAATGTAAGTCAATGCACTGTTTCACTTAAGCACCACTACGAGCGCTAAAGTGAGTCAATGCACTGTTTTACTTAAGCACCACTACGAGCGCTAAAGTGAGTCAATGCACTGTTTCACTTAAGCACCACTACAAGCGCTAATGTAAGTCAATGCACTGTTTCACTTAAGCACCACCACGAGTGCTAATGTGAGTCAATGCACTGTTTCACTTAAGCACCACTACGAGCGCTAATGTGAGTCAATGCACTGTTTCACTTAAGTACCACTGCGAGTGCTAATGTGAGTCAATGCATTGTTTCACTTGAGCACCACTACGAGCGCTAATGTGAGTCAATGCATTGTTTCACTTAAGCACCATTAAGAGTGCTAATGTGAGTCAATGCACTGTTTCACTTAAGCACCACTACGAGCGCTAATGTGAGTCAATGCACTGTTTCACTTAAGCACCACTACGAGCGCCAATGTGAGTCAATGCACCACTACGAGCGCTAATGTGAGTCAAAGCACTGTTTCACTTGAGCACCACTACGAGCGCTAATGTGAGTCAATGCACTGTTTCACTTGAGCACCACTACGAGTGCTAATGTGAGTCAAAGCACTGTTTCACTTGAGCACCACTACGAGCGCTAATGTGAGTCAATGCACTGTTTCACTTAAGCACCACTACGAGCGCTAATGCGAGTCAATGCATTGTTTCACTTAAGCACCCCTACGAGTGCCAATGCGAGTCAATGCATTGTTTCACTTAAGCACCACTACGAGCGCTAATGTGAGTCAATGCACTGTTTCACTTAAGCACCACTACGAGCGCTAATGTGAGTCAATGCACTGTTTCACTTAAGCACCACTACGAGCGCCAATGCGAGTCAATGCATTGTTTCACTTAAGCACCCCTACGAGCGCTAATGTGAGTCAATGCACTGTTTCACTTAAGCACCACTACGAGCGCTAGTGTGAGTCAATGCACTGTTTCACTTAAGCACCACTACGAGCGCCAATGTGAGTCAATGCACTGTTTCACTTAAGCACCACTACGAGCGCCAATGTGAGTCAATGCACTGTTTCACTTAAGCACCACTACGAGCGCCAATGTGAGTCAATTAAAAGTTTCACTTAAGTACCACTGCGAGTGCTAATGTGAGTCAATGCACTGTTTCACTTAAGCACCACTACGAGCGCTAATGTCAGTCAATGCATTGTTTCACTTAAGCACCACTACGAGCGCTAAAGTGAGTCAATGCACTGTTTCACTTAAGCACCACTACGAGCGCTAAAGTGAGTTAATCCACTGTTTCACTTAAGCACCACTACAAGCGCTAATGTAAGTCAATGCATTGTTTCACTTAAGCACCACTACGAGCGCCAATGTGAGTCAATGCACTGTTTCACTTAAGCACCACTACGAGCGCCAATGTGAGTCAATGCACTGTTTCACTTAAGCACCACTACGAGCGCCAATGTGAGTCAATTAAAAGTTTCACTTAAGTACCACTGCGAGTGCTAATGTGAGTCAATGCATTGTTTCACTTAAGCACCACTACGAGCGCTAATGTCAGTCAATGCATTGTTTCACTTAAGCACCACTACGAGCGCTAAAGTGAGTCAATGCACTGTTTCACTTAAGCACCACTACGAGCGCTAAAGTGAGTCAATGCACTGTTTCACTTAAGCACCACTACGAGCGCTAATGTGAGTCAATGCACTGTTTCACTTGAGCACCACTACGAGCGCTAAAGTGAGTCGATGAAAAGTTTCACTTGAACCCTTGTAAGTACATTCGGTGTGGACATTTAAAAAAAATCAAGAAACGCCTCAGGGTATTGAATCAAACAGAACACGAGTAAAGAAACAAGCGATTTTAGGCTGCCTTTTCGAAATTTATGTTCTTTGATAGAGCTATACAAGATTTAAAATTTTAAACCTTTCCGGGCCCATTAGCACTTCAACGTTTGGCACAACTGAGGAAATTGCTTAATTTTACGTTTTTCGTATTATGGGGACCCGTAATTTGACTGTTGAGAAATTTTTAAAACATTAATATGATTTTACTGCTGTGGTTATTAATCGTATGTCCAGTTCATAAAAACTCAGCTTAAAACCCTCTCAATGGTAATACGAAAGAGAGATATCGAACAATAACAAGAATGCTTTATATCCTAAGTATCATTTCATATAATGACGTTCATATCTCGTGCTGAAGACATTATGGTGACTTCCCGTGATATTCTGTGTCACAGTCATCGTTACCAAGAGGCTCGACTTCGTCGCCGATTAATGCAATAATCTTGGAAGAATAAATGTACCACTACCGATCTCTGACCGCTCCAACTTGTCCTTCAAATGATCATTTCTATTTTCTTTGCGCTTCTTCCAAGGTGGTCGTACAGGTATTTTTATGTTTTGTTTTGTTTAAACTGTGGTCACATTCGAGTCACTATTTAATTAATTTCCTAACTCAGTTCAGCCTCCGTGGCTCAGACGGCAGCGCGTCGACCTTTCACCGCTGGGCTCCGTGGTTCAAATCCCGGTCACTCCATGTGAGATTTGTGTTGGAAAAAGCTGAGGAGGGACAGGTTTTTTCTTCGGGTACTCCGATTTTCCCTGTCATATTTCATTCCAGCAACACTCTCCAATATTTCATTTCATCTGTCAATCATTGTCCCAGAGGAGTGCGGCTTCGGCAGCCGACACAATTCCTATCCTCGCCGCTAGGTAGGGGCTTCATTCATTCCATCCCTGACCCAGTCATTGACTGGAAAACAGGTGGTAGGTTTTCATTTTTTCCTAAATCAGTTCACGCTTTTTCTTTTCCTTTCAGGGATGTACCATTCGTATTTTTTACTTTATGTAACGCTCCTACACATTTTAGAATGTAAATTGAAGTGAAATTACTGCCCCGAAGACTTTTCCCCGTCACCTTCCGTTATGATTTTCGTCCGTGCGTAGTCTAATTTACAACCTCTTCCTATAACGAAGTGAATTCCATTTCAAATGGCACCTCTTACTTATTCCGCGCAAAACAAAGTACAGGGGAAAGGTGAGAATGAATAACATTATGACTGGCAGCGTTCAGAAGAGCGAAATTGATCATTAACGTTAACGCAACGTTAAAATCTTAACGAAGTGGTAACTAACACTCCGTTAGCGGATTTTTAACAGTGATTGATTAACGACGTGTGGCCTCCGGAGAGGCCTGTGCAGGTCTCTTGATTTGACACCCGTAGGCGACCTGCTCGTCGTGATGGGGGATGAAATGATGTGGAAGACGGCACATACATCCAGTCCCCGTGCCAGGCGAATTAACCAATTATGGTTAAAATTCCCGACCCTGCAGGGAATCGAACACGGAACTCCTGTGACGAAAGGCCAGCAACGCTATCCATTTAACCATGGAGATGGACACAGTGATTGATGAAACTGGCCTTTGATCGTGCATCTCGTATCTTTACCCCCTTTACGTCGCACCGACACAGACAGGTCTTAAGGCGACAATGGGACAGGAATGATTTAGGAGTGGGAAAGAAGCGGTCGTGGCCTTAAGGTACAGCCCCCAGAATTTTCCTGGTGTGAAAATGGGAAACCACGGAAAACGATCTTCCGGGCTGCTGACACTGCGGTTCGAACCCATTATCTCCCGAATACTGGATACTGGCCGCACTTAAGAGACTGCAGTTATCGAGCTCGGTACGACGTAATTCCGGCACATCAGTATTGACGAAATGCGTAAAAAAACGTTAGTGGATCGAAAAATCCGAAAACATTCTCTTTTTCATCTCTAATTCCATGACCTTTGGTCACAGGGGTCCCGGGTTCCATCCCCGGCGCGGTCGAGAATTTTAACCATAATTTGTTCATTCCCCTGACACGGGGATTGGGTGTATGTGTCGTCATCATCATCATCATCATCATCATCATCATCATTTCTTCCTCATCACGACGCGCAGGTTACCTACGGGTGTCAAAGAGACCTGCACCTCGGACACATCCCGGCACTAAAAGCCATACGCCATTTAATTTATTTTATATCTAATTAAAACAGAACAGAAGAATAATGAAGATCTTAGCAAAGGCATTGCATTTAATGACTCCTTAACCCATGAAATTTAATGACTCCTTAGCCCAAACAAACTTAAGATAGTCGAGGTCGGAAAATAACAAGAATTGACCAATGGAGGCCGGATAGGAATGCTGAAGCCATTGGCAGGGATGCCAAGCTCATCGCATAGAAGCCCCATTGAATCCTATTCACGCTCCTGGAGGTATACTTGGGACGAACAACCGATCCTCGGCCGGCAGTAAAGAAGACGGCATACGTTTGATCTCGTGGCCCCTCGCTTGCCCAGCTGGAGTGATTTATCACGGTAGTGGGCTTTAAAAACGGAGTTCTCATTCCCTAACAGAAATCCTCAAAGCTCTGTTGGCAATGCACCTCTTGTACTCCGTACGGCTCTACTTCTAAATTGACGTTTTAGCAGATTTTGGCTCTGTCTGGTGGTTATGCGCTGAAGCATAGACATCCAACCAATCCCAAGCTGCCATTCATATCGATTTATATCGGCAGAGCACGATCTCGAAACCTAGTTGCCAACTCTAATATATACATTCGCCACGTGGTTAACCTATCTCGCTCAGCGTGTTTGGTATTCGGTACGGTTCGCGATCTTTTGCATTTTCCTTCAATATTTAGTGTGTTTGTCATATTGTTGGAGGGTTCCAGTGACTCTGAGATCAGTAGAGTGTTCCCTTTGTAGGCCATAACCTCCTTTCTGTGCCAGCCATTAGCCGCTAGTGATGTGTTATTTCCTCATTCTCTTTTATTGTTAATAATATATTCTCTTTTAGTGCCAGATATTGTTAGAAAGTGTAGTTCTTGTGAATTTGTTTTCAATCCATATTCATTCGTTTTTCTGAGTACTGTATTACAATTTACAAGGGCTGTTTACCGCGGTCATACTGCATCAGCTGTTCTCGCAGGCGTAGCGCACTGGCAACAGAGGTAAGGCGATGCTCATTTGTTTTACGAAACTTCAATTTACAAGTAAGGCCGTGCGGAGTATAGGTAGAAGAGAAGTACACGAAACACGACACGAATAGCAAACAAGGATAGATGTGTGATGTACCTATCTGACAATGACGAAGACGACGAATAGAGGTAAGCTTAATACTGAATTTTATTGTTTAAAAAAATAGCTATGTCTGTTGCCTATTTTATGGCCGAACTACACATTCCGACTATTATTATTATTATTATTATTATTATTATTATTATTATTATTATTATTATTATTATTATTATTATTATTATTTCGTTTCACCCTCTTTGGGCTTCCTTGAATCAATCATTTCTCAGTGTGGTGTTCTTTTCTTTCTGATCTTCGTTTCGTCTCGTCTTCCGAGATAACAGGTTTGGCTTTTAATGTAGATTTGTGTTGGAATCTTATATTTTCATGTTTATTTATTACTTTAGCTGTTCGATCGAACAGTGAATTTTCTGCAATTTTTAATTCTACTAGGTCTTTTTCAGTTTCTTTAAACCAGTTGGGTTTTGTTTTGCGGTTACGGAAGAAGTCAAAGGTTTGTTTGGTTAATCCATTAGAGTTCATTATGAGAAGATGACCGTAAATATTTATCGTTTTTCACACAGTATCCGAGAGTTTTTCAATTTTCTTGTAGTGTGTTTTTTTTTTTTTGCTAGGGGCTTTACGTCGCACCGACACAGATAGGTCTTATGGCGACGATGGGATAGGAAAGGCCTAGGAGTTGGAAGGAAGCGGCCGTGGCCTTAATTAAGGTACAGCCTGGTGTGAAAATGGGAAACCACGGAAAACCATTTTCAGGGCTGCCGATAGTGGGATTCGAACCTACTATCTCCCGGATGCAAGCTCACAGCTGCGCGCCTCTACGCACGGCCAACTCGCCTGGTGGGTTTTGTTTTGCGGTTACTGAAAAAATCAAAGGTTTGTTTAGTTAATTCATTAGAGTTGATTCTGAGAAGATGACCGTAAAAATGTATCCTTTTTCACACAGTATCCGAGAGTTTTTCAATTTTCTTGTAGAGTGTTTCATTCTTGATGTATATTATCCTGAAATTTTCGTCCTATGATCTTTCTTTTTTTTTAATCCTTTCTTTTAGCTCGAATTCTCCATCTGGCCTTTGAAACTCATGTTTAGTGTTTCTGCTGCGTGTAGTGCTTCTGGTTTAATTACTGTTTTATAATGTTTAATTTTCGACTGCTATGAAAGGTGTTTCAGGTTGTATGTACCATCATCATCATCACCATCTAAGAGGGCCTTGAATTAAGATCAGATAAAGATGTGCTGAGAAGTTTATGGATTTATTAAGAACTAATGCCTCAGTTGTGGTTTTCAGAGCTATCCGTGGTGTGTTTATATCTGATGTCCATGTGGTGGTGTTTTCTTCTGAATACATTCTGTTACAAGCGATATTAAGTTCATATTTTTACTATATTTTTGTGCCCTAAGTGTCAGACATCTTGTTTTCCTACAATCCATCCATAGTAAACACTAGTCAGAGGGGCAATTTATTGTTCTTTCCTTATTCCTTTTTTTCTATCACTCTTACTGCCCTAAATGTCGGCCATTTTACACAGCCATGGAAACCACGATGCAGATGGGAACTCTACCCTACATTTTATGCGTTGCCTAGGCCACAGAGCTTAAATTGTTTATTTACATCTTCTGCCCTTACTTAGTCAGCCATCTTTAGAGCGGGGTTTTTCGTTGCTACACGTCCGTAGGTTTAACCTCATATTACCCTACACGTGACCCGTGGGTGGTGTTAAGAGAGCAACAACTTTGGCTGCTGGACCCTAAGCTCTTCTTTGTGGATATCCCAGCAATTCAGAGGATTCATTAACTCAATATGAGAAAAATGATTAAAATCGTAAATGGCCCTTTTCAGAGCCGCACTGAAAATCATGATTCTACTTTAAACATTCTGCAGCTCAATATCGAAGGAGCAAGTCGACCAAAAAGTGACTATCTAACAAAAATACTGACTGATCACAAGGTGGATATTGTTCTATTGCAGGAGACCCATTGTGAAAACCAGGACCAGCTTTATGCCAGATGTAGGATTCCCGGATACAATCTGCTCAATGCAACGTTTCATAAACAGTACGGAACAGCAACGTATGTAAAAAATGATATAGAGGAAGCTGAAATAATACGCACAAATACTGATAACAACATGTTTTGCTCTAAAACAAAGATTGCAAATACAGAAATTGTAAACATCTACAAACCACCTTGTCAACCTTGGAGCCTAAACGAGACCATCCTGAATATACAGCACCCAGCCGTAATCCTTGGAGATTTTAACAGTCAGAACACTAAATGGGGTTATAACTATACCAACAAAGAGGGACAAGATGTGTCTGAATGGGCTGATGCCGAAGATCTTTTTCTATTGTTTGATGCCAAAGAAAAGGGCTCCTTCCACTCTACCAGATGGAATAAGGACTATAATCCTGATCTGTGTTTTGTATCAAAAGACTCTCTTGGAAGACCTCTACACTGTACTAGAAAAATTCTGAACAACTTTCCCCGAAGCCAACACAGACCAGTGCTTGTCAAAGTCGGCCTGGAAATACCTGCCATCAGATCAGTCCCACTTCCCCGCTGGAATTTTTCCAAAGCCAACTGGTCTAAATTCACCAGCGAACTGGAACATAATGTACAGTGGATTCCTCCTACAACAGGAAATTACGAGCGCTTTGTCAAACTAACATCCGCCATCGCGAAAAAGCATATCCCAAGAGGATACAGGAAGGATTATATTCCTGGATGGAACCCAAAATGCAAAGAGCTATACGAGGAATATATGCTCAGCAGTGACCCTGAAATTGCAGATGAACTGATCCAGTCTCTAGATTCATCTAGAAAAGAAAAATGGTTCAATCTCATGGAAAATATGAGTTTTCAACATTCCAGTCGAAAAGCATTGTCACTTCTAAGGAAACTTGGCAACAGCACTCCCAAATTCGGTCCCAAGAGCTCTAAGATAAAACCAAACGAGGTGGCAAACAGATTAGTTAACCTGACAAGAAAACCAGTCGGCACAAATAAGAAAGAGTCAAAAAGAATTCAACAAGAGCTAAAATCGAGGATAACCCAGGCCAAAGCAGTCTCTCAGTTTTCCTCTGATTTCACAGCTGCTGAGATCTCAACTGCGCTAAAAGAAATAAAGTCAGGAAAAGCAGCCGGATTGGATGGAATATACCCAGAATTCCTTATACATTGTGGCCCCCGAACAACCGAATGGCTTGCCAAATTTTACAGCAATATCTTACATGTTGGACAACTACCATCAATACTCAAAAGAACAAAAATAGTAGCAATCCTTAAACCAGGGAAAAGTGGAGACAATGCAGAAGATTACAGACCCATAGCCCTTTTAAGTGTCTGCTACAAACTACTGGAGAGAGTAATATACAATAGAATCTCAGCCAAAATCCTAGAGCACATACCACTTGAACAAGCTGGCTTCAGACCCAGCCGCAGCTGTACCGACCAGGTGTTAGCCCTAACCACCCATATTGAGAGGGGATTTCAAGATCGAAAGAAGACCGTAGCAGTGTTCGTAGATCTGTCATCAGCATATGACACAGTCTGGCGAAAAGGAATGATTCTCAAATTCCTGAAGTTAATCCCTTGTAAGACGCTTGCCACCCTGCTGAATAATATGTTGGCTAATAGAATGATGGAAGTACACCTACATGGCAACATAAGTAAAACTTACAAACTGAGTGACGGATTACCACAGGGATCGGTACTAGCCCCATTGCTCTTCAACGTATATACAGCAGATCTACCTTCAACTAATGCTAGGAAGTTTATATACGCTGACGACATCTGTTTGGCAGCCCAGTCTAGTGATTTTGCTGGAGCAGAAACCACACTCACTAAAGATCTCTGCAGAATTGGTAATTATTTTAAAGCCTGGCGACTGAAACCAAACATAACAAAAACAGAGGTCAGCTGCTTTCATTTGAGCAACAGACAAGCTAATTATGCCCCTCAGGTTCAATTCAGAGGTCATATACTGAAGTTCAATCCTCATCCAAAATATCTAGGCGTTACCTTGGATCGATCTTTGACTTACAGCGAACATGTACGCAAAACATCTGCCAAGATCAAAACCCGCAATAACATCCTGCACAAACTCACAGGAACAAGCTGGGGCCCATCTGCATCCACCCTCCGAACTACAGCACTTGCGTTAGTATACCCAGTAGCCGAATACTGCTGCCCAGTATGGCTCAACAGTGCCCATACAAAGATGATAGACACTCAGTTAAACGATACAATGAGGGCTATATCAGGAACCATCCAATCCACACCTTTGGAGTGGTTACCAGTTCTTTCAAATATTCCACCTCCTCATCTCCGAAGACAAATGGCACTGAAGAAAGAATGGGTTAAATGCTGTGACAATCCTCTTCTACCAATACATCAAGACTGCCTACGTGAAGATCTCAGGCTGAAATCTAGGAAACCTTCTTGGTTACTAGGAAAGAGGCTAGTCCAAGATGAATTTCATACTAACACTGCCTGGCGCTATGGGTGGGCAGCTTCAAACCCTGACAGATTAGGTCTAATTTCGG
The DNA here is from genome assembly GCF_040414725.1 of Anabrus simplex. Taxonomy (NCBI): domain Eukaryota; kingdom Metazoa; phylum Arthropoda; class Insecta; order Orthoptera; family Tettigoniidae; genus Anabrus; species Anabrus simplex. The sequence goes on along the minus strand of NC_090278.1, from coordinate 62,273,096 downwards.
ATCCAGTTATGCAACCTCCTGGTTTCAACTTACCCAGAAAAATCTGGTCATCACTTAATCGGATCAGAACTCAACATGGCAGATGCAACTTCTGGAAACACAAGTGGAAGATTACCAGCGATCCTTATTGCGACTGCTCTGATGTGCCTCAGACCGTTCAACATATCGTCACAGAGTGCCCACTCCGAAGATTCAGTGGGACAATAAAGGATATCCACGAGGCCAGTGATGAAGCTGTGAGTTGGCTAACAAAACTGGACATTCAGCTTTAGCAGCAATGCAGATATTGATGAGCTCAAATATATAAATATAGTTAATAACCAAATTGTAACAATGTATCCTCATGCCATACGAAATAAATAAATAAATAAATCATCATCATCATCATCCCATTCACTAATTCGTGAGTTTATTTTCTTAACTGAAAGCGCGACACTGATGCAAGGAGCATTAAAGCAACATTTTAATATGCCTACTTTGATATGAATTTGAGTTAAGTATTTTGGGAGACCTGATATTTGTAAGTATAAATAACCCATGGCGATCATATATGGCTATTTGAAAATTATTTGTCGAACTCATTTTCCATTTCTTTCTTTCTTTCTTTCTTTCGTTCTTTCTTTTCCTTTCTTCCAGAGGCCGATGACCTTCGATGTTAGGCCGCTTAAAACAACAAGCATCATCATCATCAAGCCTTTCTTCCATTAGCTTATTATTATTATTATTATTATTATTATTATTATTATTATTATTATTATTATTAGCGTATGGTAACGTGCACAAAACAATACAAAGATTAAATATACAGCGCAAAATATTATATACATAATTAATTACAAGATAAACACATAACATTGAAAACAATCGTGCAAGCAAAAGGGTTCAAAGAGTTAGATCTAAGTTCTCTAGCCATTGTATGGCCTCAGAAGAAGCCACCACAAAGTCCTGGTTGGATCCAGCGAATGCCCTTCCAATGCATTCGGTGACAATATGGTTGATGGTCTGCTTGACTGCACCACAGTCACAGGCTGGAGATGATCTCATACCCCATTTAAAGAACATTCATCCACATCTTCCGTGGTTAGTATGTACTCTGTTGAGGGCTACCCATGTCTTGCGGGGCAAATCAAAGCCAGCTGGAAGATTCTTATAATTGAACAGTGTCTGCCATTGAATCGGAGCTATGCTGCGACCACCGCACGTGTTATGTATGAAACAAAATATTCTGCGATACTGGTTTGTGCTGTGGTTGATGAGGTTTTTATATGTCTTAAGAATAAATTAAGTGCTAATGAAAATGAAAACCTACAACCTGTTTTCCAGTCAGTGACCGGGTCAGGGATGAAATGAATGAATCATATATAGGCTATTATTACAATGGGGTCGCCACTCCCAAAGTGATATATTAATGAATGATACATGCTACGAAATGAGAATGGAGAGTGTTGCTGGAATGAGAGATGACACGGAAAACCGGAGTACCCGTAGAAAAAACAAATCTCACATGGAATGACCGGGATTTGAACCACGGTATCCAGCGGTGAGAGGCCGACGCGGTGCCGTCTGAGCCACGCAGGCTCCTAAATTAAGTGCTAATATGTTTAAATAATAGACTCAAAATACGACAACCATGGTCTTGACAGCCTTCATTTACCTTTCAAACGACACGCGCTCCTTGTGTCTAAAGGAAAGGAACCGACTGACAACCCTCATTATCACTAACGCAAACCACGTTTTGGGAACAGAAGCTGCCGTCTGGGTATACGTTCGCCGTCCCAATTTTAACTCTTTTAGTCGCCTCTTATGACAGGCGATGTATTATGCCTTCTCCGAGAATAGGAGAACTTAAGGAGACCTAACAGAAGAGACGACAGCACACTAAGTTAGATATCCTATCGTCGCCACGCGCCACACAAACAAGAATGTGTTCCTTTCAATGTCAGAATAAAGCCCGAAGGGACGTGACAACACTGGCAGAGTGTAAAAAACACGAAGTAACATTTTTTTGTGCTTTCTCGCTCAAAAGCTACAAGAGGAAGATGGGAGGTATGTAAGTAGTGAGGTAATTGTGGTTAAGAGGTTAGGCGGCAGGCGAGCGGGTTAATAGGACGTAGGTTGCACGACAAATACAAACCAGCTCAGACTGGAAAGACAGAGCAAAGGCTCCTTCGAGGTGTCTTCCTGGCTGGAGACAGTCAAGTGGAGCTTCTCCCACTCTGGAAAGTACAGTCATCATTTGAGCAGAGTGTACGTGAATATTTCTGATCCTTAGTAATGTTAATTTAAAACACGCGATAAAGGAAATCAAAGAGAAGTTTGAAAAGGGTATCACAATCCAAGGATAGGAAATAAATTAATATATAAGTAAATAAATAAATAAATAAATAAGTAAACAAATAAATAATTCAAGGATAGGAAATAAAATCCTAGTGATATGACTAGAGGTGGGAATTATAGGCACGAATAGGTTAGAATGCAAATGTATTTGAACAAGGCGCAAGTGTATGTTACCCGCATGACGGTTCTGCGGTGAGATTTGCATAAATATTATCGATCTGAATTATCAGAAGCCCTAAAATTTATGCAACTCCCGGACATATCTGTAGAGAGGCTAGTTTTCACTTGCGCCTTGTTCAAATACGTTTGCATTCTAACCTATTCGCGCCTATAATTCCCATCTCTAGATATGACCTATGAATTTTACGTAAATAAAATAGAATAAAGTATGAGAATATATTCTTTATTACTAAAAATTATAATACTTTTCTTATTCATCGTTATCCGATCGATTTGATTAGCAGTTTGCTTTTTTCTACCACTATGAACGCTAATGTGAGTCAATGCAGTTTCTCTTAAGCCATTATAACTACATTCGGCGTGGACATTTTTCAAAAAATTTAAAAACGCCTGAGGGTATTCAACCAGGGAAGACATTACAGGAAGAATGATGTAAATAAGTTAATTTGGCTAGGATTTGAATAAAACAGAACTGGATTCAGGCCGGAAGTGAATTTTCGACATTTGTTTTGTTTTTGTTTGATAGAGCTGTCCAGCACTCAAAATGTTAAACCTTTACGGGCCCTTTAGCCCTTCAACTTTCGGTGCAATTGAGGGAATTGCTTAATTTTACGTATTTCGTAGTATAGGAACCCCTACTTCGCCTTCTAAGAAATATTTTTAACATTACTATATAAAGTGTACACCTTAAACTACGTTATGGAACAATTTTTTTTAAAACATCATTTTGGCGTCTGGTCAAGTGATGCAAAACAAACCCCTTGTGGATGAAGGCAGTAGAATACACCGACGGTGTCCCTGCCTGTCGTAAAAGGCGACTAAAAGGGGATCCAAGGTCCCAACTTGGGATCGTGGGCTGGTGTCCACGCACCCTTAGCTGAGTCCTGGCATTGCTTCCACTTACTCGTGCCAGTCTCCTCCCTTTCATCTATCCTATCCGACCTCCCTTGGTCAACTCTTGTTCTTTTCCGACCCCGACGGTATTAGTTATCGAGGCCTAGGGAGTTTCATTTTCACGGCCATCGCGCCCCTTGTCTTTCTTTGACCGATACCTTCATTTTTCGAAGTGTCGAACACCTTCCATTTTTATCCTCTGATTAGTGGTAGTAGGGGGTGTTTGTCCATCTGTACTTCCTCTTAAAATAATGATTACCACCAACACTTATGCGAAACACAATCCAATTGAGGAGCTAGCTGACGGTGAGATGCCGATTCCGATCTAGAAAACCTTAAAACTTCAAAATGTATCCACTGACTAAAATATAAAACTAATGATGATGAAAAAATGATCGTGAAACTGAAACAAGCAGCAGATCCAATTCACAATGTCGTAATTACTGGGATGATACTTATTATTATTATTATTATCATCATCATCATCATCATCATCATCATCATCATCTAAAGGGATCCAAAATCCAGATCACTGGAACATCATAATGGTCTTAATCACTGGTAAAGCAGAACCATGGTGTTCCTCGCATAGTGGAACTAATCACATGCCGTGTAAACTCATGGTGTTGCTCACATGGTGGCACTAACCATAGGCATTGTAAAATCACGGTGTATCACACATTATGGTAACGCCCAACGGCAACGCAAACCCATGGTGTTCCTCACGTAATGGCACTACTCTCAAGGCGCCAGCCAAACCCGTGGTGTAAATGAAATGGCGTATGGCTTTTAGCGTCGGGAGTGTCCGATGACAAGTTCGGCTCGCCAGGTACAGGTCTTTCGATTTGACACCCATAGGCGACCTGCACGTCGTGATGGGGATGACATGATGAAGACGACACACACACCCAGCACCGCAAAATAAATCAATGATGGTTAAAATTCTCGACCCTGCCGGGAATCGAACCCGCGACCCCTGTGACCAAAGGCCCCAGCACGCTAACTGTTTAGCAATGGAGCCGGACATAGGCAATGTAGACCCATGGCGTTTCTCGTAATTTTCATTCTGTAACAAGAGTAACAAATTCTAGGAGTTCTCTAGGCTGTATCCCTAATGTTTATGCAAATCTCATACCGTAACTGTTGTACAGGGTAGGGTACATTTGTTACTAGATAAGTGAGTTTGCATTCTCTAACCTATTAAAACGCGGAATTTTCAATGAGTCGTACTTGCAATAAGATCCAGGCGCATTTCATCGAATATTTTTAACGAGTATAGTTCCTACAGGGCGTGCCCCACGTTGTAAGGGTCAAGGCTTGATCACTACCCACCACTACAGAATACCTCCATTCCATTATGGCCGTCGGTCGTGGGCCCCCGTCGCTATCTGCATGAAACTTTCCACAGCGCACAATGTGAAGGCCGCAAGGTCCCTATTCTTTTTAACTTAACACGTGCAACTGTGAGGTAATGTGCTTACTGCTACTTGAGAGTCGTTCTCTGCGGCCAGCTGTCAACATGCTTCTATTTCGCAACTCTTCTTCTTCGTCTTCTTCCTTTTGGCCACTATGTACCACGTTAAATCAAATTCAGCTTCATCTGTTTTAGGGCTTTAATCCTCGTCCAGTTCTCCTTCATCCTTTTACTCTGCAGTCTTCTCCTATCTTCTGCCCATGGCGCTTACCGTATTCATGAAGACGCACACACGAGATGTCAATTGCGTACATTATACACACACATTAATGAACCGCCATCTTGAACAAAACAGTTGACTGAATCGAAGAAGACTGCCACATTAACATGTCAACCAACTACAGAACACTAGCAACATAACATAACCACCTCAACGGAACAAGAGTTCACATACTCGACTAACGACTCGCACTCACTACCCAAGACTATACTTTTATATACCTCGCCTGGCCAGGCTTCTAGAAAAGTATGACACAACACGATTTCATCGTATCATCTCGAGTCTCCAATAACCTATATACAAATGAATAGAACATTCTATAAAAATCGAGAGACAAAGGTGCGTTGTTGTGGAATCTTACCCTGTGTCGCACAACATTACATTGGATTTATACATCATATTTACAGGTAAGAATAATTTATATACTATTAATTACGTATTATTACATTAAATAAAGTCGTATTGATAAACATATAGCAACAGTTTCGTGACATAACTTCGCATGTTCTGTTACAGAAGGCAGATCATACAACACACAAATAATGAATGATACGACCACAATTTTTACCAAATCAAGTCCGTACAGACAACCTGACGTACATAACTACGCAGATAATAATAATAATAATAATAATAATAATAATAATAATAATAATAATACCTACTACTCGAGCTCGATATTTTCATTATTTATCCATGGGTTTAGAGCATTGTTTCCATGTTATACTAGTCCATTACACACTTTCATCACGCTTGGGTACGAGATCTACTTTTTCTTGAAACCCCTTCGTGCCCTTGATCCTAGACTTGCAAGCATCCCTGTTGCTCATTTCCGTTCCTTGTATTCCCGTTTCTTCAAGGTCCTTCTTCACCTCCTGGTACCAGTGCACAATGCAAATTAGCACAAGAAAAGAAGGCCTTTCTTAAGAAAATAAATCTGTTCGTTTCGAACCCTGATAAAGAAATTAGAAATATGTTTTTAAAGACTTTCCTTTGGAGCCTGACCTTGTATGGAACTGAAACATAGACGACAACTAGCTCAGAAAGAAAGAAAGAAAGAAAGAAAGAAAGAAAGAAAGAAAATAGAATAGAAGCTCTTGAAATGTGATGTTACAGAAGAATGCTGAAGATTAAATGGATAGATCGAAACACGAATGAAGAGATACTGAATCGAAATGGTGAGGGGAGATCGAATTGGCTCAATTTGACAAGAAGAAGAGAGAGAATGTTAGGACACATCTTAAGGACACCCAAGACTTGTTCATTTGAATTTTGAGGGAAGTGTAGGTGGTAAGAACGGTAGAGGGTAGACCAAGGTATGAATATGACAAGGAGATTAGGCCTACAACAGATGTAGAATGTAGCAGTTGAAATGAAAAGTTTATCACAGAATCGGGTGGCAAGGAAAGCTGCATCAAACCAGTATATAGACTGATGACTCAAACAACAACAACAACAACAACCACCACCACCACCATTCGGCACTCTCGCTGTTTTAAAAAGTATAGGCTAACAGTAGCTTGTTTCATGGAACAAAGCTGATCCTGAAAATGAAAAATGCCCCCATGAATCCGATTTGAGGTGTTAGGGCAATAGTTTCCCGAGAAAATTACCGTGATATGTCCAGATTCTGAACGATAAAATTTACCAAATTAATTTAGTACTCAGATGAGGAGTCAAAAAGAATGTACTTCTAGCCGGAAGAAAATAACCCTGAGAGTTTAGGTCTGGTATTGTTGCCACATTCACAAACATCCCAACCACACTTCCTAACATAAAAGTCACGTTCCAGGAGTGATAAAACAAAAGGCATTGACAAGTCATTGGCAACTTAATTTCCCTGATGTTGCGTCACTTTTTTTCTTTTGTTTCTTTCCGCACGTTTTCTGCAATAATCGGAGTGTCTGAATGTGTTTCTTGCGTGTTCGAGACGGGTCTATGTTATCAGCGCTAGCTTGGTGCAATACCACGAAGTATGATACCAGAAACTCCAATTATCCTTAATTTATGGAACACGAACTTATATTGCCACCAACCTTCCAGTAAAATGATCCATGTCTACTCTGAACATTACAGCCTTGTCAAACCTTTCTAACTACTTTGAATCAAGAACTCCTCCTGCCGTCAATTCTCACTGCAGCCCAATTGTCAACACAAACGTCTCTGATTACTGGAATAACAAGAGACAAGGCTTTCGCATAAATGCATATTTTTAAAGAACACAGCTTAAAATGAGTACCTACCCATTTCATCATCTTCCAGTTCCACATAAATGTGTTTTTTTCGTCCATTTTTGCATGTTTTCAGCCTTTTTTTGGGAAAAAAGAAGTTTAATACATATTTAGGGACTTTTTAGCCTAAGCATGGATATTATATAACCAACCAAACCAAACCAAACCAAACCAAACCAAACCCCATGGCACTACAAGCCCTTGAAGGGCCTTGGCCTACCAAGCGACCGCTGCTCAGCCCGAAGGCCTGCAGATTACGAGGTGTCGTATGGTCAGCACGACGAATCCTCTCGGCCGTTATTCTTGGCGTTCTAGACCGGGGCCGCTAGCTCACCGTCAGATAGCTCCTCAGGCACGCTACCCCTACACCAAGAGGCCGGCATGGATATTATATACATTTATTTATTCATCTTGCTTCGTTATGTCCATTCATAGAGCGCGTTGGAACTTGTTCATTGGCTTGATGACTTTCGCCTTTCTATTCTTCCAAAATCTCTTTATAAACTCCCTGTGTTACCTCTTGCGTTCTTCTGACCACTTTATACCAGTCCTGCTGCTAGTTTCCACCATAATTTAATGAGGTTCTGAAGACTTTGTGATTTCTCATCTCGTCTCCCCAGTGTTCAATTCATTCACGTTCCCTTTAGTTTCCTCGAGCCAATTTATTCCCTGCTTCGGGAATTTATTACACTGAATAATCTTCTTGAGAGTCTATTATTATCCATCCTAAAAAATGTGTCCAAAAAATTACAATCGTCTCCTCCGCACAGCATTGATAAAACTACCTGTGCGACTATAGAGGTCTGCAGTTCGCCTTTTAACCCAAATTCTATTTTCTTGTGTGGAGTCGAAAATATTCCTAAGAATTTTACGTTCTTTTTTTTCCAATATCTGCAATTTTAGAATGACCTCTTACAATTAAGGTTTCTGATGCATACAGAGCTTCCGGTAAGATGTTTCAATTTAGCATTAGGTCACAATACTTGTTTGTTGTAGGGATCTCATATTTGTCTACAGTAAGTGCCCTTTGAAGTTTTGGGGCCATTTCTGTATTGGTAAAACTGTCTGATCCAGAAGGAAGATTTCTTTATTTATTTATTTATTTATTTATTTATTTATTTAACCTGACTCAGGACATTCCAGGTTAGCTAAATAACACTGAATAGCACACAGTAAACAGTTTGAGGAAAGCTGATTAAGTTTTGAACAAATAAATCAGACTACTCTTAATTATAATGTAGGTTACAATTGACCATGTTACATGTTATGGGGCGTCTCCGAAGACCGAAAAAGTAGTTAGTGGGACGTAAAACAAATAGCATTATTATTATTATTATTATTATTATTATTATTATTATTATTATTATTAAATGTTATGAACTGCAAATGATGTCAAAGAATCGAGGGGAGTATTTGATTACTGAGACGAATATCTCAACTTGTAGATATTTTGGAAGTTCTTATTTTTGTTTCCATGTCACTACCAAGATTTCAGAATCCAGCAACAGTAATATTCCGAAGGCTACAGGACTCGAGGAAGAAAGGGATGGTCGGGTGATAAATATGCTTTTTATTCAATGTTAACTTACGTTTTAATGTTGTTTTTTCAAAATTTAATATCCTGCACAATTTACCCGTCTCCCATTTTTATTTTCTGTTTTCACATTGAATTGAGGACATTTTTTGTACACATTTTTAGGATGGGTAATAATAGACTCACAAGAAGATTATTCAGTGTAATAAATTCCCGAAGCAGGGAATAAATTGGCTCGAGGAAACAAGAGGGAACGTGAATGAATTGAATACCGGGGAAGACGACATGATAAATCACGAAGTCTTCAGAACCTTATTAAACAAACACACGATTATGGTGGAAACTAGGAGCAGGACTGGTGCAAAGTGGTCAGAAGAACGGAAGAGGCAATACAGTGAGTTTATAAAGAGATTTTGGAAGAATAGGAAGGCGAAAGTCATCAAGCCAATGAACAAGTTCCAACGCCCTCTATGAATGGGCATTACGAAGCAAGAAGAATATATATATAATATGCATGATAAGGCTCAACATTCCTTAAATATGTATTAAACATGTTTTTTTTCCAAAAAGGCTAAAGCATGCAAAAATGGATGCAAAAAAGCACATTTATGTGGGACTGGAAAGTGATGAAATGGGTAGTTACTCAGTTTAAGCTCTGTCCTTTAAAAAATATTCATTTGTGCTCAATTCTCACAACATGTTAACCATGGGAGAAGTAAAAAAACTAACGATGGCAAAAGTAAGGAGGACATACAATGCAGACTAACACAGGCAAGGAAGACCTTTCTTAAGAAAAGAAATTGATGATGATGATGATGCTTGTTGTTTTAACATCGAAGGTCATCTGCCCCAGAAAAGAAATTTGCTCACTTCGAATAATGATATAGGAATTAGGACAATGTTTTTGAAGACTTTTGTCTGGAGCGTGGCAGGAAGTGAAACATGGACGATAACTAGTTCAGAAAGGAAGAGAATATAAGCTTTTGAAATGAGATGTTATGGAAGAATGCTGAAGGTGAGATGGGTAGAGCGAACTACGAATGAAAACATACCGAATCGAAGAAGAGATATGTAGGATAGGACACATCTTAAGATACCCAGGACTTGTTCAGTTGCTTTTCGAAGGAAGTGTAGGCGGTAAGAACAGAAGTACGAATATGACAAACAAATTAGAGTAGATGCAGTAGTTACAGGATAAAGTGGCATGGACAGTTGCATCAAACCAGTCTATGGTCTGATTACTCAAACAACAGCAACGTCATATACCTTTCAGATCCACGGAACATAGACATACCTGTGTATTCCCCTCATAGCACTCTGCAACATGTTTATTAAAACACCTTTAACAAGAACTGAATCCCTCTCCTTTGTGGTAATAATCAAGAACGAGTGAGCTTTAAGTTGGCACCATGCGGTACCACAAGAGACAACCACAGGCACCACATCCTCTGAGCGGAACTAGAGCGGATATAACGGTCTGGAGGAAGGAAAAGGAAGTTCCTACATACATAACAAGGCTACTGACAAGAACCAGCTGCTTTCTGTCTGGAGAACTGAGCCGTGGATATACTGGGCCACATCTAGAAGCATTTCTGTCAAGAAACTGTACATTAGTCACCAGAAACCTTGATGTAGGGTAGAGGCGGGAAACTATTGATAGTAATCGCCTTCGATATTTTCCGATATTATGAGCTCTACTATCGATAGTAATCTATAGTTTACAAAAAGTGGAACGAATCATATCATTATGCCCGAAAATAGAACATTTATTGAACACAATCCACCAAAAAAAAAAAAAAAAAAAACCAGTAGAAATCACAACTATTTCATGTTATGTAATTTCTGAAATTCAAATCGGAATCACTCAAATCTCTTCAGTGGCACGTCCGAGAAATTCTCGCTCAGCTGCAGTGTTCATTTTTCGATCGCCTGACATTTTTTCGGGTATTTTAATATCTTTGGAAAAATGTTTAACAGCATTCTCAACAGATGGCAGGAGGGTTTTCAGTTGCTTTCAAGAAGTTTTTAACCTAAAATGTGCCTTATCTTCTCTCGCCTACATACAGTCTCTGACAACATATAAATCTCATTTTTTGTTAGGTTGAATTGAGAATCCCACCTTCCAAAATGCTAAATAGTCTTTCTGCCGGCACTGAAGTCGCAGGTACGGAGAGATACTTAAACAACAAATAGCCGTACAATTTCTGTTACCGCGAAAAATAAGCCAATGAAAAAAAAAAAAGGAAAGAAAGATCGTTGACTATCGATAATAGGCAACTAACTATCGATGTATGACAATAGTGGTCGCTATCGATAACTATCGATAGTTTTCCGCCTCTAATGTAGGGCAGTGGTATTCGAACTTTCTGGTACGAGTACATTGCATTATACGAGAAGAAACAAGTGATTGTTGCTGGATGCTAATGTGTATGTTTCACAAAACTCAAGTTCCTAACCCAGTGGGAGTTAAAAAGGTGCGCTTTGTACCAAAATCTTCCAAATCGTCTCGATAGTATAGGAAAAAAATCTTTCACTTCTTGAAAAGTCAACGGAAATATATTTATTTTCAATATGAAATAAAATAAAATCACTTAATGACCATTCCAATAATAGCAGGCGAAGGCTTACCCTAGCCTTGAATACATTCTGTACTTATTTTGTCCCGCAGGATTTCTTGTACGTACCAGTAAAATATACCGACAAGACGCTGACGTATTTGAGCACCTTCAAATACCACCAGACTAATTGGGGTCAGAAGGCCAGCGCCTCAACCGTCTGAGCCACTCGGCCTGGCTTTTTATAAAAAAGACAAACATAAATAAAAAATATGTTAAAAACATTATAAGATCACTCGTTTTCCTTCGCTTACATTACATTGTTGTACGATTTTGCAGTTCTGCTACATAACAAAGTAGCAAACTACAGTATTTTACTAGAATTAACTGTACTAATTTTTACCGAGAGAGTGGTCGAGTGTTTTGGATCACATAACAGTCAGCTTGCATTGGGGAGATAGTAGGTTCGAAACCTACCGTCGGCAGCCCTGAACTTGTTTTTCGTGGTTTCTCATTTTCACACCAGAAAAATGTTGAGGCTCTACCTTAACTAAGGCCACGGCCGCTTCCTTCCAACTCCTAGGCCTTTCCTATCCCATCGTCACTATACCATATATCTGTGTCAGTTCGACGTAAAGCAAAAAAAAAAAAAGTATTAATTTTATTACATTCTCATTTAAGAATAATTCAGACAGAAAAAAAAAATCCACACTTCTAGCCGTTCAGGCGACCAACTCAATGTTTAAAACATTCTAGGGATATGAGCTGCCTGGCCGAGGCGGTAAAGGCGTGCTCGGTTGGACCGGAAGGACGTGGGTTCGAATCCCCGTCAGGAAGTCGTAAAATTTAAGAAACGAGATTTCCACTTCCGGAGGTGCATATGGCCCTGAGGTTCACTCAGCTTACACAATAAAGAGTACCAGGTTAATTCCTGGGGGCAAAGGCGGCCGGGCGTAGAGCTAACCACTCTACCCCATCACGTGCCGCGGTTAACAATAGTTGAAGCCTTTACCTTCCACTCCTCCAAGGGCCTTCATGGCCTGTATGGAGGTGACTTTGCTTTGCTTTTAGGGATATGAGCTACGAATAATACACTATGAGAATATATTCTTTATATTCCTAAAATGTACAATCCTTTTCTTAATATTCATTATCCGGGCGATTAGATTAGCAGTTTGCCTTTTTCTACCACTACTAGCGCTAATGTGAGTCAATGCAGAGTTTCATATAAGCCCTTATCACTATATTCGGTGTGGACATTTAAAAAAAATTGAACCAAGGAACACATTACAGAATTTTTTTTTTTTTTGCTAGGGGCTTTACGTCGCACCGACACAGATAGGTCTTATGGCGACGATGGGATAGGAAAGGCCTAGGAGTTGGAAGGAAGCGGCCGTGGCCTTAATTAGGGTACAGCCCCAGCATTTGCCTGGTGTGAAAATGGGAAACCACGGAAAACCATCTTCAGGGCTGCCGATAGTGGGATTCGAACCTACTATCTCCCGGATGCAAACTCACAGCCGCGCGCCTCTACGCGCACGGCCAACTCGCCCGGTAGAAATAATTAAGTAATTAAGTTAATTTGACTAGGATTTGAATAAAAAAGAAAATAAAGAAACCAGCGATTTTAGGCCGGAAGTGATTTTCGAATTTTTTGTTTGATCGACTTATCCAAGACTCACAATTTGAAACTTTGATGATGGTGATGCTTATTGTTTTAAGGGGTCTAACTTCTAGGTCATCGGCCCCTGATGGTACGAAATGAAATGACAAAACAGAAGGTTTGAATCATCCACTGACCAAAATAAAAAATGGTTTGAAGAATGAATGGATGGACATGAACCCAAAACAATCAGTGGATCCTAACCAAAAACTACCATAAAGAAACAGTATTACCGACCAAGGAACCACTTCTAAAGCACAATCCTGATGATGATGATGATGATGATGATGATTGCTGTCCAAAGGGGTCCAAAATCCAGGTCAACGGCCCATCATAATAGTACTTTTTCTTTCTTTCCCCATGGCACTACAGCCCTTGAAGGGCCGTGGCCTACCAAGCGACCGCTCCTCAGCCCGAAGGCCTGTTCATTTCATCACCTTCCAGTTCCACATAAATGTGTTTTTTTTCCGTCCATTTTGCATGTTTTCAGCCTTTTTTTTGGGGGGGGGGGGAAACATGTTTAATACATATTTAGGGATTTTTTTAGCCTAAGCATGGATATTATATAACAAACTCGAAGGCCTGCAGATTAAGAGGTGTCGTGTGGTCAGCACGACGAATCCTCTCGGCAGTTATTCTTGACGTTCTAGACCGGGGCCGCTATCTCACCGTCAGGTAGCTCCTCAATTCTAATCACGTAGGCTGAGTGGACCTCGAACCAGCCCTCAGGTCCAGGTAAAAATCCCTGACCTGGCCGGGAATCGAACCCGGGGCCTCCGGGTAAGAGGCAGGCACGCTACCCCTACACCACGGGGCCGGCTCATAATAGTACTTATCACTAGTAAAGTAGAACCATGGTATGTGTCATGTTGGGGTACTAATCAAAAGTAGCGAAGACTCACGGTGTTCCACACATAATGGTACTACTCACAAGTATTGGACGTCGTACAGGTAACGCAGACCTATGGTGTTTCTCACATAATGGCGCCACACATAGGCAACGCAAACCGATGGTGTTCCTCACTTAGGTGTACTCATTACGGGCGAGGGTAATCCCGTGGTGTTCCTCACATAATGGCGCCACACACGGGCACCGCAAACCGATGGTGTTCCTCACTTAGGTGTACTAATTACGGGCGAGGGTAATCCCGTGGTGTTCCTCACATAGTGGGTACTAAGCGCAGGCAACGCCCAGACCCGTGGTGTTGCTCACGTGGGTAAACTCACGGGTACTGGAAACCTACAGTGAACCTCTCTCTGCTGCTACTAATCACAAACCTATTTCGTACGTAATATAATGGTACTACTCGCAAGTACAGGCAACCCCATGGTGTTCCCCGCGTGATGGTACGAATCAAAAGTAGTTTCATGGTCCTGATTCAATCATGCCTTGGTCGCCCCTTTTAGACGCCTCTCACGACAGGCAGGAGCTACCGTGGGTGTGCGTCCCCCACCCACAGGGGATTTGAAACTTTTGCCGGTCCCTTTAGCCCTTCAACTTTCGACACAATTGAGGAAATTCCTTAATTTTATGTTTTTCATAGTTTAGGGACCCCCACTTCATCTGCTAAGAAATGTTTTGAATATTAAAACAAATTCGCTGCGAAGATTCATCTCGCTTCGTACTCGACCCCGCAGAGAAACGGGACAAGGGTTGGACATAGACATTCAACCGGCGTTTAAATTGCCTCGCCAAGGTAAGCGCGTCTGATTGTGGCGATTACATCGACACATGCCTGCTTGTCCCCATGACAACAGAGTTCCATGGCCTGCTAGACTAATGATGTGGGAATCCGCTCGCCCCAGCCTGAGGGTAGAAAGTGTGGCTTGTGCGTTATAAACAGCCAGCCGACTCCAGCATCCTCGTAAGTGGGAAGTGATTATATGGCTATTAAACATAACTTGTTGAAACTAATAACCTTAACTTTATTGTTTATGCCTTGTAATTTCTCGTATAGCATTTAAAAGACGGAAAGTGGAAGTCAGGTAAGTGAAGTTACAATTGCTAGTTTTCATGACTTGTAGTTTTTAATGTTGGAAACTTTCCATACTATGAGAAAACGTAAAATTAAGTAATTTCCTCAATTGTGCTGAAAGTTGAAGGGCTAAAGGTTCCAAATCGTGAGCCTTGAATAGCTTTATCAAAAAAAAAAAAAAAACAACAACTTATTTCTGGGTTATGTGAACGAATCCGATCCACGAAATGTTATTGTAATATTTGTCCCAAATGGAAGATAATAACTGCTTTTACTCAAAGTGTAAAATCTGCGGAGTAGTAATGTTAACTCGTGTTGGGGACAGTTGTTGTTGGAGTCGCGTTTGTCTTTGCAGGATGCATAATCGCGTTATCAATCATCTATTATTTTTAACCTTGAAGATAACTATGAAAGTTTTAGGCCAAATTTTATTTCTTTCTCTGTAACAGGGACTTTAAGATCAATCTCCACCTCCGTTTACTTCGGTGTTATGTATTTTATGGTGCCGAGACTTTGACCCTAACAGAGAACACCACCAAGAAACTTTGATCCTTTGAGATGTGGTGCTACCAACGCCTGCTCGAATATCATGGGTTCACAGAATACGTAACACTGAAGTACAAAGAGCTAGAGGTCATGTACACGCACGCACATTAATGGTGTCCCGACATAAACAATCAACACTGCCCCACTCCAGTACTGAAAAGGAGGGGAAGGGAGTAAACAGGTAGTTCTGAATACACAGTGTGTGTTTTCCGGCGTTATACTGTAACATTGTAATAAGATGGCTCCTATCCTATCACAGGTGAATCGAGGACGTATTATTGGCATGTGGGAGGCTCACATGGTCCCCCAAGCAATAGCACAAGCAATACCATGCAGTCTTAAGACAGTTTGGAGATGGATAGAAATATGGCAAGAACGAGGTGAAGAAGGATTGGTAGACCCGATATAACGCAGCTACAAAATATTCCTAACTAGTATAAAATACTTTTCGGTTAAAAACCCCCTTTACCTCTTAATACTGTAATTAACAGAGTAGGCTACTTTTTAATTTTTTAAATGTTAAAATGCTATTCGTTTGGGGCACAATATATGAACCTGCATGTAATTGGAATTGCGGAAGTGTTGAGTGTTGAATGTGAGGAACGTTAAGGACGACACAAACACGCCGTCTCCAGGCCAGGGATATAATCATTTACAATTAAAACCCCCTGACCCGGCCGGAAATCGAACCAAGGGCGGCCGGACGCGTTGCCCCGTACACCGAGGGGCCGGACGAGTAGGTAACCTAATGCTGTACTTCAATACATCCGCCACTGTGGCCATTTCGATCACAACGAAGTCTTGTAGCGGGCTGTCTGCATGCAGTCCATGCAGCAATGCGTTAAGCGAGAAGGTGAGTCATTGTGTCTTCGACACTACCCCTTCACTCCCTTCCCCCTTGTTTTGTACTGGGTTGGCCTTCAACACTACCCCTTTACTCTCTCCCCTTCTTTTCAGTACTGGAGTGGGGTAGTGTTGATTGTTTATGTCGGGACACCATTAATGTGCACGTCTGTACATCATCAAAAAGAAGAAACTAGGGTAGTTTGGCCATATCATTCGAAATGATAAAGACTCCTTCAGCTCATCTTACAAGGTAGGATTGAAGGAAGGAGAAGTAGGAGTATATCTTGGCTACGGAGTCTACGAGAATAATATGGGCTGAGTAGCCCACTCTTGCTGAGAACAAGAGCCAGATCGCCCTGATGACAGCCTACATCCATTGAGGATATGGTACAAGAAGAAGAGTACTTTAAATACGAGGGTCGAGTCATAAGTCATGGCAACTATTTTTTTTCTCGCGAACAGGAGACAATGCGGAAAATCTAAGATAAGCATTTGGAAATATAGGGCATGCACTTATGCACAGTGCCTGAAGACAAATTCTCCTAGAAAAGTGACAAAACGCAGGCCATTGGTAAACATTGTTTTATTATGGTATAGACAGCAAATACACAAGATTACGTACAAAGGACAGGTATCCACTGGTTACAGACCTTCGAAATAATCACCCAAGGTTTCCACTGTGCGTTGCCAGCGGTGGGGCAGGCGCTGAATACCCACTCGCTGCATGTATATCGCTAACGTGTGACACCTCTCTCCGAAATGCTGTTACGATGTCCTCTTTGTTAGCAAACCGTTGTCCACGTAATAGCTTCTTGACTTTGGGGATTAGATCATAGTCACATGGGAAAAGATCAGGCGAATAAGGCGGGTGTGGAAGAACTTATCATCCCCACCGTTGTAAGCGACGCTGAACGATATCTGCTGTGTGAGCTGTCGCTTTATCGTGTACGATTATGGCGTTGTCCAAAAGATCTGGACGTTTGGTTCGCTCTGCACGACGCTATTGGTACAACAAAAAAGGAATTGTAATAAACATCTTTGTCCATGGACACTGGACGGCCTGGGCGAGGCAAATTGGCAGTTGATCACTCTACCTCGTTTGAAGGTCTCCACTCTCCACCTACCTCGCTACTGTTCTATAGGGCATGGCATGCACACCTAATGCTTCCCGCAGCTCTGCATGGCATTGGCGTGCATTTCTGCCGCAGAGAACTGCTATTTTAATATACGATCGTTGCTCCTTCTTGTTGACTTCCATTTTGTGACTCACTCACACACTGAACTTGGGGGCATGCTTAGACCCACACTGTTGTTTACATACACCATCTAGTGGCATAATACGCAAGTACATACCGCACGTTTCCAAATGCATATCTTAGATTTTCCCTGTTGTATCCTGTCCGCGAGAAAGAAAAATAGTTGCCATGACTTATGACTCGACCCACGTATTAAATTACTATTTTGTGAAAAGTAATAATTTAGACTTCAAATATTCCTTGCCTGAATATTAATGCGAGAAAAACTGTGAGGGAGGAGAAACCACCACGTATTGTATTTTTTTAGATAAAAAATGAAAGCGAAACCTGGCAGGGCCGCTTTCAACCGCTTGGTCTGTGTAAAGCTCATATTTCGCTAATTGGAGGCTTTTGATCTTGCAGAAGGGAAAATAAATCCGTCATGTCCCGAGACATCAAACAGGGTTTTAGAGAAGAGAGTATATAGACTAATCCGTTAAGTCCGTGTGCAAACTATTCTATTGCTCACAGCGTCGCTTATTTGACGAATGGATCAACGACATGAACATGAAAAAATGGATATATTCTATCTATCATTAAAAATATTATATCTCAAAAGCGGAAGATGTTACAGACGTGAAAACTGGTACAAGGAATCCCCCTTAAAAATGAAGAAACACAGATTTTTTGTTTTCGGAATATCCACTTCAGGGAGTGAAAAGAAGTGAAAAAGTGGGGGTGAATTTTAAAATGGGTATATTTATACCTCAAAACTGAACAGTTTAAAGACGTGAAATTTGGTATTTGTGATCTCCTTTAATAATAAAGAAACGAACTTTTTTTGTTTTCGGAAAATCCAGTGGCGGGGGAGGGGGAGGGGCGGGGGAAGAACTGGAAAAGGGGTTGAATTCCTTTTATGGAGATACTTTGAAGATGTTACAGACGTGAACATTGGTATTTGAAATCTCCTTTAAAAATAAAGTCTTTTTCGGAAAATCCACTACGGGGGAGGGGGATGAAAAGGGTTTGAATGATTTTTATGTGGGATATTTATATCTCAAAACTGAGGATGTTTCGGGCATGGAAATTGGTATTTCCTTCAAAAATAATGAAACATTGTTGTTTTGTTTTGTTTTGTTTTCGGCTTGAAAGAGGACTCTCACTGATGGACAGTTCTATGTCGCATGTTTCAGAGTTAGCTCTGCCGGTAGCCTGGTCATCTTAGCCCCGAAAGGCAATAGTACAAATGTGATTTACAAAGAAGTACTGTGGTAAATGAAAATTAATTTCTTAGAGTTTTCTTATCCTTTCGAAATTTTCAGATAATATCTTAGTGCAGTACCGAGGAACGATTATTTTGCGCGAATTACGAAATCAACGCGAGCCTCGACGAGGTTAACAGCTACACTCCACTCTCGATTTACCGTAATCGGATCAACCGCGTTGCGGCTTAACCGCGATATCAAGAACACTAAAAATGCACGAGTGTTAGGAGTTACAGCAGTACAGGATTACAAAGGGTCGGGATAACATTGTCAGGATGATGCTCCCATCACCGAAAACTTGTTTTGAGAAACTTGAGAAGCAAAATAAAAAGTGTTTCTCGGTACAGAAGCAGAAAACCATGATTGATTATTTTCAGAAACAGTAAAGTTAGTCTGAATATTTTTCTTTGCCTTATTAGTTTCAAAGGGACTGCCTCGCCGAGGCGGTAAAGGCGTGCTCGGTTCTCCCGGAAGGACGTGGGTTCAAATCCCCGTCAGGAAGTCGTAAAATTTAAGAAACGAGATTTCCACTTCCGGAGGTGCATATGGCCCTGAGGTTTACTCAGCCTACAAAAAAATGAGTACCAGGTTAATTCCTAGGGGCAAAAGCGGCCGGGCGAAGAGCTAACCACTCTACCCCATCATGTGCCGAGGTTAACAATGGTGAAAGCCTTTACCTTCCACTCCTCTAAGGGCCTTCATGGCCTGTACGGAGGTGACTTTGCTGTTTTTTGTTAGTTTCAACAAAAAGTGCTGTTTATTTTTCCATTTATTAATTGCGGGTTGTTGATGTGATAGGCGGCAGGGAGCGTAAGGAAGAAAACTGCAATTCTTTGCCCCATAATAGCGTAATTCCCTTCTTAAAAGGAGCTAGAAATACGAGTCCTCAAGTGATCTCACCTTGAGGACAGTGAACGCTGCCATGTAGTGACGACACGAGTGAGGTTGAAAGGTGACGTATTGCGTGTGCATGCCTTCAGGCTCATCCTGCATAGTAGCACGGCCTGCTGCTTCCTGCCAGCTGAAGCAGGCCGATACTCTTTTGTTTGCTGAACTCATTCAAACTTCGCGAACGAATTTAACACGAGCATGTAATGAGCGGTTACAGAGGGGTTTGGCGGGAGGGATATCAGACGCTCTCTACACTCCCCTCCCTGCATGTAACGGTACAGCCTTACTATTTCTGCCCTGTTAATACTGAAGGTAGTGATTTATAGTTATTTTCGTAACTGTTAGGTTCGATTCAGTATCGCTAACCATAAAGTTTAGGGATCCTACTTGTCGATACGACGTTTTGCAGTTACTATTAATCTGGCAGGTTGGCACTATACAGTCATGGTTCATTTCGTGAGTTGCGAGATTTATGTATTGTGAAAATCACTACTGTTACATTTGCGGGTAGAAGTAAAGCATATTTTCCTCCTTCTGTAGGAATATAAATCTGTTTGGGTAATACCAGTCCGGCTCCATGGCTAAATGGTTAGCGTGCTGGCCTTTGGTCCCGGAGGTCCCGGGTTCGATTCCCGGCAGGGTCGGGAATTTTAACCATCATTGGTTAAATTTCACTGGCACTGGGGCTGGGTGTATGTGTCGTCTTCATCATCATTTCATCCTCATCACGACGCGCAGGTCACCTACGGGTGTCAAATCGAAAGACCTACACCTGGCGAGCCGAACATGTCCTCGGACACTCCCGGCACTAAAAGCCATACGCCATTTCATTTCATTGGGTAATACCAGGTACAGCTTATAAATCTCATATTTTGTCCCGTATTGGCTCAACACAACTAAGGTTAAGTTATAAGGAGATTCCCACCTTCCAATACTTGCCAATTTCTTATAATGGTTTTATTATTTACATGACATAATCCAGCTTAGTCTCTAGGTGTATACTAAATAGGACATGTTTCGTTCCGATTATGGAACATCTTCAGTTAAAAGATTTGACAAAATGGCAAGATAATTAAAACAAATCTGATAGTTATGATGATAAAATAAAACGTTCATTCACAGTCTAACTGCAACTCAACTTCAACTACGGTTATTTTTCAAGAGTTCCCCGATATCTATACTTTAAGAAAATATTTTATATCTCTAATTTAATCTTCAAGATTAACAGGCATACACGTCTCCAACATATAAAAGATATAAAAGATTTTCTTAAAGTATAGTTATCGGGGGAACTCTTGAGAAATAACCGTAGTTGAAGTTGAGTTGCAGTTACGCTATGAATGAACATTTTATTTTATCATTATAAATATCAAATGTGTTTTAATTGTCGTGCCATTTTGTCAAATCTTCTAACTGAAGATGTTCCATAATCGGAACGAAACATGTCCTATTTAGAATACACCTAGAGATTAATCTGGATTATATCATGTAAATAATAAAACCATTATAAGAAATTGACAAGTATAGTAATACCAGGTAAGCAGAATTGTGGCATATTCGAATAATGTACTTAATGACGGAGTTCGTGTTAAATGACGAACGCAGCATTTTAACTAACGCTGTATTATTTTGTCCAATTCGTATGTATAGAATTCAATTAGGATGAATAAGAAGCAAGAACTTACACGAAAAGGAATGCTATGTTAGGCCTATCTCCTGTATAAAGATCAGTACAGTTGAAATGGAAGGAAACGTCAGTAAATGCAGAATGTGTCTCGGCCCACAAGTGGCAACGGCTGGTCCGAGGTGGTGGTGCTGATTATTGTTTTAAGAGGAAGTACAACTGGGCAACCATCCTCTATATAACACTTATCAGAGAGGAAAAACTGGAAGGGGCCCGACACTTCGAAAAAGATCTCTGGTGATACATTTGGTATTTACCCGACAAAATTAATTAAATCTCAGCCATAGACGCCCAAGAGAGATCCGGTTTACTCTAGGTCCGCTAGATGGCAGACAGAGTAAGCCGGAACGTCGAAATTGACGAGCAGACAGCCAAATGGCGTCAAATCGAAATGTCTGCAAACGGTAGCTGAGGCCATACGATTATTATTATTATTATTATTATTATTATTATTATTACTTCGAAAAATGAAGGTATCGGCCAAAGGAAGACAACGGCCACGAAGGGCGTGAAAATGAAAGACGCCCTAGGCCTCCATACGCAATACCGTTGGGGTCGGAAAAGAACAAGAGTTGACCAAGAGAGGTCGGATAGGATAGATGAAAGTGAGGAGCCTGGTACAAGTAAGTGGAAGCAATGCCGGGACTCAGATAAGGGCCCCGTGGTCGCCAACCCACGCTCCAAAGTTCAGAGCCTCCTGGGTGTTATTCTACCGCCCCCACCCACAGGGGAGCTGGTCCGTGGTCTAACAAGTCTGCACTCTGACTGGCCAACCGAGCAGAGGAGGGGTGGCCACGGCTCTACTGTGGCTCTACGCCTCTGTATTCAGGAGTAGGGAAAAGGCTATACCTCACGGCTGGTCCCTACCGCCGGCTGTCCTGAAAATGGTTTTCCGTGGTTTCCCATTCTCCTGCACTAAGGCGAATGCCGGTACAGTTCCTAGCATAGGCCACGGCCGCCAACCCCCTCACCTTCTCCGAGCATCTCCTTCACCGTAACAAATCTCCCGGCCTGAGATAAGGCGTCACCGTCAAAGAGACCCGCCTCCCCCTTCAGGGGAGGAATGAAAACCTTTTAGTAATAGTAATAGCAGTAGTAGAAGAAGAAGTAGAAGAAGAAGAAGAAGAATGGAAGGAAATTTCGTTATCAACCCAACCTAACCTAACCTAACCTAACCTAACCTAACCTAACCTTGTCTTGTCTTGTCTTGTCACGGCTTTCGTACGGTTTGGAGACTTAGCCTTTGTGTATTCTTAATGACTTGCAGCATACATATATTTTAGAATTTGCTTTACATCGTACCAACACAGATAGGTCTTATGGAGACGATGGGATAGGAAAGGCCTAGAAATGAGAAGGAATCGTATGCCTGAGACTAAAAGTTTAAGGACAGGAGTCATGTTCATGAAATATG
The DNA here is from genome assembly GCF_040414725.1 of Anabrus simplex. Classification (NCBI taxonomy): domain Eukaryota; kingdom Metazoa; phylum Arthropoda; class Insecta; order Orthoptera; family Tettigoniidae; genus Anabrus; species Anabrus simplex. Next base: position 62,250,151 of record NC_090278.1, on the reverse strand, counting down.
CAGATATCCGTAAACTTTTGGTAGGATCTAAACACACTCTGCCGCTGCATCGCATATTAAAGTTCTAGGACTTGCGGAGAAACCAATACTGCAATATTAAATGCAATTTTTTTAAATGTATAATGAAGCACATGTTACGGGGAAGGAATACATAATAAGTACCTATAGATCATTAATATAAAACATGCTAAGTTGTATCGCCCCGGGCGTTTTGGCGGAACGTCAAACAACACCTAGTTTCTAAAAATATACGTTTATTACTAATTAGCGTTCAATGCTAAAGATTAAAGGAGTCCGACTCATTGGCTGAATGGTCAGCGTTGAGGCCTTCGGTTCAAAGGGTCCTGGGTTCGATTCCCGGCAGAGTCGGAGATTTTAATCGTGTTTGATTAATTCTTCTGGCTAGGGGACTGGGTGTTTTTGTCTGTTCCAACACTTTCCTCTTCATATTCAGACAACACAACACACTACACTACCAACCACCACAGAAACACGCAATAGTGATTACATCCTTCCATGGAAGGTTGGCGTCAGGAAGGGCATCCCGCCGTAAAACAGGGCTAATTCCACATTGTGTGACAGTTCGCACCCGCATATGTAGAAGAAGACAAACGATTAATTGAATATATTACAAATTAAACTACACTTCCAGCGAACTGGGAAAGATATTATTCAATACAAGGCTAAGATAAATTGCTGTTGTTTGGGCCATCAGTCCATAGACTGGAATGATACAGCCCTTCATGCCACCCTATCCTGTGCTAACCTTTTCATTTCTACGTAACCAGTAAATCCTACATCTGCTCTAACCTGCTTGCCATAATCATACCTTTGTCTAACCTTTATTTAGGGGCTGTAGTAAGAATGTAAAGGAGAGGCCATATAGGTCTCTGGTAAGAAGCCAACTAGTATGGTTCCAGTGTATGGGGCCCTCACCAGCATTACTTGATTCGAGAACTGGAAGACATCCAACGGAAAGCAGCTCGATTTGATGCGGGTGTTTTTTTTTAGTTCTGTTAAGTCGCACCGACACAGATAGGTCTTATGGCGACGATGGAACAGGAAAGGGCTAGGACTGGGAAAGATGCGGCCGTGGCCTAAATTAAGGTACAGCCTGGTGTGAAAGTGGGAAACCACGGAAAACCATCTTCACGGCTGCCGACAGTGGTGTTCGAACCCACTGCCTCTCGGATGCAAGCTCACAGCTGCGCGCCCCTAACCGCACGGCAACTCAACCGGTCTGGATGATTTCACAAAAAAAGAGTAGCGTTACGAAAAAGTTGCGAAGTTTGGGCTGAGAAGACTTGGGAGAAAGGAGACGAGCTGCTCGACTATGTGGTATGTTCCGAGATGGCGTGGAATGACATTAGTAGACGAATAAGTTCGAGTGATGTTTTTAAAAGTAGGAAAGATCACAATATGAAGATAAAGTTGGAATTCAAGAGGACAAATAGGGGCAAATATTCGTTTATAGGAAGAGGAGTCAGGGATTGGAATAGCTTACTAAGAGAGATGTTCAATAAATTTCCAAATAGGTTGAAATTATTTAGGAAAAGACTAGGAAAACAAGAGATAGGGAACCTGCGACTTGGGTGACTGATTTTGATTTGAAGAAATCCAAAGGAAAGCAGCTCGATTTCATCTGGGTGACTTTTTTTTTCACAAGTTCTTTTATGTCGCACCGACACAGATAGGTCTTGTTTCGACGATGGGACAGGAAAGAGCTAGGAGTGGGAAGGATTTTTCTTAACCCCCTTAACGTCAACAAGCAAAATTATCTGGTAGTTCACATCTAGTAATTTTATAGGAAAACGCCTCTGTTGTGTGAGTAGCTGGCAACCCCGGAGACCGCTGGTTTAATTCCCGGCTCTGCCACGAAATTTCAAAAGTGGCACGAGGGCTGGAAAGGGGTTCGCTCAGCCTTGCGAGGCCAGCTGAGTAGAGAAGTGTTCGATCCCACCTCAGCCATCCTCGAAGAGGTTTTCCGTAGTTTTCCACTTCTCCTCCAAGCAAACGCCGGGATGGTACCTAACTTAGGGCCACACCAATTCCTTTCCTCTTCCTTGCCTATCCTTCCCAATCTTCCCATACCCTCACAAGGCCCCTGTTCAGCATAGCAAGTGAGGTAGCCTGGGCGAGCTACTGGTCCTCCTCAGTTGAACACGCCCCCCGCCCACCCCTCCAAGCCAAAAGTCTCACGCTCCAGGACACTGCCCTTGAGGCGGTAGAGGTGGGATCCCTCGCTGAGTCTCAGGAAAAAACCAACCCTGGAAGGAAAATGAACTTAGAAAGAAATAAAAGAAATTTTATGGGGTTTTACAAAATTTCTAGGAATTTACGAACCCCGGAATGCATTAGCTATTTAAGCTATTGCGTGAACTGGCATTTCTTCATTTTACTACAAACCTTTAAGGTACCATACCAATTTAAATGTTAATATAAAATCATTATGCACGTAATGTGGACGTATTACAGCCCTAGGCTCACTTAGCACAGTGATCAAAGGTCGTTCCTGGAAACGAAACTTTCCCTACCGTATCGAACGGTAATACTTCACTGAAGCAAAAATGGAACTAGTAAGTGTAGAAAGTGTGTGTGTGTGTGTGTATGGGTGCGTGAAAGTAAAGTCACGACCGTAATATCGTGATATCATTTACTACATAATTAATTGAAAAATTACAACAGAACGTGAGAATTCTCGTATTGTATTAACGTAATTAGTCGAGACACCTCCTTGACTTACTCAAGGAGAAAAAGATATTTTCATTCACGTCTTTTTACGGTTTGATAGATGCTAATAATTGGTTGCGTGTAATTCGATACGAATAATTAAGTTTACCATGTGCTGTGCCAGATCTTATCAATATACAAATCCTTGTACCACAAACGCACCGCGTGCCATTTAACTGCAAATATGGGCCAAAAATGTCTTTCCATCTGCTTCTGTCGGTTACTACAGTATGTTGGAATACGTTTCTTTCTTTTCAATTTGTTTTACGTCGCACCGACAGAGATAGGTCTTATGACGACGATGGGATAGGAAAGGGCTAGGAGTGAGAAGGAAACGGCCGTGGACTTAAGACAGAGCCCCAGCAATTGCCTGGTGTGAAAATGGGAAACCACGGAAAACCATATTCAGGGCTGTCGACAGTGATGGGATATTCGAATAAATAATCGAATGAGTTTCAAATATCGTTCAGTTGTATAGCATAGAATATACGGACAAGTCATGAATGTACTTTTCGGTTTAAGTCGGATGGATAATCGATTAAAATAAGCGAATATAAGAACTCTTATGAAAAATAGAAATACGCTTTTTCCAAACGTATCTCCAAATGTTGAAACTAAACGTCCTAATAACATCACTTTTCACTAGATTATTTCGAAAGCATTCACTATTCAATTGTCTCAATCATTCGATTGCAATTCGGAATAAAAATCGAAAAAATAATCGAATGGAAACATTCGCTATTCGATTGCCTCATTGATTCGAATGGAGTTTCGAATGAATAATCGAAAAAAATAATCTGATGGAAAAAAATTCACTATTCGACTGCCTTCATTCATTCGAATGAAAAATCGCAAAATAATCCAATGGGAAATATAATCTAATAACATGAAATAATCAAGTAAGGGATTATTTTAAATTCGATTATCCCATCACTAGTTCGAACCCACTGTCTACCGGATGCAAGCTCACATCTGGGCGCCCCTAACCGCACAGCCAACTCTCCCGGTGTTGCTGGAATACGTACCGGTTATTTGATTTTCCTAAATATCGGCCAACCTATTTTCCTATGGAAGTCATCATATCGCACCTCCGCCAGAATAAATAACTAAATACGTTAATTAATTTGGGACAGGCTGACACTACTGTAACGGCCTATGACGCTCTCTTCGATTCGTTTATTTGATTCCTTCATCATTCACTTTTGTCGTTTCAGCTCTTCCTTTTGCACGTTTTTGCCGAATCCTAATCAAATCTTTCTTTTCCTTATTAAATTTCTAATATTGTCTGCCTCTGTGGTGTAGTGGTTAATGTGATTAGCCGCCATGCTTGGGAGGCCTGGGTTCAATTCCCGGCTCTGCCACGAAATTTGAAAAGTGGTACGAGGGCTGGAACGGGGTCCACTCAGCCTTGGGGGTGTCAACTGAGTAGAGGTGGTTCAATTCCCACCTCAGCCATCCTCGAAGTGATTTTCCGTGGTTTCCCACTTCTCCTCCAGGCAAATGACGGGATGGTATCTAACTTCGGCCACGGCCGCTTCATTCATTCTCTCTTGCCTGTTCAGCATAGCAGGTGAGGCGGTCCAGGACACTGCCCTTCAGGCAGTAAAAGTGGGAAATCTCACCCAGTCTGAGGGAAAAGCCAACCCTCGAGGGCAAGGGCGCCCATAGGGCAGTTTGTAGGGGGGGGGGGGGGAATGGCTAGACCTGGGTGTATGCAGTACTTTTAATATTTTGGACGATGAATAGCGACTTGTATTCCACGGTAGAATACCACACACTGTATCCCCTACCACTTCTACGTAATACCGATTTTTAAATCATTTTCTTGAAAGAAAAACACCTGAATATATTAGATTTTTTCCTTTCCCTGAGAGCTAGAGGGGGCCGCGTCCCCACCTTGCCCCAGGGCATGGGAGTCCATGCTCGAGGATAAATAAATAAATAAATAAAGAAATAAATAAATAAATAACTACATTCATTATTATTCTAGACAACTGACCACGGCGGATTCACAACGACAGCTAATCTCCAACTGAGCACGCGAGTCAACACAGCGCCATCTTGTAACAGAATAAGCGTGTGACGTCACATTTAGCACAGATTTCATGAAAACTACGTTTTAGATTATTATTATTACTTTTTGCAACAGGTAGGCCTCTCTTTCATCTGTCAGTTGAGACATGAACATAAAGTTAAATGCTCTTGACGATATACGCCCTCTACCCAAACACTAAAAGCGTCTTACACTTTTTTATTTCCATGTACCCATTGTCAAGAAACCTAAGTCTACGTTAAAATAATTTTTTTAGTCGTGAAATGCACCATATGCAAAAATAATCATTCTTTCAATCTAGAAAACTGTCTTTAGTTGTAAACAGCACTTGAGCATACAGAACATCACCACTCAGGAATATTGCCACTTAGTTGTGATTTATTTCACCGAAACTCTGAGAACATGTCATGTAATATTTATACTAACTTTTATCATGTAGAACTATTATGATAAAATATTATCCTTGATTTGATATGGTGTCAAACTTTTGATCGTTCTCTCGAAAATGCTCATTTTTGAGTTGTACTATGGCGCGATATCTAGCTTTAGCATTTGAGAGATAGTGGTGTTCGAGCCACAACGTCGGTAGCCCTGAATTTCTTCCCCGTGGTTTCCCCATTTTCACACTTGACAATTGCCTTCCAGTAACTATGAGTACAGTTTTCGAAAATACAGGAAATTTTGTTCAGTAGGAGTTTTCTTTTCCACCTGGCGGCAAATCGTTCAACACGAGGCATGCCTATCTGGAACACCTTCAGATGTGCGCTAAGCCGGGATCGAACCAGTCAACTTGGGGACCAGAAGGCACCACTTCTATCACCTATCAGTCTGGTATGAGGCATGCAACTAAAATACTGTGGGCCTTGATAAAATGTAGGGAGATTGTCTTGGATTTGGGGGAAGAACGATAGATGCCAATTATTCCGCGTTTGTGTAAACTGAATTTCAAAGTTTGAAACCAGGCTGTATTCAAGTTTACTGGTTCACGTACTGCTCCAGTGCACAGTAGTAAATGGCACTTGAAAAAGTCCTGGACACTGATTTAAACAAAAGATTGAATTTATGTTGCATTACAAACACAAACCATGCTTAACAATTATCACTGTCCAAATCATGAAATGCGTCGTGTATGTAGTCTTATTTCAGCAATGGCCCGAGGCTTTTTAGAATAAACTTAGTCCTTGATGGCACCCCGTAGCAAAAAGAATCCATTGGCGTGATATCTGGTGAACGTGGAGGCATGTCAATATCTGCCCTCCAACCAGTCACTTTTCTTTGGAAAGTTTCGTTTAAATAATCGCGGACGGCAGTGGCATAATGTGGTAGTGCCCCATCGTGTTGAATAAATTTCTTGAAAGTTTCCTGCACACGCCATAAGTCCTGGTACGATGTAATTCTGAAGCATATCCAAATACTTATCCCCTGTCACTGTTCCATAAAAAAAAATATAGTCCAAGTACGCCAAATGATATTGCCCCCACCCCAGAAACTTCCACCAGGTTAATTAAGTTGTTCTTCTAACAAAATATGTTCATTCTCAGTTAGGTCCAGTTATGTCTGTTAACTTGTCCGCTTAACTTAAAATTGGCCTCGTCAGACCACACAATTTTATCGAATAGGTTAGGATCATGCTTTTGTTGGTCAAGCATCAATTCATAAAACTGAAGTAACCCATGTCGTGAATTTGGAATGTAAACTTTAAACTTTTGTTTGGGTAACATTCTTTGCACTGACCTTCGTGATAAATCCAGTTTAGTTGCTAATCGTCTGGTTGATTTTCGCAGTAAACACACAGCTAAACATACACGCAATTCATTTTCCTCACTCGTTTGAGTGGTGTCTTTAAAAGTAGGAAGGATCACAATATGAAGATAAAGTTGGAATTCAAGAGGACAAATTGGGGTAAATATTCGTTTATAGGAAGGGGAGTTAGGGTTTGCAATAACTTACCAAGGGAAATGTTCAATAATTTTCCAATTTCTTTGCGATCATTTAAGAAAAGGCTAGGAAAACAACAGACAGGGAATCTGCCACCTGGGCGACTGACCTAAATGCAGATCAGTAGTGATTGATTGATTGATTGATTGATTGATTGATTGTGACTTCTTGGGCGGCCAGATCTTGGTGCATCCATAACAGAACCACGTTCTTCAAATCTATTCCGTGTATCTTGTCTAGACGGTGGTTTTGATCTAAAGTATTGTCCCCACTCATTAACAACTGCAGTAGCACCACTTTTATAAAAAACATTAAACGCAAAAATTCGGAAAACTACAGCTGTAAACACGTCTCACAGATCACGCTTTAAACAATGCACTAGTTTCAAATGCGAAACGCCGGTAATTTCACGACTGAAAAAGTCTAAAGAGCTTACATGTTTTTAATGCACTAGTTTGATTATCGTATTTGTTTTGTTTGTCATAACATTGTATACCAACTTGACAAAGCGTAATCATTGCCATTTGGTAACAACTGAACGGGGTGAAACTTCCTACTTTACTTAGACAAGACCGACTCCAATCCTCAACCGTAATATAAAAATAACATGGCGGCTGAAGTAGCCGGATTGCTCGTACTGGCTAACACGAAAATATCACGTACATATTATATAAACGGCGGTAATTTAACATGATAAATGTAACATCATAGGGAAAACCACTTCTACACGTAGGAAAACGCTTCGCCAACAAGTACGTACCACATTTAATCAACTAGAATCCATATATTCTACTAAAAAAAAGACCAACAAGGTGATTATTTAGAAATTCCAATTCGACAAATAACGTTTTCTCTTAGACTTCACTTTGCTGGATATATGAAAATACATTATAAAACTGTTAAAACGATATTTCTAACATCATTTTGAATGTTTCAGAATAAATTAAGGTGTGGAATTCCTCGATTTATTCGCTGTCATGAGAACTGTGAAACATAATTTGTTGCCTTAGTTTCGAAGTGGTGGACAATTTCTTAAATTCAGCACCCAATGAATGGGAAGTACACCCGAAATAATGTTATTGGCTTTTCGTCCCACTACCTACATTTTTGCGGTTTTCGGAGACGTCGAAGTGCCAAAATTTAGTCCTGCAGTAGTTCTTTTACGTGCCATTAAATCTACCGACACAAGGCTGACGTATTTGAGCACCTTCAAATACCACCGGACTGAGCCAGGATCGAATCTGCCAACTTGGGGTCAGAAGGCCAGCGCCTTAACCGTCTGAGCCACTCAGCCCAAGTACACCCGAAATGATTATGTTAGCCCAATGAACGGCCCCGGTAATGTTAACATAATGTTGACATATGACAAAACAGCACTTCACACAATGAAAGTAACCTTAGTAATGAAACGTTCAGACACTAAAGATACAATAGGTTTTTACCCATTAGAGGTCCGACTCGTTGGCTGAATGGTCAACGTACTGGCCTTCGGTTCAGAGGGTCCCGGGTTCGATTCCCGGCCGGGTCGGGTTTTTAACCTTAATTGGTTAATTCCAATGGCCCGGGGGCTGGGTGTTTGTGCTGTCCTCAACATCCCTGCAACTCTCACACCACACATAACACTATCCTCCACCACAATACCACGCAGTTACCTACACATGGCAGATGCCGCCCACCCTCATCGGAGGGTCTGCCTTACAAGGGCTGCACCCGGCTAGAAATAGCTCCACGAAATTATTACCCATTAAAGGACATGAGGGCAAAAACTCTATTGACTAAACATTGAGGTATTTACATATGAATGAAGGAAGACAGCAAGTTGCGTATTTTCTCCATCATCTCTTCCGACATGAAGATGCAGAGGTTCTCTTCGTCTGCTGATGTTTAGCCCTTTCTCTTCCAGTGTGGAGGCTCAATGTTCCTGTTTCCTAAGAACCCTTTCTTTAGTCTCTAAACATAGTACTACGTCATCTCCATACACTATACACTGTAGTAACTTTTCCCTTAACCTCTCTGTCATTCATGACCATACTGAACAAGAATGGACTCAAAGCAGATCCCTGAGGCAACCCGTCTTTTAGTTCGTAGTCGTCTGTTTCTCCATAACTTCTATGGATGCTCACTCTCCTGAAGCACATCGCCCTCCTCAAGACAAATTCCAAGGTAATATTAAAGGCCAAATAAACATGCAAATATCATAGTTCTACGTTGTTTTTTTTACAAGAATCCTAGTCCTGCCCGTTACAAACACACCAGCGCTTTGTCATGGCCATTATACTGCAATGTCCTTCGCAATGCTCACCCAGTCATCTTTACAGATTACGCAGTTCTGTGCCTATTCAATGCTCCGAACTGTTAGTGACAGCTATTTATGTGTACATCCCTGCTGTAGGTCATTTGAAAAGGTTGTATTGGCAATGTGTTTCTGAAGAAGTCATATGTTTCTCGTTTCTTTTTTTACATCTCTTCGCGAAAGACCACGGTCGTTCAGCGACCCTAGGAGCTTAAATAGACTTGCTGACAAACAAACAGCACTTGATTGATTGGCCCATCATTAGACACAACGCTGAGGTATTTACATATGAGTGAAGGAAGACAGCAAGTTCGCTATGGGGACTTGTCAGTAACTCCATTAATTTCTGGCTGTCGACCTTGAAGAAAACTGTTGTTCATGAGTGAAGGATGAGGGATTGTTTTTCTTGAATCTATTTTGTCAAGGTTTATATATCGGTGAGTAAGCCTCACCTGTCCGTTAGGATGGTGATGAATTATTTCCTTCTAATTGTTGAAACAATAAAAAGAATAAAAAATAAATGGAGGGTATAGGGGGGAAACAATGAATGCCCAAAAAATTGGGTGTGCCATCTACAAATAAAGGAGCGAAATTTTATGTTGGTGTGGGGAGCAGAGTCGTCCCTGAAATGAGGACGAAATAATTAGAACAATGAATGTCACTGCGCAGGTATGGAATAACAATGAACGTCAACATGTTGCAGTGACATTTTCTTCCTTTATTGTATAATAATGCATCAGTTAGCAGCATGAAATTTGATAGAAACATGGCTTTGCTGAACCAGTATGCTAGCACTGATACCCCATCAGGGTGGAATGACCAATTTTTGAAGGCCAAAACATATTTTTATCGTCTGACACGATTGTACATCATTATAATTCCAGCGGCAGGAGTAAGTGAACATCCACCTTTTTGCGACCTGATGTTCCATATATCCAAGGCCGTACCGTTATACAAATTTTAAGATCAACATGCAGCAGTTCCACTTTCAAATTACAGCAGCGAAGGATGTTCTCCCAACTCCTCGGAAATTCTGTACATAATTCAAAATAAACAATAGCTGGATACATCCCAATTCTACAATCTCCGACTACGTCAACATCAACACTCTTAAAAATTTCTCACAACATTTAAAGTGTCAATTGCGACACATTTTTTAACCTATCTGACGGTTGGACAACGAATAAACGAACCAAATTAAGTGTTTACATTTTGAAACATATGTCTTTATATATTATCTATGGTTACATCTACGGCATCTCCAGAAATTCAATAAGATTCACAACCACAAGTTTTCAAACAACATTTTAACACTTTCCTTAAAGTTGTGCACACATGCTCAATTAATATGGCATGGACTCGTAAGGAAGTCATTTAAATTCAATGTGTTTCTAAGACATACAATTCGTGTTAACTACTTGAAGTGTATTTTTAAGGCATATTTCTTGAAAAATGTGTGTTAGTTCTGATATTGTATTGTATTTATTGAACATAACAGGCGAATTAGCTACAATACATGTTCAAAGGACAGCTGACAACAAAATAAGAAAAGCAGAAATACAAAATTCCTGGGCATGCCATGAGGTTCATTGGATACTCCGGAAACATGACACTCCCAAGGGAGTCATCCTCAGTCCCTACATGTCACGCCCATCGTCTACACTTAATATTAAAAAACAAATTAAATGAACAATAAGGGATAATAAAATAAAAGCAAGAACTAATATTAAGGACAATCTACCGCTACTGCCCTGGTGAGAAGAAGCCGCCCTCTCGATGACGACACGGTTAGTCCTGATACCTTTTCTGATGTATGCACTTGTTTGAACTGATGATGATTCCAAGAGAATCGAAAGTAGTCTTCATTTATTTAAAGTAAAAATGATAGAGATTTTATAAAGTGTTAAGTGGTGGAACATCCCTCGATTGATTCGTATCACATAAACCATTATCATCATCATCATCATCATCATCATCATCATCATCATCTGTTTACCCTCCAGGTTCGGCTTTTCCCTCTGACTCAGAGAGGGATCCCACCTCTACCGCCTCAGGGGCAGTGTCCCGGAGCTTCAGACTCTTGGTCGGGGGATACAACTGGGCAGAATGACCAGTACCCCGCCCAGGCGGCCTCACCTGCTATGCTGAACAGGGGCCTTGTGGAGGGATGGGAAGATTGGAAGGGATAGACAAGGAAGAGGAAAGGAAGCGGCCGTGGCCTTAAGTGAGGTACCATCCCGGCATTTGCCTGGAGGAGAAGTGGGAAACCACGGAAAACCACTTCCAGGATGGCTGAGGTGGGAATCGAACCCACCTCTACTCAGTTGACCTCCCGAGGCTGAGTGGACCCCGTTCCAGCCCTCGTACCACTTTTCAAATTTCGTGGCAGAGCTGGGAATCGAACCCGGGCCTCCGGGGGTGGCAGCTAATCACGCTAACCACTACACCACAGAGGCGGAAATAAACCATTATGCATAACAAAATGTCCTTTCCCAATAAGAACAATAAGACATTTGGTCATAGAATAGAAACATCCACGCCTTGTGCAGTACCTACTGGGTTATACTGGTGCACTTCTGACTACAGCAATTACTCCAAAGGAAGAAACATCTATAACTCGGGGTCTTCTTCATAAATTCGGGCTTCCGGATCCTCTGTATGATGTACTTGTCCTGGAAGTGAATCTCCTAACCTCAAAAGATGCGTACATCATGGAATAATGAAGAAATACCACAAATAGTTACGGAACTCGTGTGTGGATAATGTATTAGTTTACCAATAAACTCTAACCCCATTAGTAACGCCAAGTAGGACGACTTCTGAGACAATGATGCTAAAGCTTTTTTTAAAATCATTACCTCATTGTGGACTAGTGCAAACTGAATGAAGATACGGTTCCAACTAGAGATGGCTGAAAAATAACGTAGCAATTATTTTATCACAGTTACATGCTTGTCACTGTTACAAATGTAACGAGGACAAAAGAATAACAGGTTACCGATTAACGACAACAGAATAACGTACTAGTGAAAACAGTAACTGGGAACTGTCACAAGTAGCAGCTTACAGACACAGAATGTGACCTTCAGAGTTTAGATAGATAGTACGTATGTCTTCCAAGTGAGAGCGCTTTCGTAGCAGATTGCTTTAAGTCAAACACACTGTAGTGTATTTGTTTAATTTGCTGCTCTCATCTGGTAACTAAACTGTTACGACATATTCAACTGCTCAGGGGTATTCGTTGACTCAAGACATCGCACAGGGCTGCCTACATTATAATATTATTATTCGTTTCACCCGTATAATTTTTCTTGTATCATAAATAAATTAGTATCCTAACTTCCCATAGGCCTATTGATTTTATAGATAACATTACTTCATTTTACTTAATCGATCCTCTAGTACCGGTTTGTGTCGAGCTTTGGCAGACAGATCATCATGTTTTCTTGTCTTCTATCCTTGATCGGGGCATTGTCAAACTCACTCCTCTGTATTTCAGAAAAGACGCTATGTTGTCTTCTCATTTCATCCGTTGTTTGCCTCTCGTTAACTTTATATAGCAAAAGGAATGCGTGTTTTCCTGCACCGACTTTCAATAGTGTAGTGATACATGCGCGCATGTGCGAGTGAATGAATGGGAGTTCGCAACACAGCAGTTGGGAGACAAGCTTGAAGCCGTGACCAGCCTGTGACCAATAAAAGGTGAGTAACGTGGGACGTTATTTTCAACTGTTACTTTTCACGGTTACTTAATTGTAGCAGTAACAGATGTAGCAGTTACACAAAAATAACCGTTTGTCACACCTCTAGTTCCAACGTTCATTTTCAAAGGTTTGTCGTGAACGACGGCTCACGACGCGCCTTCCGCATAATAACGAGAGAGCGAACGGGTTCGAATGGCATTCGAATCCGCGACCTCCAGGGTAGAAAACCTGTGATTTAAAACGTAGCAGGCATATGAACGCATGTATATATGAAGGGAAATTACAGCAGAGTTTGTGTATGTTCATAACTCATAATTCATAAATGATTGTAATAATAATAAGAGAAATAACTGAGTAACTCAAAGAAGGATTTAGAATATTCGATGTCGCGTAGAACCTCACAAGCCAATGTCTCAATATTGTGAAACATTGTGTAAGTTAAAATGCGCACTTCTTTTGGGTTGGAAATATACAGTCACGTGTAAGAATCGTAGTAACAGTTTCCAAAGTGTTCTGGAACAATGTGTGTAATGCAACGTGACTGGGTGGTTCCATGCCAGAGAACCAATCGGAGAACAGTGCAGTCGTGACGTGAACTAGTGACTTGTGGTGGTGGTGGTACATGAATCAGTAGGATTATTCGAGAAAGAATAGAAGAAACTATAAAACTTGGTAACTTGTAAACAACAGGGCTTTTTGACTCACAGCACTGGAAGAAGGCGTTTCGACGGTAGGCTGAATCAACTAGGGAGAACTGTTGGAGAGCTGATAGACTTAGCATTCAGTCGCAGTACGCAGTAAAGTGATAGTAAGATAGAGGGATATCAGGCTCCCGAACTGAGTGTGATTTGTTGGTAAACAATCACAAGGGTTTTCCACACCGATTATCAAAGCAGGTGTTGGGATATAAGCTTACAGACTAGCAGCTCAAGTTTAATTGGGAGAAGTCACGTTGCCGTGAAGAGTGACGAGTTCCAGGGATATCTACGCAGAAGAGAAGGCAAGAAGAGAAGAGTGAAGACGTCAGCTGTACAAGAATCAGCTATACTCCGTAGTTAAGTATTCAACCAGTAATTATATGTATTTTTGTGTGTACTAGGAAAAAGACTTAAATACTTTCTCATAGATCTGAAGTTGAGAAGGGATTGAGACTAATTGGTGTCAGAGATTTTATGTTATATATTGATGTATTCTCGATGTTAGAATATAATAAGTGTTCAAACTTTGTCAATCTGATTGTACGCTCCCAGAACTCCGAACCCAAGTCCTCAGCCTGTTGTACATCCCTTAGGGTAATTAATTTCGTGTGGCTATTTCCAGCCGAGTGCAGCCCTTGTAAGGCGGACCCTCCGATGAGGGTGGGCGGCATCTGCCATGTGTAGGTAACTGCGTGTTATTGTGGTGGAGGATAGTGTTATGTGTGGTGTGTGAGTTGCAGGGATGTTGGGGACAGCACAAACACCCAGCCCCAGGGCCATTGGAATTAACCAATGAAGGTTAAAATCCCCGACCCGGCCGGGAATCGAACCCGGGACCCTCTGAACCGAAGGCCAGTACGCTGACCATTCAGCCAACGAGTCGGACATCCCTTAGGGTCACGACAGGTTATATACACTGACAGCATTATTTAACATTGTATGATTGTGTTAGTGTTGACATGCGTTGTTATCGTTTACTTTAATGTGACAATTGTTTTTCATATTTACGACCCGGCGTTGTATAATGGATAAAACATTAAATAACACCTTATAATGAGATGTAGCCCACCAATTACAGAGTGGCGCAAAAGTCACAATTGGACAATTGGTTAAAAGGAAACGAAAATAACAGCTAGACGTAGTACAGTTAGTGGTGGAAAAACTTTTCAAAATATCAATATATCGGTTTTTCGATACATCGGTATTAAAATATCGATGTCATTGAAATATCGGTCTTCAAATTATCGACCTCTCGGCGATATATCCGTTTTTAAAATACTGGTGCTATTATCCATTATTGTAAGTATTTTTACATTTAAAACAATGATTAAAGGATTCATTAGGTTTAATAAGTCTTGACGCAGATCAGAAAACAAGCTTAAAACAATGAACAAGTAACACGACTTTTTCACTACAATGACATATTATAAAAACATTTACAGTCGAAAGATGTTATGGGAACAAACTTTTCTAAAATGGAGATGATGGGTCAGGGATGTGGAGGGTCTCTTCTACCTGCCGATATGTCAACCACCTCTCTTGCTGCACCAGCTGCGATCCTTGTCCTTTGAAATTTAAGGTTAATATATTTTTTTTTTTTTTTGCTATTGGCTTTACCGACACAGATAGGTTTTACGGCGACGATGGGACAGGAAAGGTCTAGGACTGGGAAGGAAGCGGCCGTGGCCTTAATTAAGGTACAGCCCCAGAATTTGCCTGGTGTGAAAGTGGGAAACCACGGAGAACCATCTTCAGGGCTGCCGACAGTTGGAGTCAGAAGGCCAGCGCCTCAACCGTCTGAGCCACTCAGCCCGGCAAGGGTTCAATCCTACTTCAGTTCGAAGGTACCTGACGGTGATCAAATACGCTAGCTTCGTATGGGTACATTTACTATCTTCTTCTTATTCTTCGCGAATAGGTCACTTGGGACCTTTGTTGAGCTTTCTTCCTTGCCCAATACTTCTTCATTTTCATAGATTCTTGCAGTTTCTGTTCCTCCGACCAAGTACGTCATGTTGGTTTTTTCTCGTCTTCTTCAAATCTCCTTGTACCGAGCTAGATAGCTGCAGTCGCTTAAGTGCGGTCAGTATCCAGTATTCGGGAGATAGTAGGTTCGAACCACACTGTCCGGGGGTCGTGTTACACCTTAATTAAGGCCACGGCCGCTTCCTTCCCCACTCCTAGCCCTTTCCTGTCCCACCGTCGCCATAAGACCTATCTGTGTCGGTGCGACGTAAAGCAAAAAAAAAAAACCCTCCTTGTGTGAACAATTTTTCTGCTTATATTTCTACCCTGCAGATTTTGGTGATCCTAATTCAGTGAGGTCTTTCTCTACTTGCTTATACCATTTTGATCTCGTACGCCAAAATTTGTGTATTCGATAACTAAGTCTGTTGTTATTAATTCTTTTCAAATGATTTATAAACTGCATCCTTCGCAGTCTCATAGTATAGGAAGGCTTAGATATTTTAAAATATATTTCCGAATTGGGTTTGGGGTAATGTATTCCATTTTTAATCCTCGGACCTAAGAATTTTCTTACGTTTTTCCTTTCTTTAATCTCTAATTGTTCTCGAAACAGACTTTCAACTTATTAGGTCGTGTTACGTACATGTAGTACGTGTTTATTTATTTATTTATTTATTTATTTA
Source organism: Anabrus simplex (assembly GCF_040414725.1). Classification (NCBI taxonomy): domain Eukaryota; kingdom Metazoa; phylum Arthropoda; class Insecta; order Orthoptera; family Tettigoniidae; genus Anabrus; species Anabrus simplex. Next base: position 62,234,084 of record NC_090278.1, on the reverse strand, counting down.
TTATGGCTTCTTTCATGTATCCTTGCTTCTCAGGTAATAAAATACTCTCGCGTCCAAAGTTTCCCTTTTCATTGTAATTTCTACTTTTGAGCCTTCTTCTGTCACATATCATCACTTGAGTTTTTTGTTTATTGATCTTCATGTTATATTTGTCTGCCACGATTTTTGCCTTTCACCACACACAGAATGTTTATAACAAACAATGCTCGTGTTAGAAAAAGTAAAATTCGTCATTACTTAGCAGTGATCAAACCTGAAACTCTTTATAATTCAGAAACGCTCAATTTATATCATACAAATTTAAAGGAACAATTAGAGAATATTGACATGCCCCACAACGGGCGACTTAAAAGCACTCTACAGTGTGCTAGCGCAGTGCCAGACCTGTAGCTTAGATCCTTTCAAACAGAACAAAGATGGCCTAGGCCACCATAGCTCAATTGGTAGAGCAACCGACGCGAAATCGGCTTTTTTAGGAATGAATGAATGAATGAATGAATGAATGAATGAATGAATGAATGAATATATTCTCATACTTTATTATATATTATTTATCTAAAATTCGTAGCTCATATCCCTAGGATGTTTTCAACATTGAGTTGCTTGCCAGAAAGGCTAGAACTGTGGATTTTTTCCAGAGTCAAACTGGTTCCATCAGTCTTTAAATTGTAAACACCGGTTGTGTCAGGCACAGCAATGTGTATATCGAGAGGGTTCGAACAGAAGAGTGTCCTCATGACGTCACTCACGCCACGCTACCGATCACACACGCGGCCGATCACAGCCTTCTGTACGACGAGCTGCTTAACGCTCCAATGAGCCCCAACCACAGAATAGAGCTGAATGGACTCAATTTTTATCGCCAGACTTCATATTTAAAAACTGACCCAGTTTTAATTACTTGTTAGTCTTAAACAAATGATGACCGTGTGATTCGTTTCATTGATTTACATCTTAACTGTGACTTAAACGGCATCCGAAGTGTCACGGTGTTAGGGAGGTCCTGACCCCACAGTCACTTTTTTTTTTAGATAATGATTTGTTTGGTTGAAAGCTATGCTGGAACATAAACATATTCATCCATAATCTCAGTTAATTGATTGAAATAATAACAATAACTTAATTACAAGTTATAACTTGTAATAATAATAATAATAATAATAATAATAATAATAATAATAATAATAATAATCTCAGTTATTTTAGATATTTTATTTTTACCCCTTCTCACACCCCGTGTCGATGCGGTTGAACTTTTACTTAATCGACCATACCTGTCAACTTCACAAAACCAAATATCAGAAGATTTCGATATGATAATCAGGAGATACAATTGGTCAAAACTTTCTATTGTTCGTGTTTTGCTTAATACAGGAGTAAAATTCGCCAGAACTGCCTCCAAATGGCTCCTAAAATCTCTAGAAACGTCTCTGGTCACTACCTTTGAAATTCTGTCACTAAGTTACTAAAATGGACTCCAAATCTAGCGACTATAGTCTCTAGAATCGACTTTTTCTTTGCTATTTGCTTTACGTCTCATCGACACAGATAGGTCTTATGGAGACGATCGGATAGGAAAGGCCTAGGAATTGGAAGGAAGCGGCCGTGGCCTTAATTAAGGTACAACCCCGAGATTTACCTGGTGTGAAAATGGGAAACCACGGAAAACCATCTTCAGGGCTGCCGACAGTGGGGCTCGAACCCACTATCTCCCGATTACTGGATACTGGCCGCACTTAAGCGACTGCAGCTATCGAGCTCGGTCTAGAATCGACTAAATTGATGTGAACGAACACGAACATAGCACGCGAGAACGAGATATTTACAATCGATATACGCGTCGCGATATAGCGTACAGGTTTCAATAATCATCGCACATTCGCGCGCATTTCTCGTATTAATAAACATCGATATTTCATTTGAAAGCGGCCAATGAGCGAAGGACTTCCAGCCACTGGCGGGATTTGAAAACAAATGTTTGAAGTTCACCAAAAAAATAAGCTGAAATCGGGAGAAAAAATAGAATAATCGGGAGGCGGGAAAAACTGTCGAAAATCAGGAGTCTCCCGCCTAAATCGGGAAAGTTGGCAGGTATGAACATCATTCATCTCAGCGACCCAGGAAACTATGGATTCTACTTTAATATTGGTCATTTTCTATTGCGTTTATACTTCACCCACTTTCCACCCCCGGCGAGAGGGGTTCACACATATAAATCCATAATCTGAGCCATTTTAAATTTTTTTTCATCCCTTCTCATCCTCCATGCCGATGGGGACTAAACTTGGATGTAAACGACATAGGAATTGTCACTGTTCATCTCAGTGACCCCGAAACCTATCGATTCGACACTGTTTTCGATTATTTTTATATGCCACCCCTTCTCCACCCCTGTTTTACCCCACAGTGCTTTTTTTCCCCCCACACAGTCACATGTGTACCAGAATCTCTCCTTGGACTAAGCCTACATTTACAGGCTTACAAGGCCTGTATTCTACTGTAGAAACCTTGAGCTGACTTTACCATGGTTACGGCTGCTCATTTCTTCATCCAATTCGTAGAGCGGAGTAGTGTGATGCCAACATCTCCATAACAGTTGGTTTTAGGCCCTTAAAACGTAGTTTGAAATAGGATGAATATATTGCACATATGGTAGAATTCCAAGTATCATCTCTTCGGCATTGATTTGCATTTCATCTTAAGCACAATCAGGCTCGTTGCGAACTTAATATCTCACGGCAAGGATTACGTTTAGTAAACATAAAAACAAGAACGGCACTTCGGCCACAATTACCGACGTCAACAACACGGGCGGCAGCCGCGAGTGGCCGAGAGTGATTGGCGAACAGATCCTCTCCCGAAGCATCCGCGACGGACAAACCCCTCCAGGATCCTCCTGGCACTGTCTGAACCAGTCCGATCCGCGAAAGACGTGCCCATCCCGGGTACCAGGACGATGGATCTTAAGTGCTTTATTATTATTATTATTATTATTATTATTATTATTATTATTATTATTATTATTATATCAATACAAGGAGCTATATATCAGAACAAACCTTGGAAATAAAGACAATAAGTGCGGCATATGCCGCTATACAACATACAACACAGAACACTGTAACACAAAACTCTTCAACAGGAGACTCAACAGGCAGGTAGTCAGGAAGTCCTTCTGGATGTCGTCTAAGTTGCTCCTCCGAAGGCTCCACCACGGGCTCCGCGTGCGCCCCCGGTGGCGATGGCTAACTGCACCATCAAGTTCTTTTCTTTGCTATTTGTTTTACGTCACACCGACAGATATGTCTTATGGCGACGATGGGATAGGAAAGGCCTAGGAATTGGAAGGAAGCGGCCGTGGCCCTAATTAAGGTACAGCCTGGTGTAAAAATGGGAAACCACGGAAAACCATCTTCAGGGCTGCCGACAGTGGGGTTCAAACCCACTACCTCCCGGATACACCGCGAAGTTCCAACCACGCGTTAATGCTTACTCTTCGAAAAACAGTTACGTAAATGAAATGTTCTGATCAATTGCATATGTTCTCACGTTACAGTTCACAAGAGAATTGATTTCTGCTTCTAAGAAGTACCTGCTGTGAACTGCAATTGCAGAGAAAGTTTACAAGCCTTCTTACATGGCCTCGGAACTTGTGAGACGGCTTGGTGTCTACGGAACTCCGGCTATTTTCACCTGCACTAGGTAGGCACTTTCTATCATCATCCGGTAAAAATATATGCCGCACCACGCAAACTTTATAACATAAGGAAGTGGAAATGATGAAAATCTTACGTGGAATTCCCTTTAGAGGAGAGATGTGTCAAGTGCAATCAATCAATCAATCAATCAATCAATCAATGATTAGGTTAGTCATCCAGAGGAAGATTCCCTATCTGTTGTTTATCTAGTCCTTTCTTAAATAATTGCAAAGAATTAGGAAATTGATTGAACATCTCCCTTGGTAAATTATTCCAATCCCCCACCAACTCCTCTTCCTTTACGACATCCACCCCCAGAAGTACATTTACTTACGGCATTCTTCATTGCTGAAGTAGCTAGTAACATTGCTATTGGCTGACGTAAAATGCATTGTGACGTCCATTCCCAGGAATAATGAGAATTGCATTCTGTTACCAATCCCTGCAGAATAAAAGGCACAATCAGTAACAATGAACTGTTATTGGCGGAGACTTGTGACATCGAAGGAACTGCACGCTCGACCTGGAGGCGCTAACTATCCAGAACAATGTGGAATTTTTGGTTATAAGCCGGACGTAACCAATCCACAGGAATGGCTCTGTAAATTCAGCTTTTCACTACTAGCCCACATAGAATGCTCTGCTATCGCCCTAGGTAGATGTCTGTCATGAAAACAGTGGTTGAGGGACCCAATAGCCAGAAGAAAAATTCTAAATTAGTTCAACTTTTCACCACTGGCCCACACAGAATGCGCTGCTGTCGCGCTAGCTTAGGCCAATCTCTACCATGAGAAGAGTGGCCCTACTTCGAGTGGCTTTTATCTATGGCCGCAGTGCATACTGTCCGCACGGCAAGAAAATAAGGTGTTTATTATTACTATTTGCTTTACGTCGCTCCATCACAAACAGGTCTTATAGGAAAGGCCTAGGAGTGGGAAGGAAGTGGTCGTGACCTTAATTAAGGTACTTGGTGTAAAATGAGAAACCACGGAAAACAACCTTCAGGGCTGCCGACAGTAGGATTCGAACCCACTATTTCCAGAATACAAGCTCACATCTGTACACCCCTAACCACCATGTCCGACTCGTTGGCTGAACGGTCAGCGGTTCAGAGGGTCCTGGGTTCGATTCCAGGCAGAGTGGGAAATTTTAACCACCATTGGTTAACTTCACTGGCACGGGGGCTGGGTGTATGTGTCGTCTTCATCATCATTATTTCATCCTCATCACGGCGCGCAGGTCGCCTATGGGAGTCGAATCAAAAGACCTGTATCTGGCGAGTCGAATATGTCCTCGGGACACTCCCGGCACTAAAAGCCGTAAGCCATTTCATGTTTCGGATGAAAACCGATTATACAATGAACACACACTTCTTAATGCCCATCATCTTAGCACCACCTTTACACATATATATTACGGTAGCCGTCATAGATGAAGTCAAGTTACATAAACCATAGTTACCACATATTGGAGAGTAGGAAGTATTTGTCAAGGGGAACTCCGAACAGCTCAACAGCATATGGGCCGATATCGGGTTTAATCCGGCACTGACGATCACAAACCCCTGACCCTTGACCTACGGAAATTAATCAGACGTTGTTAATATCCCCAGCCTGAACCGAAGGCCTACGCTCAGGAGACGGACATTGCCTGGTACATAAGGCTGATGACACACGGAGCGGTTTTCGCCGACTGTGACGAAACCACTGCCTGCTCGAACTGCATCTAAAATGACTGCTTATAAGCAGTCATCGGGTGCGTATCGAGCAGGCAGTGGACAAAACACATTAGTGAGCGTGACGTTAGGTGAGGAAGCTAGCTAAAATTACCGAAAAATAAAGGATTGTTCTTATTCTTATTCCAAAAGTCTACTTACTCTATATGTCCTTTTACGTGTATATTATTGAATTTCAAAGATACTTCATGATATCTAATACAAGAATACCTACCAATGATGCAATCGCCGCGTAAATTCAGCCACGCCCGACTAGAGCGAAGCATCAAGTCGGCCGTGATTCAGCTGAATGTATTAAATCTATGGCGCTAGAGCGCGCACAGTGTCTTCAAAACGCTCGCTGCACCGCCAGCTACACGACAGGCCGAGTCGGCAAATCTGCCGCCTGTCGGCGAGCACCGCTCAGTCTGTTTCATCCCATCTGATACAATAGAAACATGCGCCGACTCGGCGGCCGACGCGGCTTACATAAGCTTCAATAAGCATATCGTGAACAAAGCATTCTGGTTCCTCGACCATTCCATGGCCTCCTGTAAACTAAAAAGAGAAAGAACTAGTGAATGGCATACACAACAATTGGCTATCTGGTCGTATCATGGCCACATGTGCCCGCTGCTGTAACAACGGGTAGCTTTTACATTTATTCTCTTTTTTTCAACATGGATATGTTTTTGGGCTGACACGAGCGTCCACAGTTTTGCGTGGACAACAAACCAAGACCAACTATAAATACAATACCTCAGACCTTAACCAACCTATCGAAACTGCCCATAATGGCGGCAACTGGAGTGCTAGGCTGTGTTTGTTTTGATTAATGGAATTCGTGTTGTTATAAAATATGTGCAGAAATTTGAATATTTATTAATCGAGAATTATACTTATTCATAATCTTTAAAATGCTATAGAGTCTATTTCAGTGCCCTAAGAGGCTGTTTGTTCTTAAGTAGCGTATTTATTCGAACAATTTCGGTGGTGATAATGATAAGGTTATTGTCCTCATGTTCTTCTCAGAACCTGTTTCCTTTATATTTTCAGTTGCCTGTGCAGTATGTTTGTAGTTCAATTAGATAGGTGGTATGAACTTCGAACCTGGATGAAAGTCCAATTACAGCGGCAGAGCAAACGCTTCAGAGTTCGGATTTCCAAAAGACCTAACATTAAGATAAATTGGTTAGGTGCATTCATAGGGAAAACCTCGAAACAAGTGATACTAATGGTATGTGCATTAATCATTTTGATATCAAATTTATTATAGGGAAGATATTAAATCGGTAAAAGGTGTTGTTTCAGTTCGGGTGCCACGCAAACTTTGGAAGTTACCTGATTATGCCTACCCTAGCATCTCCCCAAATCAGCCAGCGTAACTAATTACAAAATTAAATCAGTCCCAAAAAAAAAAAAAAAAAAAAAAACGTGACCCAGAGTTACGACTGAGCTATGAAGATGATGATTAATGAATGACAGATGAAATGAAATTATATTGGAGAGTGTCGCTGGAATGAAATATGACAGGGAAAACCGGAGTACCCGGAGAAAAACCTGTCCAGCACAAATCTCACATGGAGTGACCGGGATTTGAAGCACGGAACCCAGCGGTGAGGGACCGACGCGCTGTCGCCTAAGCCACGGAGGCTCTTATTAATAATAATAATAATAATAATAATAATAATAATAATAATAATAAAAATAAATATTGGGGCTGGGCGAAGTAGCTTGGGCGAAGTAGCTTGGACGGTTGAGAGCCGGCCTTCTGACCCCAAGCTGGCAGGTTCGATCATGGCTCAGTCCACTGGTATTTGAAGGTGCTCAAGATAAGTCATCCTCGCGCCAGTATATTTACTGCCACGTTAAAAAACTTCTGCGGGACTAAATTCCGACATCTTGACGTCTCCGAAAACCGTAAAATTTAGTTGGACGCAAAAACAGTAACATTATTGATGCGTTTATTTATTTTTTATGTAATCGCACTTTTACAGAGCACGTTAAATCAATATTTCAACACTTGCTATGTTCCTTCATCCTCTCCGCCCACATATTTTTCATCCGTTCTGATCTCTGTTTCCGGACCTGTTCTATGTTAAATGGTTACTTTCTTGTATTCTTTTCTTGTTCATTCCTGATGATCGCCTTTCTGAAATTAGTCCCTAAACAACTTCCTATTATGCGTATATTTCATGTCAATGTTTGCTTCTTTGACGTCATTTAATGTCTGTGTAAACCACGCCGGTTTTACCTTGGCATAGGCCAATGTTCAAACCCATAATCAATATGGATAACAAGTCTTTTTGTAACATTAATAATATGGTTTCCTGTTCTACTAACTACGCCGAGGTGCTGGAATTTTGTCCCCACAGGAGTGTTTTTACGTGAGGGTAAATCTATCGACATGAGGCTGGCATTTTTTAGTACCCTTAAATACCTCCAGACTGAGCTGTGACGGAACGTGTTAGCTTGATCAGAAGGCCAGCGGTCTACAGTTGGAACGGCGCGGAACCTAAATATTCTATTTTATTGCCTGCACCTTTCATCCACCACTTGTATTTTTATGCTGAAAGCATTTCTTAGCAAAGTAGGGGGCGGGGGGGTCTCATACTACGAAAAACGTAAAATTAAGCAATTAAGTTAAAGGGCTAAAGGGCCCGGAATGGTTTTAAATTCAGAGTCTTGGACAGCTTTATCAAACTAAATAAGCAAATTTTGAAAATCACTTCTGCCATAAATGCAGTTCCGGAAAAACAGACTAAAATCGCGTGTTTCTTTATTCGTTTTCTTTTTCATTCAAATCCTAGCCAAATTAACGTATTTACATAATTCTTTCTGTGATGTATCCCTTGGTTCAATACCCTAAGGCATTTTTTGATTCCTTGAAAAAATATCCACACCGAATGTAGTTACCAAGGGTTTAAATGTAACTCTGCATTGACTGAGCTAATAAATCGGATAACAATCATTGAGAAAAGGATTTTAATTTTTTAGGAAAAAATAAAATATATTCTCATACTTTATTACATTTTACTTACCTAAAATTCGTAGCTCATATCCCAAGAATTTTTTCAACATTAAGTTGCTTGCCTAAACGGCTAGAACTGCGGATTTTTTCCGTTAATTTACCTTTTTCTTCTCGATTTCTGAACACGCAGTTATTATTAGAACAACATCATTATTCTCCTCATTTATGTAGAATTACACTTTCTCTGTGATCTTCGATCGTAAATTATGTCACAGACGATAAAAATATCACGGTTTAAATAGGTCATTATTACGCTTTGATACGCGCGAGCAAACTGGTTAAACTAATGATATTGCAGTTGCTAATAATGCAAACGGTTTGCAGCCGTTGAACTGTGCAATCGCTTACGAAGAAGTCGGATGTGTATCACATGCGTAGACGTGCTCCATAAGCTTACATTTCACGTATCAGTGCTCTTTAATCTAGGTTGTAAAGCCCCCTTCAAAAGAGATAGAAACCAATCATTGCAATGTTCATTCCGCTATGAAATCACGACAGCTGTCTCTGTAGCAGGCCTCGTATCAGCGTGAATGTGGTTGACACCCTCTCTCACTAGTTTCTGTACAGTAGAGGTAAGAAGCTTCATCCCATTGTTACACATCACTAAGGCTCGGATTATTATGAATGATCAAAGCATGACTTGTTTATATAAAAATGTAAATATCATTGTAATGTGCAACTAAATTATGGAATATTCTTCTTCTTCTTGTATCCGAATTTGGCCGCCTATGGACCGCAATGAACTTAAGGCTTTCTCTTCTTCTTCTTCTTCTTCTTCTTCTTCTTCTTCTTCTCCTCCTCCTCCTCCCAGAACCTCTTCATTCTTTCACTTCTGATCTTCCTTTCTTTCTCAGATATGACAAGTTTGAGTCTACATTTTGGTGGTTTCTCCTGGAATGTTTTGATGCTGTCCACTCGGCTTCTAAATTCTTTTCTGTTGTGAACCATATCCATTGTAAGTCCACTTTCTATTGCATCTCTTTTTACCTCTTCCACCCACTTCGTCGAAGCTTTTAGTCCAGTGATGTACTTGAATATTCTCTCATCCATTCTTTCTAGATGCCCATAGAATTTTAGCCTTCGCTTTCGCATGGTGACAGTGATTTTTTCGGTGTATTTGTAGAGGTCATCATTTTTTCCTATTCCTCCACTTCCCATCAGCATTTTTCTGTGGTCCTAAAATTTTCCTTAAAATTCTCCTCTCCTTTTTTTCGAGATCTTGAAGCTCACCCTTTTTATTCATCATCAGGCTCTCTGAAGCGTAGAGACCCTCTGACTTTACCACTGTGCTGTAATATGTAATAGTACTAATGCACTAAATGTACAAAAATGTTCGTATAGTTATGATTAGTGATTGGATAATCGAATACAAAATAATCGCTTATTCGATTATTTCATGTCATTCCATTATTTTATTCAAATGAATGAGGCAACCGAATAGTTAATATTTTTCCATGAAATTATTTTTCGATTATTCATCCGAAACTCCATTCGTGAATTTTTCCATTCGATTATTCATTCGAAACTGCATTCGAATGAATGAGGCAATTGAATAGTGAATGCTTTCGAAATAGTCGAATGAAAAGGTATTATTTTAACATTAATTCGACCGGGCGAGTTGGTCGTGCGCGTAGAGGCGCGCGGCTGTGAGCTTGCATCCGGGAGATAGTAGGTTCGAATCCCACTGTCGGCAGCCCTGAAGATGGTTTTCCGTGGCTTCCCATTTTCACACCAGGCAAATGCTGGGGCTGTACCTTAAGGCCAAGGCCGCTTCCTTCCAACTCCTAGGCCCTTCCTGTCCCATCGTCGCCATAAGACCTATCTGTGTCTGTGCGACGTAAAGCCCCTAGCAAAAAAAGAACATTAATTCGCTCCAACCGAATGAGTGATTCTGCTGAAACAATCAAATGAGACATTTGAATATTAAACGTATTCAATTATGCCATCACTAAAACTGAACGATATTTCAAACTCATTGGATTCTCCTTATTTATGTAGAATTACACTTTCTCTGTGATCTTCGATTCTTAGCAGTAAATTTTGTCACATTCACAGGTGAGCAAATTTTTCTTAAGAAACGCCGTCTTTGTTTGTACTGGTCTGCATGTTATGTCCTCCTTACTTCTGCCATCGTTATTTAATAATGTTATTTGTTTTACGTCCCACTAACTACTCTTTTACGGTTTTCAGAGGCACCGAGGTGCCGGAATTTAGTCCCGCAGGAGTTCTTTTACGTGCCAGTAAATCTACCGACATGAGGCTGACGTATTTGAGCACCTTGAAATACCATCGGACTGAGCCAGGATCGAACCTGCCAAGTTGGGGTCAGAAGGCTAGCGCCTTAACCGTCTGAGCCACTCAGCCCGGCACCCCCATCGTTATTTTACTACCCAGGTAACAATATTCATCTACTTCCTTTAAGTCTTCATTTCCTATCTAATACAACTAGCTGGGTGTGCTCTTCTTGTTTGCCACTAAAGATCTTGCAAACAGATACAGAGTTTGAATTTAACTCGGATTTCGTTTCAAGACTGCAGGGAGTGTGTTAGAAACTCTAACCAATGAAAACACCTGTGTTTGAGTCATCAGTCCATAGACTGGTTTGATGCAGCTCTCCATGCCACCCTATCCTGTGCTAACCTTTTCATTTCTACGTAACTATTGCATCCTACATCTGCTTTAATCTGTTTGTCATATTCATACCTTGGTCTACCCCTACCGTTCTTGCCACCTACACTTCCTTCAAAAACCAACTGAACAAGTCCTGGATGTCTTAAGATGTGTCCTATCATTCTATCTCTTCATTCGTGATTCGATCTATCCATCTCACCTTCAGCATTCTTCTGTAACACCACATTTCAAAAGCTTCTATTCTCTTTCTTTCTGAGCTAGTTATCGTCCATGTTTCACTTCCATACAATGCCACGCTCCACACAAAAGTCTTCAAAAACATCTTTCTAATTCCGATATCAATGTTTGAAGTGAGCAAATTTCTTTTCTTAAGAAAGCTCTTCTTTGCTTGTGCTAGTCTGCATTTTATGTCCTCCTTACTTCTGCCATCGTTAGTTATTTTACTACCCAAGTAACAATATTCATCTACTTCCTTTAAGACTTCGTTTCCTAATCTAATATTTCCTACATCACCTGCCTTCGTTCGACTGCACTCCATTGCTTTTGTTTTGGACTTACTTATTTTCATCTTGTACTCCTTACCTAAGACTTCATCCATACCATTCAGCAACTTCTCGAGATCTTCTGCAGTTAGCCATCCCAAATTCTGAGAAAGGATTAGTGCTGTTGTATACTGCTGGGGCACTCCTCGTCCTATAAATGAATACTTTCCGCAATTTGTCCTCTTGAATTCCAACTTTGCCTTCATATTATGATCTTTCATACTTTTAAAAGCTTTATTTTGCTAGTGACTTTACGTCGCACCGACACAGATAGGTCTTATGGCGACCATGGGATAGGAAAGGAAGTGGCCGTGGCCTTAATTAAGGTACAGTTTGAAAATTAGAAACCACAGAAACCACGGGATTCGAACCCACTATCTCCTGGATGCAAGCTCACGGCTGCGCGCCCGTAACCGCACGGCCAACTCGCCCGGTCTTTTAAAAAGCTCCACTCAAGCTTACTCATCTACTAATGCCACTCCACGCCAACTCTCCAATGACCGTTCGAAACATACCACATAGTCTAGCATATCGTCTCCTTACTCCGTAGTCTTCCCAGCCCAAAGTTGACAAAACGTTGTGTGGACGAAATATTGGATTGGACCAAAAAAGAGCAGGTAATGGACGGACGGGCAGACGAAATTGAAAGTTAACTAATTAACTTAGCGTGGACGAAACGTGTTTGGAGATCGCTTCATTGACGTAAGTAACTTGTTTCTCAAACAAAAACAAACACAAATGTTTCATTTTCACACAACAGAATACAGAGATGCAATGCTTCCTGGTGACCAGCCGACCATTTATTATTATTATTATTATTATTATTATTATTATTATTATTATTATTATTATTAACTTGAACATATCAGAGTTCACGAAACGGGGTCGGCTGATTAACTGAATTTGGCGGCGCGATTTTCGCGAATCTGTAGACTGCTTATGGCTAGAGCCCTTCGCGAATATAGTCAACATTATTCGCATCCGCATTTCCTTCATCCGCATCCGCGAATGGTTTTCGGCGGATATTGTAAATATTTAACTACAGTATATTACAGCCAAGATATCGAAACAGATAGATCTGTTGACGTAATACAATAGGCCTGACACCTGGCACCAGAACCCGTACAGTCACAGGTATATGAGGGATTTTCTCTTGCGACGACTCCCGGCGTATTTACCTATGTTCCTTCTTTCCATTAATTGCGGGCAGGAACCAGTTAGGCTTTATGGTCTCAAGGCTCTATATATCAGCATTCTCCCATACCACTGTCAACGGTCGCATAACCACAAGCAAAAATAAGTTTACCTGAGTGAAAATCAATAAACTTCATTATTTAAGAATTATCAGCAAAATTATCCGCACTGCCATATTATTCGCATCCGCCAAGACACTAACTTCGCGCGGATATCCGCATCCGTGAGAGGCTCTACTTATGGGCCACCTGGCTGTTTCTCATTCTCGGAAGTGTCATACAACTTAAGCTAGGGAAATCGTTCACAAACCACAAGATAATATATCCAGGATTAAGAGAGCGAGAGCAGGGGGTGGTGAGAAGAGGGTATACACACACTTTCCATTTCAAAGCCGCCGGAGGCGAAGAAAACAAGTGTTAGTACTTTCGCCGTGACGTCATTCGCTGAGTGGAATGACATCTCTCATAGTAGCCGGTCCGATGCTGCGAACGTAATTTCCTCCGAGGTATGCCAGAGAAGGTCGTTCATGGTGTCGTTATGAGACTAGGCAATCATGAAATGTCATGCTCCCTATCAAAATTCCTAATGTTGAGTAAAATAATAATAATAATAATAATAATAATAATAATAATAATAATAATAATAATAATAATAATAAGTATCTATCTAAAAAATCTTAAAATAAGGCACTACACTACAGTTGTGAAACCGGAATGCTTATATGCAAATGAACGCCTGGTGCTATACTATAGATTAGATAAACTTGAGGTACTAAAAAGGAGAATTATTAGAAAAATCTTAAGCCCTGTGAAAACAACAGAAGTATGGAAATTAAGATCTAATGATGAAATATACAGGAACATAGAAAATATAACATAAACCATAAGAAAAAGGAGATTGCAATTTTTCGGACATATTTAGAGAATGGATGATTCCAGATTAACAAAAAGGATTTTCAAGTACCTTTGGGACAAAAAGGCAACAAGTAGCTGGATTCAAAAAGTAAAGAAAGATTTAGAAAGAAATAATGTAAGAGAAGAAAAACTGGACAGAGAGATTTTTAGAAAGAGGTTAGTAAGTATGGAAGGATTCCAAGGAAGATTGAACAAGGAGCCTGGTGTGAAGTGGTCCGAGGACAGAAGGAAACAGTATGGTGAAAGGATGAAAGAATATTGGAAGGAGCGGAAGAGAAAACAAAGTATGAAGAGCAGGCCTCATCGGAAAGAATAATAATAATAATAATAATAATAGTAATAATAATAATAATAATAATAATAATAATAATAATGAGATGGGCTAGTAAAGAACTTCATGGAAGGCACTTCAATCAGAGCAATGATAAGAACATTGATAAACAACTTTCAAACTCATGGCTGTCTAGGGGAGAGTTATTTCCAGAAACAGAGGGATTCAACCAAGCGATCCAAGATAAAGTGATCTCAACAAAGAGTTGTAGGAAACACATCCTTAAAGATCCTACTCTTGAAGATGTTTTTCCGTGATTTCCCACATTCACACCAGGCAAATGCTGGGGCTGTACCTTAAATAAGGGCATGCCACTTCCTTCCCACTTCTATCCCTTTCCTGTACCATCGTCGCCATAAGACCTATCTGTGTCCGTGCGACGTAAGGCAACTTGCAAAAAAAACAAAGATCCTAGTACTAAGAATGACGATGCAGCATATCATAACATTCGCCCAGAAAATTGGTTGGTGATCGGTCTGCTATTGGGAAGCAGACGAAGTGCACCTAAATACACGTGGGAAATCTTGAAAAAGCTTGGAAAAATTATGGTGGACATTTTAAAAGATTCGGTGACAATTTTAAATCATCAGTTATACTACTGCTAAATCGTCAAACAGTGGACTGTTTAAAAGATACATCATCAATTACATCACCATTTACCTCCTAGTGCCATTCCTTCAAAAACACTTGTTACGTTATGTAAAAAATGTTTTTATGCTTTTCTAGTTGCTTTACGTGTTATGGTGTTCAGGTGTTATGGCGACGATGGGACAGGAAAGGTCTAGGAGTGGGAAGGAAGCGGCCGTGGCCTTAATTAAGGTACAGCCCCAGCATTTTCCTCGTGTGAAAATAGGAAACCACGGAAAACCATCTTCAAGGCTGCCAACAGTGGGGCTCGAACCTACTATCTCTCGGATGCAAGCTCACAGCTGCACGCCCCTAACCTCACGGCCAACTCGCCCGGTACGTAAACAATGAATAAAAGAGGTACCAAGACTGATCCCTGTGGGAGTTCGTATACTATTCTTAACTAATAAATCGTTTAGTGTTTCCTTTCTGTACCAAAACTAATTTTTTCGGTTATCATCGTCTAAATTGTAACAATTCTGAATCATCGTGATCATTCACGATTTTTGAACTCATGCCTTTCGAAAATACTACTGCTAGCATCCGCACCAGCATCACATTTCAAGTGCAATGTCGACAAGATAGATCGCAGCAAATCCATCAAATATGCGATCAGATTGAAAGTCACTAGTTCGAGAATAAAACTCGTGATGTCTTCATCAAAGTTAAAAGAATAACACGCGAATTTAAACCGCGTATTTGGGCTGTAAAAAGCGGCTATGGAGTTATTAAACTTATTGAGATGTATAAAGCTCCATAGCACCAAGTAACAGTCATATTTGACGAACAGAAAATTTTACGTTTCCTGTGAGGGGGGAAAATCCACCCCTAGGGCGCTTAAATCCGGTGTCCCGCAGGGATGAGTTCTGTCCCCCACACTCTACAGCCCATATGTGAACGGTCTTCCAACCCGTCGAGGGGTGGAGGTCCAGCAGTACGAAGATGACACTGCTACTTACACCTCTAAGAGGAGAAATACCCATACTGCATTTACCAATTAGAAATAAACATAGCTAGTGGTAATTACAGCAGTTAACTTAGATCTAGTATTGCAAGAATACAATTACTAGTTAAATTTCATTTAATATTTTTATTAAGTTTACTAGTATTTTTAGGGGCTGCCTGGCCGAGGCGGTAAAGGTGTGCTCGGTTCGCCCGGAAGGACGTGAGTTCGAATCCCCGTCAGGAAGTCGTAAGATTTAAGAAACGAGATTTCCACTTCCAAAGGTGCATATGGCCCTAAGGTTCACTCAGCCTACACCAAAAATGAGTACCAGGTTAATTCCTGGGGGGCAAAGGCGGCCGGGCGTAGAGCTAACCACTCTACCCCATCACGTGCCGCGGTTAGGAAGCCTTTACCTTCCACTCCTCGAAGGGCCTTCATGGCCTGTACGGAGGTGACTTTGTCTTTGTCTTTTGTCTAGTATTTTTACTTTTGTACTTCATTCGTTGTGTACTGAAATGAGTATTTTTCAAATCTGTATTATATAGGCAGTTCTTTTTTTCTTTCTTTATCTTTGTGTGTATATATATTCACATTTTTCTCTTAAACATTAGTGTTCTTTGTAGTTCTTAGTATTTTAAGTTTATCAGTTTCACTGTATTAATAAGTAATATGTGTGTGGTAAAGTGTAAGGAAGGGCCAGGAGCCTTAACTTCGCCACAGAGAATAAAGGCTTTATCTATCTGTATGGCTGCGAGGTCAGAGACTACATTCCTTGAACTCCACTTTCAAAATTACAGTTTTATCAACCAGATGAGCTCCAATATTGATCATTAGCCTCCAAGTCCGGAAAGTGAAAAAGATCAAGCAATTCAACATCTAAAGAATCACAAAGCTGTTGGCAGTGATGATATATCTGGGGAAATGATTTAGGGTGAAGAGGGTATGCCTTACTCTAATCTGCAGTAGAGTGTGTAATTTGGGATTATGGCTGGAGATATATCGACCCCAATATTCAGTCTTTAGAGTCGTTGCATTTCCTTCCATGTTACAACACATCAGACTGCCAAGTCTTCGACACTTAACTAGGTCAGCAGCTCAAAGCAAAGTGGTTACAAAGTTTCCACCCAACTGAACGCCATCTTATAAGTTTTCAACAAATAAGTCACTTTAACTATGAACTTTGAAGGTCATAGGTTATTCCTTGCGTGACCTCCCTCTCCTCGCCCCCATCCGCCACCAATCTCTGTGTCTTGTTTGAACTAGTAGAAACTCAGCCTACCCCTCCATTGTCAAAGTTCGTTGTAACTTGGCCGTCATCGCAAGTTACTTCACAATAATTACTGAGTGAAGAGTCATGTTTAGTCGAACAAGTAACGAAGTCATCCTCCCGCGGGTGGAGGCGGTACAATACATACACGGTGTCTCATGTCCACAGGGGATATGAAAATTCCACAGCCTGTTTCCAGTCATTCGACCGGGTCAGGAAGAATGGAATGAATGAAGCCTCCATCTAGCGGCGAGAATAAGAATTGTGTCGAAGGCTGTCGCACTCCTCTGGGGTAATGATTAATGACTAACAGATGAAATGAATTGATAACGGAATGTGTTGATGGAATGAAAGATGACAGGGAAGTCCGGAAGTACCCGGAGAAAACCTGTGCCGACTCCGCTTTGTCCAGCACAAATCTGACATGGAATGACCGGGATTTGAATAGTGAGAGGCCGGTGCGCTGCTGCCTGAGTCACAGAGACTTCCAAAAGGGAATATAATTGGATAAAATAGATTCCTGAGGTCAACTGCACTATATCGCTATTGACCTATCCAAAGGTACTGTAGATTACTGACGAAGATGAGGTCTATTAGATTAGACAAAATAGTGGTTGAATGGGTGGCTTACATTTCTAGAAAATAGAAAACAGAGAATTAGAGTAGGTGAAGCGTTATCTGAGTCTGTAATTATTAAGAAGAGGGGTCCTTCAGGGTAGTATTATTGGACTGGAATCACAGATAAGACTACCTGTGGATGATTTTATACTGTCGATAGTAGTACAGTCGAACCTCTATCACTCGAATTTTCAGTATCTCGAAGTAACTTAAATTCTCCAACCGTTTGCCCTATTCTTCACGTGTATTTATTTCTCTGTTACACGAATTTCTCGAAGGAAACACTTCCTCCCTTGAACAAGCAAAAAATACGCTACAACTCGAATCTTTTTGCAACTGTGCAATACGGCATTTGTAGTTTGTAAGGAACAGTTAACAAGTACAGAAAAGTTTACAGCGATGCTGGGAGCTAATATGAGGGGAACCGAAAAACTAAAACCTCTAGTGATCGGAAAATCGGCGAAGCCTCGCTGTTTCTCGGTGTAACGGACTCTTCACTTCACCGGCAACTACTGTTATAAACCTCGCCACGCACATAACCTTTTTCTACTATTAATATGGACTTACCCTCATCAGGATACACACCGCATTTTCTCTTGAACTGGAACTTACATACTTATGTGAATTTGCACACACCGTTCCTTGCACGAACTCCGCTCTATCCACCTTTACGATCTACGATAAACTAACTTCCTTTTCGCCGCTTGATGTCATGTGACATCGCCCGCTTTGTCACGCATGCTCCACTAATCTCTGGAATCTTCCAGACATATTTCTCATTATTCCACACTATAAATACCCGGCCTTCCTCTGAATGTGTTGAGATGGACTTTGGCCTGTGTGGAGGGAGGAACCTTTAACGTCATCTCCGTCCTTAGCGACATGTGCCCTGGACTCTCCATTTTTGGGCAGAACTACTTGGTTCAAGATGAGGTATGACAAACTGATAATGTCCTTATTATAAATACTTCTATGTTGCATTTGGAGCTATTTTCTTTACATATTCTAACTGGGAGCAGTGCATTTCCAGGCCGAGATTTCACTTGTATTTTCCATATCTAAGACTCTATTGACTAACTAGTGACAATTTGCTTTCCAAATGTGCGTGTGGTATATCGGCAACTCTGCGACTCCTATACACACTTGTGCTTAAACAGTGCTTCACCATTTATGTTTTTGCCTACTTTGAGACTGTTTCATTATAGTATACAGTGACTTACGCCTGTATAACAACGTTAATTTGTGCCTATTCGGGTGATAATTAAAGAGGTGGCAACTTTCATATTACATTTAGACTTTTGCTTAGAAGACTTCATGCTGGTATACTCCAATCTGGTAACTGTGTACATCTTTTTCTTATTCTCGTTGTTCAACATTTCTCTTTATACCGTATTCATCCCTTTCTTGACCATCCCTTTCCTCTCCTGGCCTATTCTCTTATTTGCTTTCATTCTCTTGGATATTTTATTCTTGGTGTAACAAATTTGTATTACATGTGGTTGGGAAAATTCCGTATTTGTACAGACTTCTATTCATCTAATATTGTAAGAGCTTGATTTAATTCTTCTAATATATCTATTTCCAAATTTTATCTTGGTTTCTCATCTGTTTTCACCCGTCATGTCCCTTATTTCTCCTGCCATTTTCTTTTATTTTTTTTAAATATTATCTAGCATAGTTTCCACTGCGCCATCTGTGGTTATTCTGGAATGCTTATTGGAGAACTTTTTTTTTTTTTTTTTACCACGGCCTCCATTCTCAATTTGGCGTTTTACTCGCTGCGTAATATTACTGCCTACCGTTTGAAAGTACTCGGTGTCACCGATACTTTGGATTTCCCTTGGCGGGATTTATGAATAAATATATGTATATATTTATATTATGCATATACCCCCATAAAAGGGGGGGTTACATCGGGTATGAATTAATTTTACCGGTCACGTACGAAGGCAACCCCCGAAGTCGCGGATGACAAGCTCCATTTACGAATCTCGGCTGCGTGGTATTGGCGAGAAGTTTCAATGTGAAGGAAGGAAAGGTTAACAGTAACAAACTGGAGAAACTGACGGAATTTTTTTTCCAAAGGTATCAACGAAGGTATGTTTCTTGTTTCACTGCGGTATGTGCTGTATCCTGTCTTCTAAAAAGTTATTATAATAAGGGTTGTAATTAGAGTGGTGCCTAAAATAGAGTTTATTTGTATATTTATTTATTAATACAACTTCCCCCATGAGGAGGCTGCCACAAGTAGAAAGTATATCCACTACACAGTATTTTGTCTTCTAAGTTTGCTAGTATGCCAGATTGAAATACCCATCACAAGGCTCAGGAATAAGTTTGGAACGAATTTGGAATGTGGCATGATGTATGGTTCTTCAAATGTTATATAGATGGTTGCGGAGTATGGTTACTGAACCATACCGTATTGCGGCGATAGCGATGTCGTGTCCGGTTGAGACCGAGAGAATCCCATACCTGTACAAGAAATATTGTCTAGGTGATACAAGTCCTTATAACAGTTCACGGTTGGCTGGTAAATCGACTTCTCGGCGTGGCGTCCACCTCCACGTGCGACTCGAAGCGTATTGCGGGATCTAAGATTAGTCCTTGCTTGCTAGCTGGTTGAAAGGCTATCATGTCAATACGCCTGTTACTCTCGCCGGTAGCTAGGACAGAAACCTCTTCGTGCACCGTGAAACTGTGATCCCTCAGCGAGGTTGCGATCATGTGTCGAATGGTATGATGACGGGAATTTCTCAATACCTCCCCGTGAGGACAGGCACCCAGGACATGAGTAAGAGTTTCGTGCTCTCTGTGGCAACGACAACAGAGGGTGTTGTCCTGAGACCTTCCCGGCGCACACATTCGCCGTCATCTTGATGGCCTTCCTCCATTCCGCACAGGATAAGCCTCGGTGATCTCTTATCCATTTGCTCCCTGGCGTGAATTCCTGGAAGAGTCCAACACCCTTTCCTTTGTGCGGCAGCTTCGTCCATGACTGAACTTATCTACCTCGTAGTATCTGTCGAACCTTCCTTACATAGGTAAGATGGCTGTTTGTAAATACTGTTCAAATAATACATGCTATACATGCTCAAAATCGATATTATCGATATCTCGAAATTTCGATAACTCGAAATAAAATTTACCTCCCGAGATGATTCGAGATATCGAGGATCCACTGTATTAAGAGGAGGGGTTCCGCAGGGCACTGTCATTGGACCCTTTTTCTTATATATACACACAACATCTGCCTGCTGTCATTTCTTGATGGATACGGTACTTTTACATCCATCTCTTGGCACAGGCCAGAGTAAAGTGTAGCTTCCACCGAAGTCCCAGTCAACATCCATAGATGAAAGTTGCTGCTCATAGGGTCAGTCGTGCTGCAATAGTACTTTCTGACCCAGTGAGGAAAGCAATGGCGAACTACCTCACTACTCATCTTGCCTAGTGCGCCTCATTTTTGTGCTGCCATTGGTTTTTGGGGTTTCCTTATAACCCCATAACCTTTGGTGGTGCTATTTGAGGATTCAACGAGCCTCTGGGCTGATGACCTAACAGGCAGACATAAACAACAGGAGTAAAGAACTGGAAAAACTGGCAAGGCTATTTTTGGATAATGTTATATTGTACAGAGTAGTAAATGAGTTGCAGGATTGTGAACGTCTGCAAAAAAATCTCGACAATGTTGTGAGATGGACAGCAGGCAATAGCATGATAAAAGGGATGAAAAGTCAGGTTGTAAGTTTCACCAAGAGGAAAAGTCCTCTCAGTTTTCATTATTGTGTTCACGGGGCGATATTACCTCATGGGGAACACTGTAAGTACTTAGCGTCAATATAAGGAATGATCTTCATTGGGGTAATCATATTAAAGAGGTTGTTAAGAAAGGTTACAGATCTCTTCACATGTTTATGAGGGTGTTTATGGGTTGTAGTAAGGATGTAAAGGAGAGGGCGTTTAAGTCTCTGGTAAGACCGCCGTCAGAGTATGGTTCCAGTGTGTGGGACCCTCACCAGGATTACTTGATACGAGAACTGGAGAAGATCTAAAGGCAAGCAGCACGATTTCTTCTGGGTGATTTCCGACAAAGGAGTAGTGTTAAGAAAATGTTGCAAACTTTAGACTGGGAAGACTTGGGAGTAAGGAGAAGAGATGTTCGACTAAGTGGTATGTTTCGAGCGCTGAGTGGAGGGATACTGTTGGATGACGTTAGTAGATGAATAAAGTTTAGCGGAGCTTTTAAAAGTACGGAAGATCATAATATGACGATAACATCGAAATTCAAGAGGAAAAATTTGAAAAGTATTCATTATTATAGCACGAGGAGTAAGAGTCTGGAATAATTTATCGAAGGAGATGTTCGATACATTTTCAAATCCTTTGAAAACGTTTAAGAAAATTCTAAGTAAACAATTTATAGATAATCTGCCACAGAATTTTCAAAACTCAGTTAGAAAGGGATAGATGTATTTAAGGCACAGTCCCGGTATTTCTGGCTGGTGTGAGGGCCGCCAACTTTAAATTTCAAACGTCGCCATGTTCTGAAAGCAAACTTATTCTTACATGAACCGTACTGCACAGCTAACTCACTCTGCGGCCAGAAAAATGCAGGCAGGTTCAGGATGTAAGCTTACATCTGCTGCACTTACCATGCACTAGGATGGTTCTCGGATGCCGAAGGAGCCAGTGCTGCATTTGAACACGTCACAGCTACAATCTGTAAAGATAATAATAATAATAATAATAATAATAATAATAATAATAATAATAATAATAATGCCTAGTACTAAACTATAGATTAGATAAACTTGAGGTACTAAAAAAGGGAATCATGAGAAAAATTTCAGGGCCTGTGAAAACAACATAAGTATGGAAATTAAGATATAATGATGAAATACACAGGAACAGAAAATATAACAGAAACCATAAGGAAAAAAGAGGGTTTGCAATTTTTTGGACATATTTCCAGAATGGATGGTTCCAGATTAACCAAAAGGTTTTTCAAGTACCTTTGGGACAAAAAAAAGGCAACAACTAGCTGGATTGAAGTAAAGAAAGCTTTAGAAAGAAATAATATAAGAGAAGAAGAAATTTTTGACAGAGAGATTTTTAGAAAGAGGGCAGTAAGCATGGGAGAATTCGAAGGAAGACTGAACAAGAAACCTTGTGTGAAGTGGTACGAGGACAGAAGGAAACAGCATAGTGAAAATAAAGAATATTGGAAGGAATGGAAGAGAAAACAACAAAGTATGAAGAACTGAACTGAAATTGGCACGTGGTCCATAAAGAAAAGAAAACATATGGGCATATCGCTCAAGTAGACAAGTAGGTGAAATTATTGAACTGGCAGGATGAAATCAGCAAGCTAACAAAGAAATAATTGCAAAATTTCAAAGAACATACTAAATTACTTGGAACAGATACAATATAATAACTATATAAAGAAACGGCAAAATTACGACATTATACCATACTAGTTAGAACAGAAGCACTTTATGCAACGGGAACTATTAAAGCGGGTGGTAAATATCGAATAAAGATGATCAAAAACCACGAAAGAAAATTCATCAGGAAAATCTTAGGACCAAAATGCGAAAATGGAATTTGGATGAAAAAGAAATCACATGAAATATATAAAGTTACAGATACAATCAGCAAACGGCGAATACAATTTTATGGTCACTTTTTTTTTGGTTTACGTCGCACCGACACATATGTCTTACGGCGACGATGGGATAGGAAAGGCCTAGGAATTGGAAGGAAGCGGCCGTGGCCTTAAGGTACAGCCCCGGCATTTGCCTGGTGTGTAAATGGGAAACCACGGAAAACCATCTTCAGGGCTGCCGACAGTGGGGCTCGAACGCACCATCTCCCGATTACTGGATACTGGCCGCACTTAAGCGACTGCAGCTATCGAGCTCGGTACTTCAAAGAGCATACAAAATTACTTGGAACAGATACAATAAAGGAACTACATCCAAAAAAAGAGGCAAAAGTACGACATTATAAGACAATACTTAAAACAGAAGCACTTTATGCAACGGAAACTGTTATAATTCGTGGCAGATCTCGAGTAAAAATGGTCAAAAAAACAAGAAAGAAACACTCTGAGAAAAATCTTAGGACCAAAATGCGAAAATTGAATTTGGACGAAAAAGAAAACACAAGTTACAGAAAACACAGGTACAATCAGGAAAGGACGAATACAATTTTATGGTTACGTATATAGAATGGATAACAACAGGCTCACAAAAAAAAAATGTTGAACTTAACCGTATCAATGGAAAATCACAATAATTGGATAAAAGAAATCAGTGAAGACCTAAATAAAACTAGCATTAATGAGGAAACTATTCAAGATAGAATAAAATTCAGAACTTTAATTCACAAACACAAATTTTCTGTAAAGCCCACGCGAATAAATATAGAATGGACTGAACAATGTAAAAAAGAACACAGCGAGAGGATGAAGAGATATTGGGAAGAGAATAATAGTAAAACGATCAAGCGCGCTCCTTAGCTAGGCAAAACGAATCAAGAAGAATGATAAATTGTCTAGCTTTTGAATCAATCATTTCTCTGTGTGGGGTTCTTTTCTTAGTGCCCGGTAAACTTTACGTACAGATATTTAAAAAACATATCTACATTCCTTCTATACAGATATACAGGTCTATTATACAAAGAATCACAGATAAAGCAACAATTCGAGAGCTAGAGCGACGGGGAGGCTGCAATCAAATCTTTCATAGTGCATATTGAAGGACATAAAACCACACTGACATCGATGTTGGATCCTCTGCTGCTCTCCGCAGTCACAAAGTGGTGAATCGCTTGAGAAACTCCACTTCCGCAAATTTACTTTTGTTCTGCCGACTTCTGTACGGAGTTAAGGGCTTTCCAGATTGTCCACTTCTCCTGGTGTCCACATGGAAGACTTTACTTCGGTTCTATCCACTTGGGAAGGTGGTTGAGTCTTTCTTTCCACATTTTGATCCTAGCATTCTCTGCTTTTCCCTCAAGCTTAACTGATGTGCGGAGAAAGCTTTTCTATATTTTAGCCTCTGTGTAGATGGGTGGTATCCATAGAGCGGATGTGCTTCTGTTAGCTGCTACCTCGGTACGAATCTCACCGCGAGCAATACCAGCTAAAAGTTGTATTTCTCAACGGGTGTAGATTTCAAGCATCCAGTAATGGTCCTGCAACTTTCGTTGAGAGGGATGTCGACCTACTTTGGATGGGCTGACCTGTACCAAACCGGGGAGCATATTCTCCTGCAGAATCGCATAGACCTAGAGCTAATGTTCTAATTGTTTGTGGTTGTGTTCCCTAACTTGTTCCTGACAATTTGCGTAGAATGTTGTATGTACCTGTCAACATACTGCCAACTGAATGGAAATTAAATCTGAACTGAATCGATAGTATGATCGATCGATATGAATTTTTCTAACCGTCGTTTTCGTGTAGGAGTTCTAGGTTGTTGCTGTGATGTACTTTGATTTTCCTCACTCATGTTCAAGCTTAACCTATATTTTGACTTTGCTGTGTAAATAACAACAGTACTTAAAGTGTTTCAATTATACCGCCAGATGTCTCACGGAGATGCATAATCGATTCATATTTTGTATGTCAGAGGTTGCCAGTACGAATCTCGAAGATAACAGAAGTCTACCGATTCAGCACTGGGGAGCCGAAGTATCACTAAGAGTTTCGCGTTCTATACTCGGCAATTTCTTGTAGACTTTGGTACCCATACAATATTGAACGCTTCTCTGTTAAAGATAACCTGTGCGCGAAGAAATCTAACGCAACTGCAATCAATCAATCAATCAATACTGATCTGCATTTAGGGCAGTCGCCCAGGTGGCAGATTCCCTATCTGTTGCTTTCCTAGCCTTTTCCTAAAATGATTTCAAAGAAATTGGAACTTTATTGAACATCTCCCTTGGTAAGTTATTCCAATCCCTAACTCCCCTACCTATAAATGAATATTTGCCCCAGTTTGTCCTCTTGAATTCCAACTTTATCTTCATATTGTGATCTTTCCTACTTTTATAAACGCCATTCAAACTTATTCGTCTACTAATGTCATCCCACGCCATCTCTCCACTGACAGCTCGGAACATACCACTTAGTCGAGCAGCTCTTCTTCTTTCTCTCAATTCTTCCCAGCCCAAACATTGCAACATTTTTGTAACGCTACTCTTTTGTCGGAAATCACCCAGAACAAATCGAGCTGCTTTTCTTTGGATTTTTTCCAGTTCTTGAATCAAGTAATCCTGGTGAGGGTCCCATACACTGGAACCATACTCTAGTTGGGGTCTTACCAGAGACTTATATGCCCTCTCCTACAACCCCTAAACACCCTCATAACCATGTACAGAGATCTGTACCCTTTATTTACAATCCCATTTATGTGATTACCCCAATGAAGATCTTTCCTTCTATTAACACCTAGATACTTACAACGATCCCCAAAAGGAACTTTCACCCCATCAACGCAGTAATTAAAACTGAGAGGACTTTTCCTATTTGTGAAACTCACAACCTGACTTTTAACCCCGTTTATCAACATACCATTGCCTGCTGTCCATCTCTAAGTTTGAACAAGTCCAAAACTGCTCTTGACCTCGATTCCAGTTTCTTATCTTGATGGTATGAAGAGAAAGAATCCCACGGCAGCCACCTGTAGTCTGGTATCGCAGCCGTGCCATCAGTGCTGAAGGTTAGAGGTGTAACGCTGCAGGAAGGTCATGGGAACGCCCTCGGCTACGGACAACCTAACCTCACACAATTCAGCGAGTCGTACACGGAGTAACCTTGTATACGAGCACAAAACGTACACCACGCAATCTGTACTCGTGATATTGAAATCTCGCATGCTCATAAAGTATGTGGTGGAGTAGCCCCCTGGTGAACTACGGAATACAATTCAGTACAATATTAGTCTTACTTACCATTTAACGTAATCTTTGATTTTTTAACATTTATGGTATCCACTTGAACGGAAGCAAATGCAAGTGCATTATTATACTGACGAATGTTCCGGAAGTAATTTTTGGTTTTACTATGATTCTTTTCTTTACTGACATATTATGACAAAACAGGCGTCCCAGCGGCCATGATGGCGCGTATTTTTCTACAGTATTTGCAAATCGCACACTTCTTACAACTATTCAAAATCATTTTTTAAAGAATTTATCGATATTTATGAAGTGAGAGTGCAATTCGTCACTGCTCATGAATATTCTGTTTCTTTTGAATGCTTATTTCTCACGATCGGTTGCTTGTGAGCAGCGCAAAAGGGATCTATACTACTGAAATAATATATACGATGAAATGAAATGGCGTATGGCTTTTAGTGCCGGGACTGTCCGAGGACAAGTTCGGCTCGCCAGATGCAGGTCTTTTGATTGACGCCCTAGGCAACCTGCGCGTCGTGATGAGGACAAAATGATGATGAAGACGACACATACACCCAGCCCCCGTGCCAACGAAATTAACCAATTCAGGTTAAAATTCCTGACCCTGCCGGGAATAGAACCCGGGACCCCCGTGACCAAAGACCAGCACGCTAACCATTTAGCCATGGAGTCTGACATATATACGATGAAGCGTTTTGACAGCTAGTGCCGGAGGGAGGAGCACTGCACAGTGTTGACACATTCCTGCATGGATATCTCTTTCCCTTTGCTTCCGGCTCACTTGTTCGTTCGTCCAGACTGCTGTGTTCTGTTGTACATAACTCAGAAGGGAGAGGTTTGGCAACTCCAAGCAACACGAGCCGGCCAGCAGGCTTATCCCCATGGCAACCGCAGTGGGTCCGCCCTCGTTTCTATGGCAACCATACTCCCACTACTCCCTTCTCCCCACCCAGGCAGGCAGTAAAGTGACCTCCCTCTAAAAACTGTCATAATGCATCTTTCAATATTACGACTATAGCATCTGTCTTCAAGAAAGTTACGAGAATGTATATGCGAGAACGGTGCAGACAAACTTGGCGTCCGCTGGAAATGTGGACAAACACTCATTCAAAAATATGGTTCTATCGTAAGATTTGAGCAAATGAGACAAATCAGTGTTTAATTGGTCAATATTATTATTATTATTATTATTATTATTATTATTATTATTATTATTATTATTATTATAGTGTAAATGTCCATACATCACTTTTTAGGACCATACTTATATTTCCTTTTATCTTATTACGTATTGTGTTCTGTTTATGCAATGTTTATATTTTCCAGTTTGTATCTTTTTCATTATCACTGTCTCTTTTTACCTTCATGCTTCGGATTTATTTTATTTTATTTTATTTTATACCATTTTATTGGTTTAAATTTACTTTCTTTCTTCATTAAATGTTGTCCAAATAATGTAATTTTTAGCTTATCTTTGATTTTATAATAGAATAGTACATTTATTTTATATTTATGTATTATCTGTAAATTATGTGGTTAAGTGTAAGAGAGGGTCCTAAATTCGCCACTGCTGAAGTATAAATAAATAAATAAATAAATAAATAAATAAATAAATAAAATGTTATTGTTATTGTTTATCAGTTTTATGAGCTTTCTACGTATATTGTAGGCCTTCACATTTAGTTTTCTTCCGACTCTGTGATATTAGGCCATCTAATGTAAAGAGAGTCAATCCTTATTTCATAATTCCCTTTTGTCTTTTTCTTCGAGTGATCGTTCCTTCAATTTTTGCTCTATTTTTTTAACAATCATCTTCACAATAATTGTCCTTGTCGATACAGACCAATGACCACGTGGTTCTACACTTTAAGCCAATCACGACAAAAGCCATGCTCTGAGTTGATATGGCCTAAAAGAAAAAGTCTAAACCCATGAAGTCTATTACCATAGTTGGTACGGTGAATCTGTATAAGACAAATGATTGAAAACTGTATTCTCTTTTAACTTTGATTATGTAGGACGTTTCCATAGGATCAATAATACAGGTGTTTAAAAATTTAATTTTAGGTGCCTTCCCCTGAACTACCATTTCAACCAGCGTGAATGGAATTATTTATAGCCTAGATTGTAGTGCCTCATTCTCCGACTTTAAATGCCGATTTTCATTAAATTCTCTTCGACCAATTTCTCGTGATGCACCTGCATACATACACACATACATAGTATATGACGGAAAATTGACAAGTACATTTCCTTGTGACTGTCGACACAACCGATACAGAAATACATTTCTCTTTACATTCTGAGCAATGTGCAGACAAATATTACCAGATAAATGATTAATTTGGATGGATGTGAGTTAAGACCACGACCGCTTCTTTCCCAGCTTCAAACCTCTGCATCGTCTAACACCGCGACATCGAAGCTTGAGCGGGCGGAAAGGGAAGACTTATTGTAGGGACTGCGGCCGGGAGACAGAGCGCGCACACTTGTTTCTCTTATTTAAGCCGAGTATTCTCGTCTTCCGAATGAACTGATCTTGCTACATGAACTGCAAGAATACCCGAGACCACATCTAAGTCTAACATCGGGGAAGTAGCTTTTAAAATGGAATGGGAAGGATGTTTCCTTGTTGCCAAGTTATGATAAGAACGTGCAAGTATTTAACCGTTTAACAGTGTTCTATCTTGTAAGAGAAAGGTTGGCGGATGTTGACTAGGTTTCAATCAATCACCACTGATCTGCATTTAGGGCAGTTGCCCAGGTGACAGATTCCCTATCTGTTGTTTCCCTAGCCTCTTCTTACACGATTACAAAACAATTATTTCAATCCCTAACTCCCCTTCCTATAAACGAATATGTACCCCAATTTGTCCTCTTGAATTCCGACTTTATCTTCATATTATGATCTTTCCTACTTTTAAAGACACCACTCAAACTTAATCGTCACTCCACGCCATCTCTCCACTACAGCTCGGAACATACCACTTACTCGAGCAGCTCGCCCGTCTCCTTTCTCCAAAGTCTTCCCAGCCGAAACTTCGCAACATTTTCGTAACGCTACTCTTTTGTCGTAAATCACCCAGAACAACAAATCGAGCTGCTTTTCTTTGATTTTTTCCGGTTCTTAAATCAAGTAATCCTGGTGAGGGTCCCATACACTGGAACCATACTCTAATTGGGGGTCTTACCACAGATTAATATGCCCTCTCCTTTACATCCTTACTACAACCCCTAAATACCCCAATAACCATGTACTTATGGTACTTACAATGATCCCCATAAGGAACTTTCCCCACATCAACGCAGTAATTAAAACTGAGAGGACTTTTCCTATTTGTGAAACTTACAACTTGACTTTTAACCCCGTTTATCATCATACCATTGCCTGCTGTCCATCTCACAACAGTATCGAGGTCATTTTGCAGTTTCTCACAATCTTGTAACTTATTTATTACTCTACACAGAATGACATCATCCACAAAAAAGCCTCAACTCTGATTCCACTTCTTTACTCATATCATTTATGTATATAAGGAAACAAAGGTCCAATAATACTGCATTGTGGAATTCCCCTCTTAATTATTACAGGGTCAGATAAAGCTTCGCCTACTCTAATTCTCTGAGATCTATTTTCTAGAAATACAGCCACACATTCACTTTCGGCATACAGGTGGCTCTACGGTAGTGGTATTCAAAGTGTGGTACACGTGCCACTAGAGGTTCACGGGTTCGTCTCAAGTGGTACGCAAATTTATCGTAGCTCCTACTTGTTTTCGGCGAGCAGTTAAGGAAAAGAGTTGAACCAGCTCATTTTCAACAAAGTCGTATTTTGATTTAGTGTTTCCGTCTACCACTGCACAGAGTCCCATTTCTGAACAACTCATTTCCATGAAGAGTTGAAAATAACTTGGACAATGCCAATATTTACTGTTTTTAATAAATACTGTAATAATAATAATAATAATAATAATAATAATAATAATAATAATAATAATAATAATAAAGCGGAAACGAAGGCTGAAATTCTATGGAATCCTATAGTAAGAACGGATGACAAACGACTGATAGACACATAATGGAATTAAAGGTCACCTCCAAGTGGGTAGAAGAGGTCAAGAGAGATCCATAATAAAAGGAAGTTCAGAAGAATAGTCGATAGTCTAAAATCATTTGAAGAGAACTCACTATAAAATGAGACCCATACGGAACATTTCCGAAGAAGAGAGAAAGATGAGAAGCGAAAGAATGAAGAGATTCTGGGAAGTGAAGCTAAGAAATTTTAAGTACTTTGAGGTTCATAATCGACCAAATTCGGAAACAAATAATAATAATAATAATAATAATAATAATAATAATAATAATAATAATAATAATAATAATAATAATACTGCAGTCGATTTAAAAAAATATTTACAACGAAAATTATAGAAAAAAACCGTACTCGCCGAATTTTGAAATCAGTAATTTTCTACCCATGGACAGCTTCAATGGCTTTATCTCTGGCATTCTCACATGTTTTTGAAATGGATCACACACGAATAAATAAAACTCTCTGTGTAAAAAACGAAACTAACAAGCATTTCAACAACTTGATTGAAATGTGAAATTGTACCTACTACAGTGAAAATACCTCGTATCTCATCCTAAGGCATCCACATAGTTTCGGCAGATTATTCTGGGTTGCTAATATCGTATTTCTCCTTATATCGTCCGGCTCCATGGCTAAATGGTTAGCGTGCCGGTCTTTGGTCATAGGGGTCTCGGGTTCGATTCCCGGCAGGTTCGGGAATTTTAACCATCATTGGTTAGTTTCTCTGGCAGTGTATGTGTCGTCTTCATCATCATTCCATCCTCATCAGGACGCGCAGGTCGCATAAGGGCTTCAAATCAAAATACATGCACCTGGCGAGCCGAATATGTCCTCTGACACTTCCGGCACTAAAAGCCATACGCCATTTTTTTTCTCCTTATATCAGCCCCTATCCACCGACATTATTTCAGTATGCCTGAAGTAAATAGACCGTAACAAGGATGAAAGATGAAGAAAAAATTGAGGAGAAAAACACTGAAGAGTTCTATTTTTACTTTTCTAATTTCTACTAGTTGCTTTACGTCGCACCGACACAGATAGGTCTTATGGCGACGATGGGACAGGGAAGGGCTAGGAGTGGGAGGGAAGCGGCTGTGGCCTTAGTTAAAATGATGATGATGCTTGTTGTTTTAAGGGGCCTAACATCTAGGTCATCGGCCCCTGATGGTACGAAATGAGACGAAATGTAGTGACAAAATAAAAATCCAAAATACTCCATTGACCAGAATTCAAAGCGTGAGGACGATAAATGAACGGATGGATATGAATTTAAAGCAATCAGTGGAGTCGACCCGCAATGCCTCAGTGTCAGAAACTGACGGAAAACAATAGTAATACTGCCCAAGGGACTACTTTTAGAGCTCAAAATACTGAATCGATGATGCTTGCAAGCTAAAGAGGTCCAAAATATAGGTCATCAGCCTCTCATAATGGTACTTATCGCTTGAAAAGTAGAACCATGGTATTTGTCATGCTGCGGTACTAATCAAAAGTATCGTAGACTCGCGGTATTCCACATATTACGGTACTACTCACAGGTAATGAAATTCACACATGTAATACAGACCTATGGTGTTTCGCACATAGCGGCGCATGGTTTTCATCACATAAGTGTACTAACCACAGGGACACGTACTATCCCGTGGTGTTCCGTGTATAGTGGGTACTAATCATAGGCAAGCCAGAACCCTGGTGTCGCTCATAAATTGCTACTAATCACAAGTACCGTAAAAGTCTGACCGCGCGGTGCTCCTGCGTGCTGCTAATCACAAACCTATTTGGTACCGAACATAGTGGTACTACGCGCAAGTAATAGAGACCCATGGTGTTCCCCGCGTGGTGGTACTAATCACAAGTAGTTCCTATGTTCTAATTCAATCATCCCTTGGTTGCCCCTTTTAGTCGTCTCTTACGACAGGCAAGGGATACCGTGGGTGTATTCTTCGTCTGCGTCTCCCATCCACAGGGGGTTGTGTGTTTGGTCCGCGAGAGGTATTTTATTTCCCTCAAGTCCGCCGGAAAGCCGGTTAGGAACCCTCTATTCGCCTCCTGGGACGCGCCACGTGGGAGTATCACCTCTCCCCCTGCTACGCCAGCGTAGTAGGCTCGTGGGCCTTAGTTAAGGTACAGCCTGGGGAGAAAATGGGAAACCACGGAAAATCATCTTCAGGGCTGCCGACTGTGTAGTTCGAACCCACTATCTCCCGATTACTGGATACTGGCCACACTTAAGCGACTGCAGCTATCGAGCTCGGTAGAGATCCCCATAACTTACTACGAAAAAAAAATTAAACAATTTCCTCAATCGTGCTGAAAATTGAAGGGTTAAAAGGCCCGGAAATGTTTCAAATTGTGAGTCCTTGATAGCTCTATCAAACTAAAAAACAAATTTCAAATATCATTCACTTCCGGCCTAAATGTAGTTCCAGAAAAACAGCCTAAAATCGCTTGTTTCCTTACTAGTTTGTTTTTGTTAACTCAAATGCCAGCCAAATTGACTTATTTACATAATTCTTTCAGTAATGTGCTCCTTCGCTCAATGCCCTTAGGCGTTTTGATAGTAGTATAAGTCACGGGTTCGGGCGCCACCTCCACCTCCCGCGGGAAATTTGAATTTTGGCGCGAGATTTGAATTTGTAAACAAAGCCACGTGCTTTTTTTGACAGTTGCGATCCGCCATCTTGCATCGCTAACCTTAGTGCTGCCCTCTTTACGGCACTGCGGGTGATTTGAAAAATTCCGTCAGCTGTCATCCACCATCTTGCATCGCTAACCGTAGTGCTGCCCTCTTTACGGCACTACCTTTGAAATGTGGTGGCGGCAATTTCCACGTGCTTTTTGACAAGCAGCCATCTTTAATCAATAGAGCACCGTGCTGCTATCTTTATCGTAGTAGCGGGCAATTTAAAAAAAATCCATCAGCTGTCATCCGCCATCTTTAATCAACAGAACACCGTGCTGCTATCTTTATGGCTACTACCTTAAGCAAGTAGTAGCGGACAATTTGAAAAGTTCCGTTAGCTGTCATCCGCCATCTTTAATCAACAGAGCATCGTGCTGCCATCTTTAGCTACCACCTTTGAAATGTAGTGACGGCAATTTCCACGTGCTCTTGTTTGGAAACAAACCCCGCGACGAACCCGTAACTTATACTACTATATATATATATCTTGTAAGATATCCACTGAATGCAGTTATAAGGGCTTAAGTAAAACTCTGCATTGACTCACGTTAGCGCTCGTAGTGGTAGAAAAAGACACACTGCTACTCTTATCGACCGGATAACGATGATTAAGAAAAGGATTGTAAATTTTAGGAATAAATGAATTCGTGGCTCATGTCCTTAGGATGTTTTCAACATTGAGTTGCTTGTCTGAAGAGTTAGAACTGTGGATTTTTTTCCTGTTACTTTGTGATCGCTGTTGGGCGCGTTGCTCGCGTCTCCGGAGCAGCTCTGGGGGAAACGGCTGACAGCTTGTGAAGAGAAAATGTTAACGTCATCTCGGTAAATAAAAGGGACTGGTGTGTGTTAAGTGAGACAAAAGAGAGAACAAAAATGAAATACTCATCTGCACTGTGCGGTGGAGTAAGGAATGTAACATATAATACAGGTGGGCAAAACAAAATTGCCCAGGGAAGTACAGTCGAAATCTGTTATAGTGACACCGTCCGACTCGTTGGCTGAATGGTCAGCGTACTGGCCTTCAGTCCAGAGGGTCCCGGGTTCGATTCCCGGCCAGGTCGGGGATTTTAACCTTAATTGGTTTATTCCAGTGGCCCGGGGGCTGGGTGTTTGTGATGTCCCCAACATTCCTGCATCTCACACACCACACATAACACTATCCTCCACCACAATAACACGCAGTTACCTACACATGGCAGATGCCTCCCACCCTCATCGGAGGGTCTGCCTTACAAGGGCTGCACTCGGCTAGAAATAGCCACACGAAATTCGATTCTGTAGACCATACTCTGTTGCTCCATAAACTCTCCGAACGATTTAATATACATGGCAGTCTTCTGACCCTTCTTTCTGGCTTCCTACATAACCGTTGGCAGAGAGTGGTAATATCAGGCACTTCATCCTCATGGTTACCAGTCACGTCCGGTGTCCCACAAGGCAGTACTCTTGGCCCCTTGCTGTTTTCTTTGTTTATGGACGATCTGCCGTCCGAACTCAACGAAACAGCCAATACCCTACTCTTTGCTGACGACTGCAAGATATTTAGGGAGATCAGGAATCCAGGAGATGCAGCTCTGCTACAGTCCTCACTTAATGCCCTCTCGAACTGGTGCCGTACTTGGAAACTTATCCCCAATCCACAAAAATGCAGCCATATGACCATAACACTACGTAAATCTCCTCTACCGACATCATATTACCTACTCGACAAGCCCATCACCGTAGTTACGCAACAGCGTGACCTAGGTGTAATATTTGATACAAAATTACAATTTAAGACCCACATAGAAACATATACAACCAAGGCCATGAAATTACTAGGCATTCTCTATCGCTTCACAGAAATTTCTGACCCCATTGCTCTTCGTCACTTCTTCCTCACGATCATTCAACCTCTCTTAAACTACTGCTCTCCTATTTGGACAACAGCCTCTCCCTCCAATACTAAGCAGTTAGACAGAGCAGTGTCCTTCTTTGCTGCAATTGTAAGGAACAGAAACCCCAAGCTCAGAAATCTGTCTACGCAGCAGGTATTAATGGCAATTAATATGTCACCGCTGCACATCAGGCGACAGGTAGCTGACCTGAGTTTCCTCCACGGGATCTTAAATGGGCATTACCGCTCGGAACATCTTGTCTCACTCTTCTCTCTCCGCGTTCCTTCCCGCTCCACCCGAACCAAAGACCTTCTCCACATTCCCCACACTCAGCACTCAATACTTCAACGATCTTTCCTAATCCGCCTCCCGACACTCTTTAACAATATTAACAGGAGACAAGAACTCGATATAGCATCGAATAAAAGTGTATTCGAGAGGTGTGTAAATAGCCTCTTAAAGATAAGTTGATGTGAAGGGATTATACCGCCATCTTGACCCACGACGACTTGGCTATGAATATGGACATTCTTATGGTTTTCGATTTGGACAGTTGTTATTAGTAGGCTGTGTACCTGATCTTGTTATATTTTGTTATGTTTGTTATATTTTATTATGAAAGTTTACGTTGGTTAAATAGTCTGTTGGCAGTGCAAGTGAAATTTGCTCAGTGTAGCTGTATCTTGTGCTTTGTGAATAAATAAATAAATAAATAAATAGTGACACCGAGCGGACCACGACCCATAGTCTCACTGGTTTTATTGTTCGTTTTAGCAAAAAGTGTCACATCTGTTAGTTTTAGGCTGCACATACAGTACCGGTCAAAAGTTTAGGACCACATTAAAAAATCATGAAGTTCCATCTACAACCTAAAATTTTGCTACTAGACCTCTGTATTTTTTTCCTGAGCTCTCGCATCTAATATGATATACGTCGCCTTATTTCAGTGATTTACGCCAAGTAGTGTATAAGTTATACATTTTTAACTGTTGGAAGGTCACGTCAGAAAGTCAACATTTTTGGAAATATTATGTACTATATACTTTAATCGGCTTCAAGTATCACCAACAAGATTCTTTTATAGACTTAGCAATAGTCGGGGGTCATTTTGGTATAAATAGAAAAATTCCGAAAAAAATGCGCCACCGACTTTGGTGCTTTTATTTTTTGTTTCAAATCAGCTCTAAAATGGTCAGTTTTCCCTTGTTCTTGTCATAGGTCTCAGTGTGAGCTGTCGTCATCAGAAATGTGTTCTTGATTGCCATCCACAGAGTACAAATGAAACTATCAGGGCAGATAAGTTTCATGCCGATAGCTCGTCCTGAGACCTTGGGCCATACATGACAAAGGGAAAGGAAAATCAACCATTTTGGCCCTGGTTTGAAAAAAATAAAACACGGAAAAAGCAGGTGCCGCATATTTTCGGAAGTTTTATATTTATACTAAAATGGCCCCCACCTATCTCTAAGTCTACACAAAAGTCTTGGCGGTGATACTTGCAACCAATTAGAGTGTACAGTACATTATATAGCCAAAATGTTTGATCTTTTGTTGTATTTTATTTATTTCGTGTCAGAGTGTTGAGAAACTTAAAAATATAAATAAGGTATTATATACAAATAAAACAGAATACATTTTATGTCACAAAACATGTTTCACACAATTTCTGCCCAGAAATGGGCAACAAATTCCCTCTTCAGTGGCTTGAATCAAGTCTTGAAGTGTACAACGAACAGGGCAGGACTGACAGTCATACAGGTGTTGGGTAGTTTGTTGTTCCCCACAGTCGCAAAAGTCTGACCCCATTTTTTAAGGTTATCCTTGGATTTACCTACTCCACTCCTCAAACGATTAAGTGCCTTCCAGGTTGTCCATTCCAAATGATGACCAGGGGGTGGAGATTCAGAAGGCACCATCCAATCAGAAAGGTGCTCCATTTTTGCTCGCCACATATCACAACGTGCTGTTCTTGCTGGTTTATCCAGAGCCTTGGAGACATTGAGGAAACTTTTCCTGCACTTCAGTCTTCTGGGTGGAGGTCGATGTCCAAATAACGGGTGATCTTCCAGAAGTGTTGAAAGATCTTTTGTTGTGACCGTCCAAGAGTTAAAAATTCATAACTTCCACATTATTTCGACTAAGTCATTGAAATCAGGCGACATATATCCTATTAGATGTGAGAACTCAGAAAGAAAATTACAGATATCTCGTGGCACAATTTTAGGTTCTAGATGACATTTCGTGATTTCTTTACGTGGTCCTAAACTTCTGATCGGTACTGTATACAGTACATGTTTCATCTACAGAATTAAGTTAAAACTTCAAAAAACCTGACTGACATTATCATCATCATCATCATCATCATCATCTACTATAGGCAATGCCTTGTTGCTGTAGCCACATCTGACGATCTTCTGCTAGCCTCATCATGGCGGCTCACCGACCGAGTTCCTGATGTCCGACATCCTTGGTCGTCCCCAGGGTCTCTCTCCCAATACTTCACCTTCAATCATTGTTTAGAGAAGAGGGTCATGTCTCAGTACGTGCCCAAAGAACTTCGTTCTTCTCTTCTTTGTCGTATTTAATAATCATTGATCCTCTTTTACGTTATTTAAAACAAGGTCAATTGTTTTTTATCCATCCAACTTGTTTTTCTAATTCTTCTCCTAACCATATTTCTGCAGCCTCAAGTTCTGTTTCCCTAACGTCCAGTTTCGCACCCATACAGCAGCACACTCCAAACAAAGGTCTTGAGAAATGATTTTCTGGTCTCAAAACTGAGATGGTTGTTTAGCAATAAGTTTTTCTTATCTCTAAAATTTTCCTGATTTCTGAAAGGGATCTGTCATCAGAGGTAATTACACAACCCAAATAGGAGAATTCTGTGATTTGTACTATCTGTGTGTTATTCAATTTTAAGTGTTTTCTACCCGTAGGCTTCTTTTCGTCTTTCATGAATTTTGCTTTCTTTATATTTATTTTTAGTTTTAATTTTTCTACGGATTTATTGAATATTCTTAGCATTTTACTCATACCCTTTTCAGAATTAGCTAAGAGAGCATTATCATCTGCAAAGCGCATATTGTGCACCTGAATACCATTGATATTCACCCTTTTAGTATGCTCTTTCATTTCTCTAACTCCTCTTCTAATTTTGCTTCTGTTGTAGTACCAGTAACTTCTGTGGTTTCAGCTTTATACAGATTCAGAATAAGGCCCCTGTCTTTCCAGTGAAGTCCCATATTCCTCATTACTTGAAAAAGCAATTTCCACTCAATATTATTGGGGGCTTTTTTTCCAAGTCAATAAAGGCTACATAAGTTTTCCTGTTGACTTGTATCCCGCTTTACAAAATTTGACGTATGTAAGTACTGTATTTACAGCACAGTATTAGTGGAGTAGGACTGCAAGGAATTTCATTGGCTTTCACTTGAATAGGTCCATTGATCCGATTATTATTTTTTCTTTGCTGCCTAAAACATCTAAGTAAAGATTCTTCAATATCTTTTGCGCTCGGATATTCTGGCCCGCTTGACATTTAAAGAATTTTCATCGCAAAGATACTGTATTTCCTCTCTGTCCTTACAAATTGCAGAAATCGTTCAGAGTAATACACACAATTCCTGCGCTGTGCCTTACGCTTCTTTCTCAATTATCTAATCCCCATATTATATCTGACGTTTCTTCAAGAGTAAAGTTTCCTTAAACTTAGCGACATCTTCACAGTGATGCTTGCCTCTACTATTTAACAGACGGTTTTGAAATCAACAATAATAAGAGTGACAATGTTGTGAGCAGTCCCGAAATACGTAACAAACAAAAAACACTGGACGTTATAGTCGATGCACTTCTCCGAAAAAATGATCAAAATAAGTCGTTTTATCCGGTATGTCGTTATAAACGATGTCGTACTAAGCTATACTTCCTCGTTATATCCAATGCGTCGTGAAAAGCGATGTCGCAATGAACAGTTTCCACTGTATTGACCCTTTTTAATGAACAATCATAGAAAATGCTGGAAATGGCCACATCTGAAGAAATTAAAAACGAAGGTTCCGAAAGTTCTGACTCCACTTCACTCAGAAACCACCGGTAGAACTCAACACGCGAAGGTTCGTCTGGACGTTTTGTTTTGTTTTTCTTCGATTTGTTTTACGTCGCACCGACATAGATAGGTCTTATGGCGACGATGGGATAGGAAAAGGCTAGGCGTGGGAAGAAAGCGGCCGTAGCCTTAATTAACGTGCCTGGTGTGAAAATGGAAAACCTCGGCAAACCATCTTCAGGGCTCGAATACTGGGTTCGAACCCCACTGTCGGCAGCCCTGAAGATGGTTTTCCGTGGTTTCCCATAGTCACCATAAGACCTATCTGTGTCTGTATAACGTAAAGCCACAAGAAAAAAGAGATATGAAACATTTGAAATAATCGTCCATCGGCGGGATTCGATCCAGCAATCCCGCGCTTACGAAGCAAACATAACTTGCACATAAGGGCACTGCAATTTTTCATTAATTAATTTCACGGAAACGGCTGAGAATTGCGTCTTACTGCTTGCGCCTGCTATAATCCTAGGCATGCGCTATAGCCTCCCCTTCTGAGAGACATGTTATCAAAGATGTGGCTTGGGAGCCACGCGAAAGAGATTCTTGTGCCAGCATCACACAACCTGGCTAGAAGGTCATGCGTCTATCGCATAAGTAGGT
Source organism: Anabrus simplex (assembly GCF_040414725.1). Taxonomy (NCBI): domain Eukaryota; kingdom Metazoa; phylum Arthropoda; class Insecta; order Orthoptera; family Tettigoniidae; genus Anabrus; species Anabrus simplex. The sequence continues at coordinate 62,194,285 of NC_090278.1, read as the reverse complement.
GTTGTGGAAAACAGAACTCAGTGAGTCGTTACATACGAGAAAGTGATCTCTTCCATCAGCCAGTGCAAACTGCACAGCTCCTAAGATGGTAAAAAACTCCGCAGTATACACACTAGACATTACGAAGCAAGATCTTTGTGATAGGGTACCTAGAAGAATAATGGATTCAGCCAAGGAGTGTAAGAGAAGTAGAGAGAATCAACATTTAGATTCAGTTTTCAATGATTTACAGGTAAGCGGTGTCGAACTAAATGAACCCACAGAGCTACTTGCAAACGGGGTATCATGGAGACGTTCAGTTAATACACACAGATTTGCACACTGAACGCTGTAAAACATAACAGACTGAAGTACAGTGTGTATCACTTAAGGAAGACCCGTTGATTACCACCACTCCTTTACAAACTGCGCGCCCCATTGTCAGGTTGTTTTTCCAGTGTCGTATATTGTCTACAAAGAATGCAAAATGAACATTCAAGCAGTTTAACTCAAGGTCGTTCTGCGTCGTTAGTCGTTGGCCTTCTACTCCCAAGACAGTGGGTTCGAAACCGCGTTGAGGTCAATGACATTACAAGGTGCGTCTATGTAACAAATCAGAGTCGTTGACTCCCAGCGCGATACAGATCTACTGTGGGACAAAACTGAGACTTCCCGGCGCTGCTAAAATCTGTGGCAGTTAGATCAGACATTAAGTAATAACAAAAATATTATTATTATTATTATTATTAATTAGTTAGGACCATCGAGAACTGCGTTAAGTCTTGTTACATCTGTTATTTGCTTTACGTCTCATTAACTACTTTTACGGTTTTCGGAGACGCAGAGGTGCCAGAATTTAGTCCCGCAGGAGTTTTTCTACGCGCCAGTGAGTCTGCCAACATGAGGCTGACATATTTGAGTACTTTCAAATACCACCGGAATGAGCCAGGATCGATCCTGCCAAATTGGGGTCAGAAGCCCAGCGCCTCAAACGTCTGAGCCACTCAGCCCGGCAGTCTCGTTACATATGGCAGCGAAATTTCCTTTCTTTTTAGCCCAGAATTCCCACATTCTTTCTGAGAGGGCCTGGTTGCGTTCCTCTGTCCAAGGGACACCGTGTCTTCTTTTGGGTTGTTCGTCTCTGTTTAGCCCGTTCGTCAATATTTTTTCTCTTTCGGAAAAGACCTCTGTGAAAGCCGTCTTCCGCTTTGATCTGTAGCACTTGAAGATCTTCTTTGGTGTTCCTAAATCAAGGCATTGTGGTTTTAGGGTTTGAATCAAATAGGGGAGAGATCTGTTTGGTCAAGCTGTTGACGTCCATTCGTTTGAAGTGACGAATCTTGCCTAGGTTTTTTTTTTATCATGTCTGTAATTTTCTCTATTTTGTTATAGACTTCCTATTGGATATTATTATTATTATTATTATTATTATTATTATTATTATTATTATTAATCTCATCTATACGGCCATCTGGGGGGCCACATGTACACAATCTACCTGCCCTTCTGTCACGTAAACTAATGCTCTTCTTTTTGCAATGCCGTTAAAGTTCCTTTAGTCTTCTCCTTTCTTTTTCTTCCGCGGAGATGTTTGTGGCTTAGCCAGTGGGTTTTCGGGTGAATTCCTCATTCCCGCAACCTTTTCCCTAAATGTTCCGTATCTCTTCCTTCTTGACACCCGCTTCTGCTAGGTGGCCACTGTGCGCCTATATAAGCCACCGAGGCTATGTTTCCCACTTTTCTTGTAGGAGTATTTTTGTGGCTAAACTCTCAATTCATCCTTTTAGTGTGTCCATAAAAGGCCAGTCTTACTTAAAGTATAGTCCCTGGTGTAAAAATGGGAAACCACGGAAAACCATCTTCTGGGCTGCCGACGTTGGGATTCGAACCCACCACCTCCCGAATGCAAACTCACAGCTATGCGACACCAACCACACGGCGAACACTGGTTCAAATCATAGTGTGTACCTAAACTTTCCGAAAGAAAAAAAATGTACAGTATTTTGTCCAGAGTCTCGGCGGCCACTTTGGTCTCACTACTGCAGGGTAGTGTTTCAATTTTATCTTGAAGACATGGACTAGGTCAATCACTACTGATCTGCATTTAGGGCAGTCGCCCAGGTGGCAGATTCCCTATCTGTTGTTTTCACAGCCTCTTCTTAAATGATTGCAAAGAAATTGGAAATTTATTGAACATCTTCCTTGGCAAGTTATTCCAATCCCTAACTCCCCTTCCTATAACGAATATATGCCCCAATTTGTCCTCTTGAATTCCAACTTTATCTTCATATTGTGATCTTTCCTACTTTTAAAAGACACCACTCAAACTTATTCGTCTACTGAAGTCCTCCCACGTCATCTCTCCACTGACAGCTCGGAACATACCACTTAGTCGAGCAGTTCGTCTCTTTTCTCCCAATGCTTTTCGTTTTCATTGGCCAGGTGGTTCTAAAGGGGACGATGCCATAGAGCAAACCCAGGACTAGCAAGGACTTTTTTTTCTTACAATTTGATTTATGTCGCACGAACACAGATAGGTCTTATGGCGACGCTGGCATACGAAAGAGCTAAGAGTGGGAAGGAAGCGGCCGTGGCCTTTATTAAAGTTCAGTCCCAGCATTTGGCTCATGTGAAAATGGGAAACCACGGAAAACCAAGTGAGATCATCTTCAGGGCTCTCTTCTGCAATCTCGCAAGTAAAGGTGTTTTTTTTTTTTTTTTTTTTTTTTACGTCGCACCGACACAGATATGTCTTAAATTATTTTACAGAGGTATTTCAATGGTGGCATTCCTTTTATTTTATCGTATGTTGTTTAGCATATCGAGAGTTAAGACTCCTAAATAATAATAATAATAATAATAATAATAATAATAATATAGAGAAAATCGTAAGAATTTGGAACGTAAAGCTTAAAGAGCATAACATTTTACCGGTAACTTTGGGGAGAAAAAACAGAGGCATTGAAATAAATTGCCTAGCATTTGCAGACGATTTCGCTATATTGTCAGGAAACCTAACAAGTGAAACAACACAAATCAATCTCTTGGAACAAATAGCGAACAAGACAGGTTTGAGAATCTCCGTAGAAAAATCAAAATTTATTACAAACACCAAGAATGCTCCAAATTTTTTGGCAACAGATATTGGTCCATTAGAAAGAGTAACGGAATTCAAATATCTGGGAGAAATAATTCAAGAAAATGGTTTAGACAAATCTGCAGTAGAAGAAAGGGTACACAAGACGGAAAGGACACATGGTATCACAAAGAATTTTTGTAACAAAAAGTGTCTATCTAAAAATCTTAAAATAAGGCACTACATTACAGTGGTGAAACCGGAATGCTTATATGCAAGTGAATGCCTGGTACTATACTATAGATTAGATAAACTTGAGGTACTAGAAAGGAGAATCATGAGAAAAATCTTAGGCCCTGTGAAAACAACAGAAGTATGGAAATTAAAGATATAATGTTGAAATATACAGGAACATAGAAAATATAACACAAACCATAAGAAAAAAAGAGATTGCAAGTTTTCGGACATATTTACAGAATGGATGATTCCAGATTAACAAAAAGGATTTTCAAGTACCTTTGGGACAAAAAGGCAACAATTAGCTGGATTCAAGAAGTAAGGAAAGATTTAGAAAGAAATAATATAAGAGAAATTTTTAGAAAGAGGGTAGTAGGTATGGAAGGATTCCAAGGAAGATTGAACAAGAAGCCTGGTGCGAAGTGGTCCGACGACAGAAGGAAACAGCATAGTGAAAGGATGAAAGAATATTGGAAGGAGCGGAAGAGAAAACAACACAGTATGAAGAACTGAATTGAAACTGGCACGTGGTCCTTAGCAGGCCTCATCGAAAATAATAATAATAATAATAATAATAATAATAATAATAATAATAATGCTGGATGCTGGAGAACCTGCATGAAATCGCCGAAAAAGCAGGTCTTCAAGTCTCTTATGAAAAAACGGAATACGTGGAGTACAAGCACGAAAGTGAGAGGTATATGGAGGTACATGGCCAGATTAAAAGGCCAGATAAGTTCACATACCTGGGTGAATGGATCCAACTCAACGGACTGGATAAAGAGGCAAACAAGGCAAGAGCCAGAAAATTAGATCTTACCTACAAGCTTACACAGAACAGGTATAACAAACGGGCAATATCCTGCAAGGCTAAAATCCGACATTATAAAACGGTTTAGAGTGCCTGGTTTTAAATTTAACAAAAAGGGGAGTTGCAAGAACCCGAGAAGAAGGAAAGGAAGATTGTGAGGAAAATTCTGGGACAACAGAAGACTACTGATGAGACTAGGAAGAAAAAGAGAAATGAGGACACAATGCTGAAACGAAGGCTGAAATTCTACGGACACCTAATAAGAATGGACGACAAACGAGTGATCAAAATGATCTTCAGATGGATCATGGGATTAAATACCACCTACACGTGGGGAGAAGAGGTCAAGAGGGATTTGGAATCATCCGCAATAGAAGAGAGTTCAGAGGAAGAGTCGACAATCAACTCATTTGAAGAGAAACCACTAAAAAACAAGACCCAAACGGATCATTTCCGAAGAGAAGAGAAGAGAAGAGAAGAGAAGAGAAGAGAAGAGAAGAGAAGAGAAGAGAAGAGAAGAGAAGAGAAGAGAAGAGGACAGGCCAATAAGCAGAAGCAGGCAGAAACAAAAAAACAATGCACAAATATTCGCAGAGACATTAGAAAACGCAGGTTAAGATTCTAAGGACGTAACTTATTAAAATAATGCATCCAGACAGACGTATCTACGAAAACAGCAGTAAAACTAAAACAGAGATAATGAAATGGACTGGCGAAATCAAAACCGACTTTAAATAGGCAGGAATTACACCAGCAGATATCCAAAACAAGGTAATGTTCAGATTCAAAATTCACAAAATGCCAAGTAGACCAAGAGGAAAGACCAAAGGAGGAGACTGGAACAAGCTGGTCTGAAGACAGAAAGGACGCTCACAGTGAAAGAATGAAAGAAATATGAGCACAAAAGAAGGCAAATGTGCGCCTCTAAGTACTTTGCGTACTCCTAATTAGCTTATTCGCATATAAATAATAATAGATTAGCATTATATTTGGTAGGTTTATTATTGTCGTTCATGCTCTCACAATTCAAGACCCTTACCATTCTTTTCTTGTGGATACACTAACTTTTCTTTCGATTTATCGGTACTCTATCTCCCACGTGTCCAGCTCTATGGCTAAATGGTCAGCGTGTTGGCCTTTGCTCACAGAGGTCCCGCATTCGATTCCCGGCAGGGACGGAAATTTTAGCCTGACACGGGGGCTGGGTGTATGTGTCGTCTTCATCATCATTTCATCCTCATCACGACGCGCAGGTCGCCTGCGGGAGTCAAATCAAAAGACCTGCACCTGGCGAGTCGAACATGTCATCGGACACTCCCGACACTATACGCCATTTCATTTCATTTCATTTCATTTCATTTCATTTCCCCTGTAGGTGGAGTCTGTACTCCCTGCATATCGTGAGAGGCTACTAAGATGGGGAACAATTTCGTCCATAATCATTATAAATAACAGTGGTGGCAGCAAGTTCCCTTGTGGTAGTCCAGTTTCATTCCAAAAACCACTCTATCCTTCCCACATGTGTCTGGAATATATCTAATCATAGTACATTTTCTGTCCACAACAATTATAACAATAAAAACATATCCACTCTGCTCGTCATGTTGAAGTTCCTCTCACAACCAATAACAAGCCTCATAGCGAGAAGAAATAGTTCCCAAACCATCTCGCATTTACAGACGGTCAGACTTAAATGAAGTCTTAAATCAACTAGATGAATGTTCATACTTGGGCAGTAAAATAACTAACGATGGCAGAAGTACGGAGGACTTAAAATGCAGACTAGCACAAGCAAGGAAGAGCTTTCTTTAAGGCGACACTCCGGAGAAAAAATGATATTTTTACCTAATGAATGGATTTTTACAAAACTTTGTGGGAATGTCACATAAAAGTAGAGATATCACAAACATTTCTTTCATATACAATTAATAGTTTTTCAAAAAAAATTGAAATTTTAATTCCATTTTTTCATAAAATTTAATTAACATGTTAATGTAAATTCGTAACTAGGTAGATAATACTTTTTTTTGAAGCACTACGTATCGATTTTTCTGTAAATAATTTATATAAGGAGATATATTGTACTAAAGTTTGTGTAATTTTCACGTTCTAAAATTTTGGACTTGAAAATCCCTACTACTTTAAATAATTCTGCAATCAAAAATTTCATACGCAGGTTTCTTAATATAGCTGTGATACATACACCGTGCAAATTTTGTTACATTTGACAGAATATTATGGGAGAAAAATGGGATTTAAATGTAAAATTACAATTGGATAAACAAAGCATGTTACAGTGATAAATTGTTTAAATTCAGCGGAATAAATGTGACAAGAAAAAATCCTTTCAATTTCAGTCATTTAAAAAATTTCACCAAAATAATCAAAATATCGATTTTTTTCTCCGGTGTGTCGCCTTAAGGAAAGAAATTTGTTCACTTCTAACATTGATGTAGGCTTTACAAGACTTTCGTCTAGAGCAGGGCCTCTCAGGGTGCATGCGCCTGGTGCATGCACTGTGCACGGTGCAAAAGACGACTTCGCTTGGTTGACCAGAGTGCCAGACTCCTCGATTTGGAGCAATAGCGCTTACTCTCTCTTTCCCCACGCCTGTCTCGCTCGCTCCCCCTGTCTCCCTCTTCCTCACTTGCTGCGTATCGCTCCAAATCCGAGCCGAATTGAGCCGAGCTTAGCCGAGTAGCTCAGAGACGAAGCGTTGGTCCGAGTCGTGCCGAGCGGGAGCTATGCACAGTGCACGGAGCTCTTGCGCCTCTATTTGCACGCGTGAGATTTTGGGCGTTTTAGAGGCCCTGGTATAGATCTTGGCATTGTATGGAAGTGATTTTGAAATGCGGTATTACGCAAGAATGCTGAGGGTAAGATTGATAGATCGATTTACAAATAGATGCTGAATGGAATTGGGGAGAGGAGAATGATTTGGCGGAACATGACTAGAAGAAGGGATAGAATGATAGGGCACATCTCAGGACTTGCGTGGTTGGTTTTTGAGGGAAAAGTAGGCGGTAAGAACGGTAGGGGGTAGACCAAGGAATGAATATGAAACAGATTGGAATAGATGTAGTACGCAGTAGTTACGTATAAATGAAAAAGGTTAGCACACGATAGGGTGGGATGGAGAGCTGCATCGAGCCAGGTTATGGACTAATGACTCGACAAACAACAACAATCAGACAGAGTAGCACATAAAATTGGCTCGTGATCAATTGGTTTCGAACCCCTGTTGTTTTAGATAGATCACTTACTGTGTCTGCTGACCAATCACCTCGCTGTGTGGCGTTTAAAACAGTATTTATTGTGGTAAGGTCTCACGCACTCGGCAAGAAAGTGGAGTGGCTGAGAGATGATGTATTTCCTTGAGAAAAATGTGCTGAAGAAAGTAGAAGAGAAAGGAGCTAGGCAAGTAGAGGAGAATTGAATTAACGTAATTTGAAATGCAGATCTGTGGGAATAAGTCCTCCCGCCATCTGTCTTATTCCCAGCATTAATAAGACACAGGTTTGATTGATCACGGTCTATTTCTGTGTCAGAAAGAAGTTGAAATCCCTAGCGGGCTGGTTTAAATACGCTGTACTTACTGTCAGAGTATCCTCCAAATTAACCCATATACTTATTATAGTAATGCTAGGATGAGTAGATCAGGTGGGGAGTGCTGGCCTTCCGGACTTGGCGGGTTCGATCCCCGCTCAGTACAGTGGTATTTGAAAGGGCTCATATACGTCAGCCTCGTGTCGGTAGATTTACCCGTACGTTAAAGAACAGCGTAACACTATTACGGCACCTCGGCGTCACCGAAAATCGCATTACTTAGAAGGACGTAAAATATTATTCTTGACTCGTTATGCCCAACTAAGGAGCGCATATGAACTTACTAGCACTTATTTTTTTCTTCTCTTCCAAATATCTCTCCATCCTCTCGCTGTGTTACTTTTTACGTTGTTCAGTGCATCCTGTATTTAGTCTGGTGGGCTTCACAGAAAATTCTGTGTCTGTGAATTAAAATGCTGAATATTATTCTATCTTGAATGCTTTCTTCATTAAAGCCTTTAGGTCTTCACTGATTTCTTTTATCCAATTATTGAGATTTTTCATTGATAGTGCTTGGTTTAAAATTTTCTTTATCCGGGAGACAGTGGGTTCGAATCCCACTGTCGGTAACCCTGAAGATGGTTTTCCGTGGTTTCCCATTTTCCCACCAGGCAAATGCTGGGGCTGTACCTTAGGCCACGGCTGCTTCCTTCCACCTCCTAGGCCTTTCCTATCCCATCGTCGCTGTAAGACCTATCTGTGTCGGTGCAACGTAAAACCACTAGAAAAAAAATTCTTTGTGAGCCTGTTATTATCCATTCTATATAAGTGACCATAATCGTCGTTTCCTGATTGTATCTTCTGTAACTTGATAGATTGCCAGCCTCGTGATGTAGGGGTAGCGTGCCTGCCTCTTACCCGGAGGCCCCGGGTTCGATTCCCGGCCAGGTCAGGGATTTTTGCCTGGGCCTGAGGGCTGGTTCGGGGTCCAATCAGCCTACGAGATTACAGTAGAACTGAGGAGCTATCTGACTGTGAGAGAGCGGCCCTGGTCTAGAAAGCCAAGAATACTAATGCTATTGCTTTACGTCCCACTAACTACACTTTTACAGTTTTCGGAGACGCCGAGGTGCCAAAATTTAGTCCCTCAGGAGTTTTTTTTACGTGCCAGTAAATCTACCGACACGAGGCTGACGTATCTGAGCACCTTCAAGTACAACCGAACTGAGCCAGGATCGAAATTGCAAAGTTGGGGTCAGAAGGCCAGCGCCTCAACCGTCTGAGCCATTCAGCTCGGCAAAGCCAAGAATAACGGCCGAGAGGATTCGTCGTGCTGACCACACGACACCTCGTAATCTGCAGTCCTTCGGGCTGAGCAGCGGTCGCTTGGTAGGCCAAGGCTCTTCAAGGGCTGTAGTGCCATTTTCGCACTTTGGTCCTACGATTTTCCTGAGGAGTTTTCTTTCTTGTTTTTCGATCATCTTTGTTCGAGATCTGCCACAATTATTATTATTATTATTATTATTATTATTATTATTATTATTATTATTATTAAAAACCTTCTTCGGTGCTCCCACCATCTGCCGAATGCAAGTTAATAGAGTTCCGAGAAACAGACTTGCTACAGGACCACATATTGTCCTGATCTGTATTATAGACAGTGGCTTGCGCTCCCTGTGGGGGACGCAGAAAGGGATCTTTCCTCACAGGAGATAGGCTACGACCGGCTTAAGAGTAGCTTGCTTTTCTCCGCCGGGTCAATAACCTCGCACCTTTATTGAGTCGAAAGTGGGTCACGACGAAAGTAACAATCGATTCGACTACTCTGTTAAGATTATGTCGGCATTAACCTGAATCTATTTCTGCACCCATAGATTACCGTATTTCACAATGTATTGAACTGAATATTTTAAGTCCAAGGGAAGAGTGAAAATTACCCTAGAGTTCAAGTTATCCATTTTGAGTGTTTAGCAAACTGGTGTATAGTCAGTAAGCTTTAATGTTGAACATGTCGTGTGAACATTATGTAAATAATACGTCTATGTAAATACGTTAGTTGTGTATAAGCCTGTAACTGTAATTATATTGTAATTTAAAGTCGGGATGGCGGCATCTTCGTTATGTGTGGAAAATAAATAAATAAATAAATAAATAAATAAATAAATAAATAAATAAATAAATAAATAAATAAATAACGAGCTCGATAGCTGCAGTCGCTTAAGCGCGGCCAGTATCCAGTATTCGGGAGATGGTGAGTTCGAATCCCACTGTCGGCAGCCCTGAAGATGGCTTTACGTGGTTTCCCATTTTCACACCAGGCAAATGCTGGCGTTGTTTCCTTAATTAAGGCCACGGCCGCTTCCTTCCCACTCCTGGCCCTTCCCTGTCCCATCGTCGCCATAAGACCTATCTGTGTCAGTGCGACGTAAAACAAATAGAAAAAAATCTACTTAAACGTTAGTTTCACACATCGTTCATATAAATAGGGATTTCAAGGCGAATTGTGTTGAGTTACGAGTTAATTCGTAGGCTACCGTCTTCTTCTACCACTTTTTCCCCACACCTGTTAGGTCGCGGGTGCGAACTGTGTTGCACATTAGGATTTGGCCCTGTTTTATGGCCGGATACCCTTCCTGACGCCAACCCTATATGTAATCACTATTGCGTGTTTCTATGGTGGTTGGTAGTGTAGTGTGTTGTCTGAATGTGAAGAGGAAAGTGTTGGGACAAAGAAACAAACAAACAAACACCAACACCTAGCCCCCGATTTGTAGAATATCTTATATTATTTCTGTCTTCTTGAGATAGGTTTCGGACGAACTGCATGCCGAACGTGAAGCGTCGCCGAGTTCGATTCCCGGCCGGGCCCCAGAAACTTTTAAAGTGAATACTGTACATCCTTTCACGCAGGTCTGGTGTGGGGAAGGTCATCCGTTCATAAAACTGTGCTTTATCCACACGTGGAGCAGGCCACAAGTAACTGGAAATAGGACAAGAGATGTCAGATTTTAAACACCCCCATATAATGTCCCTGTGTCTCACCACAAAACAGACTATTGATCTAGATAAACTAAGTGCACCGCACGTAATGCTACACGAGTTCTCTTGAGCACTTTCCCCATTAATCTTCATCCTGGAAGAGGGGGAAGAAGAGGGTGGATGTGTGCCAAAAGCGGACCGCCACCTACACGATGATGAATCGCACTTGTGTGCTAAGACGACTGGATTATGAATAGCTAATCCTACTGAATGTGAATGCCCGAGTTGCTCGACTCCCCACTGCACAACCATTTCTCACTGGACTCGAATAGAGTGGCCAAGTGATTTCTTATTCACGAAGTAATACTGTGGCCCTCGAAAACTGCACTCGCCCACTCACAAGCGAGAATTTTTTTTTTTACTGAGGAAAGAAAAAGAAATAACCACTCATTTTTTAAAACGAGCAGAAGCACAGATTCACTACTTTAAGTACCGCCTTGATACTGTCGAGAATGAAGTATGCACCAAGTGTCACGTTCTGGACTTCTTGTGCCTCTTTCAATATAACAAAAAACATTCTTCACTTCGTGCCTCTTTTATTCATCGTCATCTTCTTCGCATGTCCCCATTTATATGGGGCCTTCATTTTACATTTCAGTCGATCCATAGCGTCCCGAGGGCTGAATTAGGTGAGCTGCATGTCATTTCTTATCCGGTCCAGCCAGCCTGTTTGAGGTCGCCCTCGAGGTCGGCGAACCCTTCGCCTTCAGCTGCAGGGCAGTGTTTGCAACTGAGGTTTCACTGCTCCGGAGTACATGTCCATACCATCGCAGGCGTGATTCAGACATTTACTCTCTTAATGGGGGGGGGGGGGGGACCTGGAATTTCTTCCGCACAGCATCGTTCCTGATATGGCCTTTATCCATGGTGATATCAACGAGAAATTTCACATGAGAATGGATGGGGGTCATCCGAAAATCTGTATAATGTAACGCGATAAGATGTGCGACGGGCGTGACGTCACGTTAGTCGTTACCGTAGGCCTTGGTCGCCAAAGATACTGCGGCTGTGGATTTGTATTAATAGTGTGTGTTGAAATAGAAAGCGTACCGTCAATGACGTCATGTTAGTTGTTACCGTAGGCCTTGGTCGCCAAAGATACTGCGGCTACAAGCTAAGTTCCTCTGACGTAGTGTTGCAGTTCGATATTTGAGTTTCATTTTATTAAAAGACATTTATGATCGTTAGCTTTTCGCAAAAGGAAAAGGTTTCAGTTAAATAATGTGGTTAAAAAAAGGGCAAACATCTTCGAACGAATTAGGCAAGCTATTAAAAACTTTACACAAATTTCCTGAGCGCATAGATGAGCCAAAGAAAGTGTTTTAAAGAGTCGCATGCATTCCAGTAACAGCCGCATTTTGTGAATGAGAGTTCAGCTTCGTTAACAGAATAAAAAGGGGGAAGAGGCTTTCCCTGGAAATCACTACACTAGAGGATGTCATATAGGTCGCAGCAAATTGATCAGCCTGGTATAGCCATAGCCAAATAGTGTTTCTCGTCCGGACAGCGCCATGTCAATGGCCACAAATCCAGCTGGGCAAGGCATGACGGATAAGCTTGCAATGTCATGTTTCATTTCTTAAATCAGCATTATCCAATCTACTAAAATAATACAAATTGGCCTAATGATATATAATTGGGTTTATGCTGAACTATAAAATAATTTTACGACTATTACCCCTCCCATGTGTTCGCGAGTGAAAATTATCAACAATTTTCTAGAGATCTTGATGGTGATTTTTTTTTTCTGTCCACCAACAGGATTCGAGCCGGTTGACCACGGTGCCTACCAGACGGATTTAGTGCTCTTATTGTCAATAGTGAACTACAGTCGAACTTCGATATTTCGAACTTCGATATTTCGAACTTCGATATTTCGAACTTCGATATTTCGAACTTCGATATTTCGAACTTCGATATTTCGAACTTCGATATTTCGAACTTCGATATTTCGAACTTCGATATTTCGAACTTCGATATTTCGAACTTCGATATTTCGAACTTCGATATTTCGAACTTCGATATTTCGAACTTCGATATTTCGAACCTCGATATTTCGAACCTCGATATTTCGAACCTCCATTACTCTAATTCTCGATATCTCGAAGTAACTTAAATTTCTCGGCCGTTTGTCCTATTCTTCACGTGTATTTATTTCTCTATTACTCGAAATTCGGTTATACGAATTTCTCGATTTCTCGAAGCAAACATTTCCTCTCTTGAAGCAAAAAAAATACTCTGTAACTCTAATTTTATGGAATATTAACTGTGCAATACGGCATTTGTGGTTTGTGAAGAAAAGTTAACAAGATAAGGTTACAGTGATGGTGGGAGCTAATATGACGGGGGGAACCGAAAAACTAAAACTTCTAATGACCGGAAAATCGGCGAAGCCTCGCTGTTTCTCGGGTGTGAATTATTTGCCAATCACATACGAAAGCAATTACCCCCCCCCCCCCACGAAGTCGTGGATGACAAGCTCCATTTACGAATCTCGGCTGGGTAATATAAATGAGAAGTTTGAACGTGAACGGAGGAAAGGTTAACAGTAACAAACAGAAGAGACTAACCGATTTTTTCCAAAGGTGTTGACGGAAGTATGCTTCTTGTTTCACTCTGTATCCTTTCTTCTAAAAAAAGTTACTATAATAAGGGTTATGCCTATTGCTCACGGTAAAATGTTTCGTAAAATTTGTTGTACAATTAATTTTATAAAAATTTGGTGAAAACAAGTTGTGTTGCTCACGGTAAAATTATTTTATAAAATCCGTGGCAGCAACAGAATGGCCATCTATGAACTTACTTCTGAACTAAGGTTTGTCTGTGCTGCCATCTATCGATAAACTTTTAAACCAAGAATCAGTTGTTCAACTTACAGTGTGTTTGAGAGTATGGCTCCAACAAACAAAGCAAAACTTGCTGCTTTAGCTGCAATTATATGTTGTACGGTGGTAAAAAAGGAAGAAAAGAAATGCCAGGACATGCTGGACTCGGGATTGGATCAAAAGGAGAGAAGAAGGTAGAGGATTGCTCTCCTTGGTCAAAAGATTAGTTGAGGTTAGAAGACCAGTATTCATATAGGAATTCGGCGATTGCGTTTTCTGCCCCTCTTCTTGCATTTCTCTTGTGGTAAAGTGGTGTTTTAACTTCGTACAAACAAGGATATTTCTGGTATTCGTCAGTAAAACACTAACAGGTTCCTTAGTCCTGCCATTTTAGAAAGAAGTGTTTGTTTACAATTGAGCTTCACAATCTTCTCACGACGTAGCGCCAGCATCATCGTGATGTCAGCTTCGCTGATTGGTTCGTTTCGTAAAATTAATTTTACGGAATAGAACATGTCCTATTTTATGAAAGGTTTTATAAAACTTGAATTTGACCGTGAGCAACAGAAATTTTATAAAATTAAATTATTGTACAATAAATTTGACAGAAAATTTAACCGTGACCAACAGGCATTATAATGTAAGTGATGCCGTAAATATTTTTAAATACTGTTAAAAGTAATGTATTCAGTACAAGCTCGTACACACATATAATTCAATTATGTGCTATACATGCTCAGAAACAGTATTCTCTATATCTCGACATTTCAATAACTTGAAATAAAATTCAACTCCCGAGGTGGTTCGAGATATCGAGATTCCACTGTATTTGAAGTGCATAGGCCTACAACTTATCTTTGTAACATCGACTTTGCCAGAATGACCCTTTCCTGAGCTTTCGATCTTTTCCCGGAGGACACCTCGACACCGCCAGGAAACTGTTTCCATAAACGTATGAACTCATCCCAGATCTGGCACGCTATTTCAGGGGTGACTTAAGTTCATTTTTAAAAAAAGTCCATATTCACGCTTCAACGCGTCCTTGGCAAACACCAGTGCATCAAAGTGACTGGATTTCTCATCTTCGTGGCGAGTATATGTATTTACACCCGAGACATTTACTTCAGATCTCAGTGTAATGGTTTGACAAGGACAGTGGGGTTCTCAAAGTAAGTGCTAATGGATAATAAACCTTCAGCAGACCAGGAATTGAACTGGCGACTCCCCAAAACAAACAACTTAATACCGCAAGGATGACCGGCTGACCACTTTCAGTACGATCACAGTCTTGTGGGAGCAAGGTTGTCAAAACTCGTTAAATTGCAAAGGATTCATAAACTCGCTTGCACATTTAGCAATAGCATTTTGTGCACTTCTCGACACCAAAGCTCTTATACGGAACGATGAGAGTCAAACCTTGCATATGTAAATAATAACAGAGCGAGTAACTGGCTGTGCCGTTTAGGTTACATAGTTATCAGCTTGCATTCTCGAGACGGTAGGTTCGAGCCCCACTGTCGGCAACCCTCAAGATAGTTTTCCGATGTTTCCCCACTTTCACACCAGGCAAATGCCAGGGCTGTAGCTTAATTAAGACCACGGTCGCTTCCTTCCCACTCCTAGCCCTTTCCTATCCCATCGTCTATGTAAGACATATCTGTGTTGGTGTAAAGTAAAACAGATCGTAATATAATAATTTATGTTATTCGTTTCGACCCATAGGATCTCGAGTACCTTGCTCAGCACGTCTTCCTTCTTCCCTTCATTCTTTTACTCCTATTTCTCTCCGCTTCTGTATTTGTATTTTCGAATAAAACCTAAAATGAAGACAGGAAAGTCGTGGACTCAAGACAGAAAACGGGTGATATAGCGCGATCCACAGCTGGCCGAAACGAAAGAAGAAATAACTCTGTAGAATTTTGGTTGCAGATCAGACATTCGTGGAAAATAAGTAAAAATACCACTGGAATACAGTGGGCAGAAGATAGGAAAAAATACCACAGTGAATTCATGTAAAGATTTATTTATTTATTTATTTATTTATTTATTTATTTATTTATTTATTTATTTTTGCTAGGGGCTTTACGTCGCACCGACACAGATAGGTCTTATGGCGACGATGGGATAGGAAAGGCCTAGGAGTTGGAAGTGGCCGTGGCCTTAATTAAGGTACAGCCCCAGCATTTGCCTGGTGTGGAAATGGGAAACCACGGAAAACCATTTTCAGGGCTGCCGATAGTGGGATTCGAACCTACTATCTCCCGGATGCAAGCTCACAGCCGCGCGCCTCTACGCGCACGGCCAACTCGCCCGGTGTGTAAAGATTTTAGAAGCAGAAGAAGCCGTCAGAACAGGCTAGCAAGTTCAAACACGCTCTTTGATTGGACAGAACGAAGAAAGCAGAAGAATAATAATGGCGTTAATTACAGACTCGTTAGATAGTGCTCAAGAACAAATGCGAGAATTACACAAGCGGCCGAAATCGGATTGCAAGTATCATTTGAAAAAAAACCAAAGTTCCTGCCAAACATCATTAATGCCCCTCAAAATATCACAAACAACAATATAGCATAATATCTCCGACAGATTGCTTTAAATACCTAGGAGAATGGCTGAATAGCGAGCTGGCCTTTGATCACAGGGGTCCCGGCAGGGTCGGGAATTTTAACCATAATTGGTTAATTCCGCTGACTCGGAGGCTGGGCGTATGTGTCATCATCATCATCGTCATCATTTTATATTCATCACCAATCGTAGGTCGCCTACGGGCGTCAAATCAAAAGACCTGAATCTGGCGAGCCGAACTTGTCCTCGGGCACTCTCGGCACTAAAAGCCATACGCCATTTCATTTCAACTAAACAAATCTTCAACTTATTGAACAGTTACACATCCAAGCCAACGCGGTTCACGGAAATTGAAAAGGATATGAAAAACGCTGGAATTAAAATAAATACGATAAAATACAGAACATGTTTCAGAGAAGTAGTACGAAAGGCAGGATTCCAGGAAAGCAAAGCAAAGTCACCTCCGTACAGGCCATGAAGGCCCTTGGAGGAGTGGAAGGTAAAGGCTTCCACCATTGTTAACCTCAGCACGTGATGGGGTAGAGTGGTTAGCTCTACGCCCGGCCGCCTTTGCCCCCAGTAATTAACCTGCCTACTCGTTTTTGGTGTAGGCTGAGTGAACCTCAGGGCCATATGCACCTCCGGAAGTGGAAATCTCGTTTCTTAAATTTTACGACTTCCTGACGGGGATTCGAACCCACGTCCTTCCGGGCGAACCGAGCACGCCTTTACCGCCTCGGCCAGGCAGCCCCTAGGATTTCAGGAGAGAAAGAAATTAACAACTGGAAGAAAATGGACTCAAGGTGAAAAGGAAGAACATTCTTTCTCAGAAAATTAAGGAAGTTTGGAAACACGGCCCGATGCCGGAATTTATCATGCAGAATTTATTTTACATATAGAACATCTACTGACAGGACGCGGCTGGTATATTTGAGGCGGAATCGAACGCACTACCTTGGGCTTGAGGCCGAGCGCTGTGAGCTACTCAAACCGGCTCTTTTTTGCCATACGGTGCATGATCTGATCAGTGAGAACCATTCAATAACTACTGTAAGTTATACTCAATACTCCCAATAGGTGTGTAAACGCTGACTCAGTGACATTCCAATCCTTGACAAATACTGCGCATCTAATTGCAACACGTTTAAAGCGGGAATGATCACATCATTAAACTTACTGATCAATCACAATAAAACCAAGACGCATAATAGTCTAGAATGTCAACATTCAGCTCCGGGTGAGGCGCATGACGCAACAGTATTTCTAGATACTCCAAGTTCGGATGCCAATCAAATCATTGATTTGCAGTTAGTACTATCGCTCAGGTGGCAGATTCTCTATCCATTCTTTACCTAGCCTTTTGTTAAGTGAAAATTAACAGCCTATTTTCACTCATTAGACCGGATCAGGAAGGGAATGAATGAAGCCCCATCTAGCGGCTAGGATAGGAACGGCGCCGGCTGCCGACGCCTGTCTCACTAACAGTCATCGACTGCGGAAACCTCATTAATATAGTCTCGATGTGCATCGATTGCAGACAGTATTTCTTACAGATAAGCCCTCGTGAAATTAAGCATCTATATTGTACTTTTATAAGTAGGGCAGGTGCGTAAAGCGACGACCCTCACGGATAACCTTCAAAATAATGAAGACCTCGTCCCATAATTAGCCCTTTTTTCTTTTTGGCTTTGTCAGAATAACTGCACTTTTTAAGAAGTTAGTAGTTTTTACTACTAATTATTTTCGTATTAATTTAGGATTATAATTATTTTCCATCTACACGATGCATCATAATTTTAAATAAATACTGCTAATAATACACTAAACCTCCGTTGCTCAGTCGGCAGCGCGCTGGATTCCGTGGTTCAAATCACGGTCACTCCATATGAGATTTGTGCTGAACAAAGCGGAGGCGGGGCAGGTTTTCCTCCGGGTACTCCGGTTTTCCTTGCCATCTTTAATTCAAGCAACACTCTCCAATATCATTTCATTTCATCTGACAGTCATTAATCATTGCCCCAGGAGTATGACAGGCATAATTTCATTCCACCGGGCGAGTTGGCCATGCGTGTAGAGGCGCGCGGCTGTGAGCTTGCATCCGGGAGATAGTAGGTTCGAATCCCACTATCGGCAGCCCTGAAGATGGTTTTCCGTGGTTTCCCATTTTCACACCAGGAAAATGCTGGGGCTGTACCTTAATTAAGGCCACGGCCGCTTCCTTCCAACTCCTAGGCCTTTCCTATCCCATCGTCGCCATAAGACCTATCTGTGTCGGTGCGACGTAAAGCCCGTAGCAAAAAAAAATCATTCCATTCCTGACCCGATTTTTGTTAATAATACACTCTTATTTACAACATACGCTTTTAGAACGAACGACACTTATCCTTACTCCCTTGTGAGGACAAGTGACATTTCGTCCAAAATCCGTATTTATTTTATAAATTGGTTTATGTCGCACCGTCTCAGATAGGTTTGGGACAGGTAAAGCCTACGAATGCGATAGAAACTGCCGTGGCCTTTATTAAGGTACAGACCCAGCATTTGGCTGGTGTGAAAATAGGAAACCACGGAAAACCATATTCAGGGCTGCCGACAGTGGAGTTCGAACCCACTATCTCCCGAATCGAACCTCAATCAACACAGTCGTCTCACTGCACTGGGGCAATGATTAATGACTGGCAGATTAAATGATATTGGGGAGTGCTGCTGGAGAGACAGGGAAAAACGGAGTAACCGGAGGAAAACCTGTCTCGCCTCCGCTTTGTCCAGCACAAATCTCACATGGGACCCCATTTTAATCTACCGCCCCCACCCACAGGAGGATGCGGACTAGAAGGATTCAGTGTAATTGGAAGTCCTGTGGCATTGGTCACACAAACAGCGGTCACGTCAAAACTACTACAAACTTCATTTGGCATTGCAATCGTGTGTCATCGTTATACCCCCGATTTGTAGGCGGTAATAGGTTAGAATGAAAAGTAATTTTGGTTTGTAGGAAGTGTCATGCAACCCGCTGTACCATAATGTAGGAAGAGTAGCATAAATTCAAGGAGTTCTATAGGCTGTACCCCTAATATCTATGCAAATCTCATAGCATAACTGTTGTACAGTGTAGGGTATACTTGTTACTGGCTTAAGTAAGTTTGCATTCTAACCTATCAGCATCTAATAATCCGGACTCTAGTCATTGTACACTAGAAGGACTGTTCCGTGAACTTCAGCCTTAGGCAAGACCTTCAATTCTCCTTCAGACTATACTATATATTTTTTAATTTAGATCTTTAAGTACGCAGGTAATTATGATGCAATCTTCTGTTTGGTTTGGCACAAAAAACAACGGTATAAATATTCATGGTACTGAGAGTTGTTTGAACAAGACAAGTGTTAGCGAGGAGTCTAGAGTCAAGGACACGCGGCGAGCTGTGTGCGGCGAGAACACACCC
Source organism: Anabrus simplex (assembly GCF_040414725.1). NCBI lineage: Eukaryota > Metazoa > Arthropoda > Insecta > Orthoptera > Tettigoniidae > Anabrus > Anabrus simplex. Next base: position 62,174,764 of record NC_090278.1, on the reverse strand, counting down.
AACACTGACTTGAGTTCTTACATTATTTCGAGGTCCGGCTCCATGACTAAATGGTTAGCGTGCCGGCCTTTGGTCAGAGGTGTCCCGGGCTCGATTCCCGGCAAGGTCGGGATTTTTAACCATCATTGGTTAATTTCGCTGGCACGCGGACTGGGTGTATGTGTTGTCTTCATCACCATTTCATCCTAATCACGACACGCAGGTCGCCTACGGGTGTCAAATCAAAAGACCTGCACCTGGCGAGCCGAACTTGTCCTCAGAGACTCCCGACACTAAAAACCATACGCCATTTCATTTCATTATTTCGAAAAATGGAAAGAAAGAAAGAAAGAAAGAAAGAAAGAAAGAAAGAAAGCTTTCCAGACACAGAAATTTACTCACCCCAGTCATGTTTGAAAGTAGTATGTCTTTAGTTTCAGAGCCATACTTCAGCCCGTGAGTGCCACAAAAACATAAAAACCGAGTGAATTTGCCGTGCGGTTAGGGTCACGCAGCTGTGAGCTTGCATTCGGGAGATAGTGAGTTCAAACCCCACTGTCGGCAACCCTGAAGGCCTATCTGTGTCGGTGTGACGTTAAACAACTTGTAAAAAAATTTAAAAAAGCATAAAAGTTTTACAAATCAAAATCATTTCTATACAAACATGCAGCCGCGGTGTTCAATATCTCATTTTAAATACGAAAGAGTAATTAGCAGGGTCCAGTTGTTTTGGACCTAAAAGTCCAAAAAAGAAAGACCCATAAAATAATCTCAAAATTTTCAAATAATATCCTGAAACCTAACAAAAATATTACCTAAAATGCAAACTGCTTATTGTTAAAAACTAAATAATATCCAGTTCTAGGTATGCACAATATCCATAATTTATACGTTTTTGTGAACTTTACAATATTTCAGTTCTTTGTATTGTAATATTTGTTTTCCTTGGAAACAAAACTTGAGAAGTATTGTTGGTCGTAACTGTTTTGACACACTGTACTCCGTAAAGATGAATGATATGAAAAAGAAAATTACTTTCCTACATAGATAATCGTACTCTGCAGTCCCGAGATAAAGGAACCGGTTTGATGACGAAGTAAAACATGGATAAATACCTAATAAGTCACCAATCAGAAAAACAAAAATCTAAAAATGAGAAAATGACGCAAAAAGCGAAAAATTACTTGAAAATAAAACCCTTACAAAAATGCCGAAAAAATTATGAAGGCCGTGTCTACCGTATGATATAATTAAAAGTGACATGTTATCAAAATCAGAGTCCAGTTAGTTAGCACGAAGAGTGACCTCAGTATGACGTCATTAGGTGATGCAAGATTGTTGCCATCTTAATAGTAAAATCGCCGTGCTGCGCGGCTAATAATTAGTTTAGGTTTGGACTCCAGCGTGCTAATATTCGTGGTGGTGATTTCTGTTTTAAGAGGAAGCATCTTCTGAACAAATTATGAGGAAACAAAACATACATACTTCATTACAGACCGTTATGCCTTTCAACTTTCAGTCTGCAAGCCTCTGAATTCACTAAACGCTTCGACAATCCCCTGTTACTAGCTTTGTGCCCACTACTTCTCTTACCCTCCATGACCAAGTCCATTACTCTCCTCGATAACCTATCCTCCTCCATTCGCCTCACATGACCCCACCACAGAAGACTCTACAGCTTCATCCACCGAGTTCATTCTTAACTTCGCCGTTATCTCCCCCATTCCGAGCACCCTCCTGTCATTGTTCCCACCTCGCTACTTTCATGTCTTACTTCTAGCTTACTAACAAGGGTATCCTAAGTCCACCCAGTTTTCACTCCCGTACGGCAAGTTGGTTTGGAAACAGACACATGGAAAAATCGATAGTTCTAGCAGCTATTCGGGCAATCACCCTGTGGGTGGGGGCGGTAGAAAAACACCCACGATATCCCCTGCCTGTCGTAAAAGGCGACTGAAAGGGGCCCGCAAGGGCTCTGGACTTTGGAGCGTGGGTTGGCGACCACGGGGCCCTTAGCTGATTCCTAGCATTCCTTCCACTTACTTGTGCCAGGCTCCTCACTTTCATCTATCCTATCCGAACTCCCTTGGTCAGTTATTTTCCGACCCCGACGCTATTAGGTTTCCGAGGCCTGGGGAGTCTCATTTTCATGCCCTTCCTGGCCCTTGCCTTTTTTCTGACCGATACCTTCAATTTTCGAAGTGTCGGATCCCTTCCATTTTTTTCTCTCTGATTAGTATTATATAGAGTCACCTGCTTATTCCACTGGTAACATTCCTTTTTTTCGTAAACATGAGACTCATTTCAATTGTATGTGTAACTAAGTCAAAAAATAACAAAATTGTCCTAACTTACGATCCACCGTATTTACACGCTGCCCGAGAATTCAGCAGAATGAGTAATAACATTAGCTCATTCCATGTTCAATATAAATTTAAATTCCATTTCTGTCCTCGCTACTGCCCTGCCTCATATTACCGATGATACATACGGTAGTTATTTTGAGGGCGAACATCAATTTAATAAAGCACTGGCTAGCTGTTTGCCGGCCATTATCGCCGTCACTGATAACTACTATCCAGATGGCTATTTCTCTTTTACCGGGGTCTTTCTGCTGTTGTGCTCCACTCCCGATTTTCAGCACCTGTCACATTTAAGGGGAGAGTACACTTATCTCGAAATCATGCCGAAAATTTACTGTTGACAGGGTTCTTTTTATCTTGATCTTGCAATGATATTCAATTCTTCTTCTTTCTTCTTTTTCTACCGCTTTTCCCACACCTGTGGGGTCGCGGGTGTGAACTGCACCGCACATGTGGATTTGGCCCTGTTTTACGGCCGGATGCCCTTCCTGACACCAACCCTATATAGAGGGATGTAATCACTATTGCGTGTTTCTGTGGTGGTTATTAGTGTAGTGTGTTGTGTGAATATGAAGAGGAAAGTGTTGGGACAAACACAAACACCCAGTCCCCGGGCTAGAAGAATTAATCAGAGACGATTAAAATCCCCGACCCGGCCAGGAATCGAACCCGGGACCCTCTGAACCGAAGGCCAGTACGCTGACCGTTCAGCCAACGAGTCGGACTTGCAATGATATTCAATATTTATTATTAATAGACCTCATAATTTTTCGGCTCTTCGGGGTGGGTGGTGGTGATTGTTTTAACAGGAAGTGCAACTAGGCAACTATTTTCTATTAACACTAATCGGAGAGAAAAATGGAAGGGATCCAACACTTCGAAAAATGACTGTATCGGCCATAGAAAGACAAGCGCCACGAAGGGCATGAAAATGAAAGACTCCGTAGGTCTCTCAACCTAATAGGCATAGCGTCGGAGTCGGAATAACAAGAGTTGACAAAGGGAGGTCTGACAGGATAGACGAAAGTAGATAGTCAGGTTTTTTTTTGGGGGGGGGGATCATTGTAAGTACCTGGGTGTTAATATAAGGAGAGATCTTCATTAGGGTAATCACATAAATGGGACTGTAAATAAAGGGTACAGATCTCTGCACATGGTTATGAGGATTTTTACGGGTTGTAGTAAGGATGTAAAGGAGAGGGCATATAAGACTCTGGTAAGACCCCATCTAGAGTATGGTTCCAGTGTATGGGAATTTGATTCAAGAACTGGAAAAAAATTCCAAAGGAAAGCAGCTCGATTTGTTGCAGGTAATTTCTGACAAAAGAGTAGCGTTACAAAAATGTTGGAAAGTTTGGGCTGGGAAGACTTGGGAGAAAGAAGACGAGCTGCTCGACTAAGTGGTATGTTTCACTAGTTGCTTTACGTCGCACCGACACAGATAGGTCTTATGGCGACGATGGGACAGGGAAGGGCTAGGAGTGGGAAGGATGCGGCCGTAGCCTTAATTAAGGTACAGCCCAGCATTTGCCTGGTGTGAAAATGGGAAACTAAGAAAAACCATTTTCAGGGCTGCCGACAGTGGGGTTCGAACCTACTATCTCCCGAATACTGGATACCGGGTACGTTCCGAGCTGTCAGCAGAGAGATGGCGTGGAATGACATTAGTAGACGAATAAGTTTGAGTGGCTTCTTTAAAAGTACGTAAGATCGCAATATGAAGATAAAGTTGGAATTCAAGAGAACAAATTGGGGCAAATATTCATTTATAGGAAAAGGAATTAGGGACTGGGATAACTTACCAAGGGAGATGTTCAATAAATTTCGAATTTCTTTGAAATCATTTAAGAAAAGGCTAGGAAAAGAACAGATAGGGAATCTACCACCTGGGCGACTGCCCTAAATGCAGATCAGTATTGATTGATTGAAGTGGAAGAAATACCAGGACTCAGCTAAAGGCCCCGTGGTCACCAACCCTACCTCCAAAGTCAAGCGTCTCCAGCGCTCCTTTTAGTGAAAGTGAAATAATGCAAGGTGTAAGGTTGAATAATCAGATCAACAGAAGGGTACAAGTGGGAAATACGTTCTACCAAAATGTAAGGAACTTGGTGTGGAATAGAGAAGTTCTTATGAAATGTGCGCATATATTAACGTATGCATCACAGACTTTGACACTGACAGGAGATGAGAGTAAAATTCAGGCCAATGAGATGAAGTTCCTGAGCAGTATGGTAGGGAAGACAAGGAGAGACAGAGTAAGAAATGTTGAGGTCAAAGAAGGAATAGGGGTAGAAAAACTGAGTTATACGATGGAGAAAAATAAATTGATATGGTTTGGACATGTTATGAGGAGGAAAGGATATCATAACAAGTGTTGGGAAGCTAAGACAGAAGGAAAGAGGGCAAGAGGGAGACCCAGAGCAAGATGGATGGACTGTCAAGAACAGTATAAGAAAAAGAAAATTGGAGGAGGAGTGGTGGAAGGAGAGGCAACGGTGAAGAAGTGCCATCAACATCTTGGCCTGGCAGGAACTGGACAAGAGGAAATCAAAATGAGAAAATGAGAACTCATTCTTAAGTAATTGAAATGATCCAGATCCGTGTTTTCCGATCAGACATTCATTCCCAACTGGCAGGACTTTAGGACACCCTGGGTTGAAAATGTGACCTACACAGTATTGACCTCCCTTCTTTTGTGGATGGAGTCTGTTCCATTTATCGACCTGTACCTTCTTGGCCGTTATTTTTCAAGTCCATCATATTTAAGACTGCTTCCAATCCCTGCCTTCCGCGTTTACCTAGTATTCAACATTCACGGGCGCATGGAAGTACGTTTCAGGCAAAGCCCATCACGTATGTCTTCCCTGCACCAATGTTTATGTACTCGCTGGTTAGCACAGCTATTTCTTTTTTTCTGGCTTCTTTTCACTTCACAGATACTCCTTGTCTTCACTCGTACGATGCTTCCGATATAATAAAACCGACTTGTTTGTTGAATTTTTCACTTACGAATCTTTGTCTCTGAACGGCATAGTCTTATAACTTCCGTGTTAACTTTTAGGATTCTCTGGGAAAGGATTTCAAGTAGTAGTAGTAGTAGTAGTAGTAGTAGTAGTAGTAGTAGTAGTAGTAGTAGTAGTAGTAATAATAGTAGTAGTAGTAGTAATAATAATAGTAGTAGTAGTAGTATACTGAATTCAGAATCATTTTAGTATCGTGAGTAGCCTCGCGATTCCCTGGCAATTGCCGAATATAAATAAATAAATAAATAAATAAATAAATAAATAAATAAATAAATAAATAAATAAATAAATAAATAAATAAATAAATAAATAAATAAATAGTAGTTGTTGTTGTTGTTAGTGTTTGGGTCTCAGTCCATCTACTGGTTTGATGCAACTCTCCATGCCACCCTATCCTCGACTAACCTTTTCATTTCTACGTAACTGCAACATCCCACATCATCTTCTCTAATCTATTTGTCTGCACCTACTGTTCTTACCACCTACACTTTCCTCAAAAACCAGCTCTACAAGTCCTGTGTCTCTTCAGATGTGGCCCATCATTCTGTCTCTTCTTTTGGTCAAATTTGGCCAAATCGATCTCCTTTCACCAATTCGATTCAGTATCTCTTCATTCGTGATTCGAACTAGCTCTCTCACCTTCAGCATTCTTCTGTAACACCACATTTCACAAGCTTCTATTCTCTTTCTTTCTGTGCTATTTACTGTCCTCTTTTCACTTCCATACAATGCCACGCTCTAGACGAAAGTCTTCAAAAATATCTTTGTAATAATTTCTATATCAGTGTTCAAAGTGAGCAAATTTATTTTCTCAAGAAAGGCCTTCTTTCCTTGTGTTAGTCTGCATTTTATATCCTCCTTATTTCAGCCATGTTCATCTACATCCTTTTAAGACTTAATTTCCTAATTTAATATATCCTACAACACCTGACATTATTTGATTGCACTCCATTATTTTTGTTTCCGATTTATTTTTTATCTTTAACTCTTTCCCAAAGACTCTGTCCATACCATTCAGTAATTTATTCATATTTTCTGCAGACTCGGATAGAATAACAATATCATCGGGGAATCTCAGAGTTTTGATTTTCTCACCTTGGATTGCGATTCCTTTTCCAAATTCCTCTTTGATTTCATTTATCGCCTGTTCTATAAAAATACTGAAAAGGAGAGGGGGACGAACTGCAGCCTTGTCTCTCCCCTGTCAGGATTGCGCAGTAAAGAAGGTAGTAATGTACACATTCTATACATTCCCATCCTTTCCATACAGGATCAAATTATTATTCTTCTTGAGCGGCCTCCCCACAGAACACTGGTGACTATCCTAGAATATTTTGTACAGGGTGCGCACAAATTATTGGAGCGGTTTCAACAAATTCCTGTTTGTTTATTATTTGTTGTAACATTACAAAATTATATAGACAGACATAAAAACTCAGTTTTTATGAGCCTACAAACGCTCGATATGTGCTGCATAAGTGACTCTACACACATCAACTCTATAGTCAAGTTCGTCCCACACCCGACGTAGCATGTCGCTGTCAATTTGACCAAAGGCGTTGATGATGCGGACCCTCACTTCTGTTAGATCAGCCGGTAATGATGGCGTAAAAACTGCGTCTTTCACATAACCCCTATACGAAAAAGTCACAAGGGGTGAGGTCAGGAGAGCGTGGAGGCCATGTCATGAGGGAGTGATCTTCATTCCTGATACGACCGATCCATCTTTCTAGAAGTCCGCTGTTCATAAAGTCACGAACATCAACATGGAAATGGGGTGGAGCACCATCCTGGCTCATGGCACAGTTGGAGACCAATAGCATGAACTTCATCTACCAACAGGACGGTGCTCCACCTCATTTCTATGTTGATGTTCGTGACTTTCTGAGCAGCAGACTTCCAGAAAGATGGATCCGTCGTATCGGGAATGAAGATCACGGCCTCATGTCTTGGCCTCCATGCTCTCCTGACCTCACCCCTTGCGATTTTCTCGTTTTTAGACCACCATTACGGGCTGATCTGCGGGTCCGCATCATCAACGCCATGCTACGTTGGCTGTGGGACGAACTTGACTATAGAGTTGATGTGTGTAGAGTCACTCATGGACCACATATCGAACACTTGTAGGCTCATAAAAAGCTTAGTTTTTCTGTCTATATAATTTTGTAATGTTACAATAAATAATAAACAAACAGGAATTTTTGAAATCGATCCAATCATTTGTGCGCACGCTGTATTTTGCTCTTCCCCCATCGTTTATATCGACCCACTGTGGGAGTTTTTTATGACCAGGAAAATCTTCTCCACTCAATGTCCACGTTAAGGCTCGATCCCACCTAGTGGAATCGAATCGAAACAAACAGTCGAAATTTCCACTCGACCACTCACATCTAGCTGAACAGAATCGAACGGAATTCTACGGGAAACTTAAAAGCAGGCTTGCATTTTTGTGAGGAGGCAGAAAATGCAGCGAGTGAAAGGAAAAGAGATCGCAAAATATTCTGGGTGCATGAAATTAACTTCTCAAGGGAGCCGAAAGGACAGTATTCAAGCCTATCGGAATGTTTATTGCGTGATGAAGTTAAGTCTCTGTTAATTGAAATTTCAACAAATATTTCATATAGTAGAATTTAAAAAAACAGGTCAATATTACAGGAAGAAATGCTTCTTCAGATGCAGCGGGAGTCCGGGATCGATTTTAAAGTATGTTAGGTTGCGTTCCGTAGCAGGATAAAATCGTTATTCGAGGTAGCCTCAACATTAATTTAAAACTGAAGTGTATTTATTTTCCACAGCAGAGCAGTTTCGCATGCAGTACGGTTTTTGGTGGGGACAGTCATGTACGACATGAAATTGAAATTATGAAATTGTTCAACCGTGGATGTAATAAACACTTAAAGGTATTGTACATACCAAGTGATGTCAATTAACGTTCTGATATAACTTACTCTATGTGGACTCCAACATAACATGACTTTGCGATGAAGTCAACAATAATTCTGTGGCTTGGTTCTAAAAGGATCAATGTCAAGATTTATCAAAACAGGTTTAATTGGGGTATGTCATACAGTTTCACGTGCTCTTCATAATGTTAAAACGGCGAATGTCTGAGCCACATATGATGAGAGGATACTGGGGCTTTAAGATGTAAGCCCCAAAGTGTTTTAGCAAGTTTCTTATTAGCAAAAAAGGGCCAATCTTGACACTGGCCCTCTTTCTTATTTTACATTTCTTTTAAGAAGGGACAATGCCGACATTGGCGTCTTTTTGCTGACAGATGGTTTCAACAGTATTGAAACAGTGCTGTGACATTGGACTTAAATCTGGTGAGAATACTCAATAATAAGAGTTGTTCCTTTCACAATTTCCCTAACCATTTGGTGTATTGTCAATGAGAAATCTAGATACTCTTGTTAGACGCAAACATCATATTTCACAGAGGTCGGATTATGGTATCTTTGTGTCAGAAGACAGGCTTTGACATCAGTGGTAAGTAAATCTGTTCTTTACAATGACCACAAATCTCTTGTCCTACACGTACGATACAGTATTTAGGTTCATTTTGATTAAACATTTGTAGTTCGGTTTCTTATTTGTTGTAATTTGTTTTTTCTTTAGAGCAAGCTTCAAACGATTTACCAAAAAATGATCGGTCAGATGTCACAAATGTAGTATGTGAGGAGTCTGGACAATAAAATGTACCAGATAAATCATGACTTCAGTAATCATTATGTTCTGAAGGTAGGAGTACAATGATATCGTTGTAAGGTTTAAGTGGAACGACAACAGCACTTCGATTTAGCCCAGGATGCTTATGATCAGAAATAAAGTGATCAAAAGAAAACTGAACAGAATTCCAATATTGTAACCCTGGCTTTTGATTTGCAGAAATGTCTACCCATTCCTTTTCTACGCTGTGGTGTGGCATTGTACAAAAGACAACGTTGGGCCTTGAGATTGACCATCTATGTAAAAAGACTTAAGGAATGTTTTCCAGTATGTTACATTTGGAATGAAACAGCAGCAGGAAGAGGTGGGCAAGGAATAGCTTCTTGTCTGTATCATTATTTGTTGTAACTGGCCGAAGAAATTGTTGAGGTACACCTGCATAGCGAGTCATATACTGGACAAAACATAAATATATTTATTGCCACCATGTTTCTGGGAGTAATGGAAGACATTTGGAAATCAACCACAAGTTTCTTGATGTTAAGACACACTCAGTTGGAAGCTGATTCAATTCATGCAGCCATTGAGAAGGAAAAGAAAACAAATGTTGAAGTAGAACTGCCAAGAAACTGGGCCAAATTAATAAATACGGTTCCCTGAAAGCCACCCATAATTGTAATAGAGAGGGAACGGGAGTACTTTTACAGCTTTAAAGATTTTATGAGAAGTCGTTTTCTGCACAAAGAATTAAGAGAGTAGGGAATCCTGTTGTTTGGAAAAAGATAAAATGGATGAAGTATCACTTAGATATGTCACAAACACAGTTACTCTTCAGAAGAATCATTCGAGCTGATAGATTTGAACAGAAAGAAAACTAGACGTTTGTTGATGCTACAACTCGCACCTATTACTGTAAACTACTCATGGGATTTCCTTCCATACATCAACATAAGCAGTCTATCATTCTACATGCAGTTTATCAATCACAAGAGAGCCAATCCACGGTCAGAAGAAAGATGAACTGTTATTTTACGAAGGGGAGGATGAGGATGGTGGTGAAACGAGTGACACGTATATATGTTTTTATTTCGTCTTTTACAGTACCAACCATAGTGTATGCAAATTATTTGTCTGATATTAAGAACTGTGAATAAACAGTTTTCCCCCTGATATCAAGACTAAGCAGTGTTTTCATGATTTACGATGACAAAATGAGATTTCTAGAAGATGTAACAGTTGCCATCAGTTATTAAATTATTGACGAAAGAATGATTTAATTAATGAATATAAGGAAATATTTATCTTAAAATTACCTGGTCTGGTTATTCAGTGTACCTGGCCCAGAATTCCAAAGGGCCAATGATAAATTATTTATTTATTTATTTATTTATTTATTTATTTATTTATTTATTTATTTATTTATTTATTTATTTATTTATTGACTTCAGCAGTGGCGAAGTTAGGGCTCGTGGCCTTCTCTTACACTTAACCACATAATTAATTTACAGATAATACATGTATTAAAAAAATGTACTATTCTATCATAAAATCACAGCTAAGGTAAAAATTACAGATTTGGACAACATATAATGAAAAAAGAAAGCAGAGTTCAACAAATAGAATAAAATTCGGAACGTAAAGATAATGAGAAAGAGACAAAGTCATAATAAAAAGTAGGATACAAACTGAAAAAATAAGCAATGCATAAAGAGAACACAATATGTAATAAAGTAAATGGAAATATAAGTATGGCCATAAAAGTGATCTATATACATGAGTAAAAAGCTAAATATTATGTACATTACACTATAATAATAATAATAATAATAATAATAATAATAATAATAATAATAATAATAATAATAATAAAAACCAAACCCCATGGCACAACAGCCCTTGAAGGGCCTTGGCCTACCAAGCGACCGCTGCTCAACCCGAAGGCCTGCAGATTACGAGGTGTCGTGTGGTCAGCACAACGAATCCTCTCGGTCGTTATTCTTGGCATTTTAGACCGAATAAATAATAATAATAATAATAATAATAATAATAATAATAATAATAATAATAATAATCACAGAACCTATCATACGTCATCGTACACACGAAACCATCAGCTGTATTCAACAGGTATTCTCCACATGTAGTCTTAAATTTCGATATTGAGTTTGAGTTCCTGACAGCAGCTGGGAGTGAATTCCAAAGTCGTGTCCCAGCCACAACGAAGGATCTGTTATATATTGAAGAGTGGTTGACGGCAATAGCGAGGGAAGTGCCAGATCTAGTGTTACAATTATGGAATGAGGATAATAAATGGAATTTTGAAGAGATGTATTTGGGTAGATTTTCCTTCTGAGGTCGATATATCAACGTAAGTGCGTGGAATTTCCGTCGCCTCTCGGGTTTCAGCCAGGAAAGAAATGTGTAGCTAGGAGTTATGTGAGCATTGTAACTCAAGTTAAAAACAAATCGAAGGCCAGAGTTCAATGCTCGTTGAAGTTTCATAGTTTGTTCACGGGTCGCATCAATGAGGACAATGTTGCAGTAGTCGAGTATTTTTTTTTTTTTGCTAGGGGCTTTACGTCGCACCGACACAGATAGGTCTTATGGCGACGATAGGATAGGAAAGGCCTAGGAGTTGGCAGGAAGCGGCCGTGGCCTTAGTTAAGGTACAGCCCCAGCATTTGCCTGGTGTGAAAATGGGAAACCACGGAAAACCATCTTCAGAGCTGCCGATAGTGGGATTCGAACCTACTATCTCGCGGATGAAAGTTCACAGCCGCGCGCCTCTACGCGCACGGCCAAAATAGTCGAGTATTGATAGTATCAAAGTTGGGAGTAGTTTAAGAGAGTTCATGATATAAGGAAGGGCCAATGTCCTCTTACTTTTAATTTAGAAGTTGAAAATTCTAGAAATTCAGTATTTAAAAATAAGCTTTAGTTAAGTTGATTTACAATAATGATGGGAACAAATAGCACCAAATAAATTGTTAACATTTGTCAGAAAATGACAGAAAATATTCAAAAGCTTGTAACTTAAATCTAAGGTTTTTGACATTGGCCCTTTTAGAACCAAGCCACAGAATTATGACAAATTGGATATAGGCTACAACAATATACAACTAAATTGAATATTATAACCAGTTTGATTTGTCATTGCCTCACTTATTTCCTCCAAGGAATTATTTCTCAATATTGTTGCAATAATACGGTACTCATGGGTCTTGTAACGAAAATTATATTTTTGAAATAACCTGGTAAGTTTTTCGTGTCCGTTCTAAGAAAATTGAATACACTATAACGAAACAGAAAGTTCCCGATCGTCTGCAGGAAACAGCTGACTTTCCAGCAGAAGCTGATACACATTTGCCGCCAAAATGGCCGTCCGACAGATCCCGATGTTCTACGAAGGTGCACGGATGTTGATAATTATTAGAGCCCGGATTTTTATGCATTAATAGGTTAGAATGCAAAGTTTCTGAAGCGAGCAGCAAGTATAGTCTACCTTCACAACGATTATGCTATGGGGTTTGCATAAACATTGGGGGTACGGCCCATCAGAACTCCCATAATTTATGTTACTCTTGCTACAGTATGAAAGAGCGGGTGGCCGACACTTCCTATTCACCAAATTTAGTTTGCAATCTAACCTGTTACGGCATGAAAATCCGGGCTTTGATAATTATGTTCGATTCCACTCCGCTAGTCGAAAAATATTCTTGGCAGAGAATCCTTTTCTGCTCGGTTCGATTCGATTCCACTAGGTGGGAGTGGGCCTTTACCCTACTATTTAGGCCTACTTCTATTAGTTGCATCATCCTGCATTTGTCAGCCACCGAGTTGAACACGTTTTAAAATGGTGTCGCCTAGGCGGCTCGCCCTATTTCGACAATCAATCAGCAGTGATTGGCATTTAGGTCAGTAACCCAGGAGGCGAATACCCTCTCAGTTGTTTATCTGTCTTAACTAATTTCAAAGCAATTGGTAACTTATCAAACATCTCCCTTGGTAAATTATCCCAATCCCTAACTCTCCTTCCTATAAACGAATATTTGCCCCAATTTATCCTCTTGAATTGCAACTTTATCTTCATGATCTTTCCTACTTATAAAAATACAGCTCAACGTTGTTCGTCTACTAATGTCAGTTCACTGACAGCTCGGAACATACCGCTTAGTCGAGCAGTTCGTCTCCTTTCTCTGAAGTCTTCCGAGCCCAAAATTCCCGACATTTTCGGAACACTACACTTTTGTTGGAAATCACCCAGAACAAATAGCGCCGCTTGAATTTTGTATCCTTTCCAAACATCTCAGTACAATCGTCATTCAGTGAGCAATCATTGCTCCTTCCGCAGCATCGGACGTATTCAGAGATTCCGAGTACAGCTAATTTAATCACGTCAGTGAGCATTCGAAGTGCCGTTCAGAGAACACTCGTTTTAGATAGTGTACAAGACAATTCTCAGTATCGCTAACACAAACAATGGGACTGTTAATGTTTGCTATGGACTGACAAACAACGCTGGTGTTGCACCAAGATTAGCCTGGAAAGCAGATGAGTTACCGTGTTTAATCCTTTAACTACCATACTTTCCCGGCAATTTTAACTGATCCGTACGTTTTATAGAGCATTCAGAAAGAGTGGAAAAATAATAGGAATAATACCTTTTAAACAGTATTGTCATGAGCCCAAAATAGTTATCATCCTTTAAGTACCCCTTATAGCAGTAGGAAATCAGTTGTCAAAAGAAAAAAGAAACCACTTTTCTCTTTACGAAAATCGAACGATAATATCTCTCTCGGCCATGGCCGTCCATCAACGGCTGCTAATTTTAGATGGCGACCAGCCGTAGGATAAAGTGTGCACGGTTGCTAGGTAACATTGTCTAACCATCCATCCATACCTTACATCATAGCCTGCATGGTTGCTAGCGTTAGTTACACTTCTGTCACGTACATTTTAAGATTACCCTCAGGCATAAGACATATTTATGTCAACATGTTGTTAGAAAGACAATAATATGGTAAACAAAACCAATGGGCCTTGTCCTACCAAGGGAACGCTGCTCAGCCCGAAGGCCTGCAGATTACAAGGTGATGCATGGTCAGAGAGACGAATCCTCATGGTCGTGATTCTTTGTTTTCTAGACCTGAAATGACGGCACAGCCTAGCCCAATTTTTAGAAGTACAAATTTGTGAGCCATCTCTATTCACCGTAACTACCTCTCTCCATGTTGCAATCCTACGTAAAGGTGTGGTGACATCATGATGCACAGGCATATTGACAGATTCGCCTCCAGGATTATATATCATAAGTAATAAATTTAACATTAAAAGCCCTTTTATCTTGAAAAGGTGAACAACTTTCGTTACCTGAGCAGTAAATTTATATCCGACTTGAGGCTGCAGAAATGTGGTTTTCGAAAAGAATTACAGAAACAAGTTGGATGGATAAAAAAATAAATTATCTTGTTTTGAAGAACGTAAAAGAGGAGCAATGTTAATACGATAAAGATGATGATGATGATGATGATGATGATGATGATGATGATGCTTGTTTAAAGGGGCCTAACATCGAGGTCATCGGCCCCTAATGGTACGAAATGAAACGACAAAGTAAAAGTTCAAAATTATCCACTGACCAAAATAAAAAATGCCATGAAGAATGAATGAATGAATGAATGAATGAATGAATGAATGAATGAATGAACATGAATTTAAAACAATCAGTGGATCCGACTCAAAAAACTATCATAGTTAATAGTATTACTGACCAAGGGACCACTTCCAAGGCAAATCGAGGATGCTTGGTGTCTAAATGGGTCCAAAATACAAGTCAAAGGCCCCTCAGAATGGTACTTATCGCTAGTAATGTAGAACCATGGTATCTGTCCTGTTGCGGTACTAATCAATGGTAGCAGAGACTTGCGGTATTCCACACATTATTGTACTACTCAAAGCTTATGAAATTCGACATTAATACAGACCTATGTTTTTCTCACTCTGCGGCGCCATTCACAGGCAACGCAAACCTATGATGTCCATCACATAAGAGTACTAACCACAGGGACCTCTCCCTATCCCGTGGTGTTCCTCGTATAGTGGGTACTAATCACAGGTAAGGCAGGTCCATGGTAGCTATCATCCCATGGTCCCGCTCATATGGTGGTACTAATCACAGGTACTGCAAAAGCCGACCGCGCGGTGCTCCTGTGTGCTACTAATCACAAACCTATTTCGTACCTAATATAGTGGTACTACGCACAAGTAAAAGCGACCCTTGGTGTTCTCCGCGTGGTGGTACTAATCATGGTTCGAATACAACCATCCCTTGGTCGCCCCTTTTAGTCGGCTCTCACGACAGGCAGGGGATACCGTGGGTGTATTATTCGTCTGCCTCCCCCACCCACAGGGGGTGTGTGTTTGGTCCGCGAGAGGTATTTTATTTCCCTCAAGTCCGCCGGCAAGCCGGTTAGGACCCCCCTATCCGCCACCTGGGACGCGCCACGTGGGAGTATCACCTCTCCCCCTGCTACGCCTGCGTAGCAGGTTCGTGGATACGATAAAGAAACTGAAAACGAAGTTCCTTGGGCCTGTAATGAGACACGACTCTTCTCCAAACCACCAAATACTGTGAAAAAGACCCAGGGGACAACCAAAGATGTCATACATCAGGAACTCTGTCGGCGAACTGGTCCTTTGGTTCATATAGCAACATGAAGAGGCTAGCAGAAGATAGTCAGGTGTGGCTACAGCGACAAGGCCTCGACTTTAAGATGACAATGGAAGAAGCAAGGCTGATATCACAAGTCTAATCTTGCAGACAAAAAAAGCGTTCTTCAAAATAAGAAAAGTCGTCTAACACCCAACAGCTTGAGAGTACTGAGGTCAGGAAGAAGTTCCTTAGAACTTACATTTGTACAGATGTGAGATTTGGACGATGAGGAAATACGAAAAGTGTACTGCTTGAAGCTTTCGAAGTCTGGCACTACAGGAGAATGCTCATAATTGGCTCGACATAAAAATCTTGATGAAAATACAAGGATAATGGAGTCACTGCAAAAACCATCGTCCGACGAAGGTGCAGCCTCCTCATCCTCCTCCTCAATTCTCTACTCTTGACAGGGCATGACGGCGTTCATGAATTCACTGTCCGAATTTTCTTTCTCCTAGTCTGGCGGTTGGTCGCTATCAGCGTTGCCGCGTGGAAAGATTTCCCCACCAGATGCTGCAGCTGGTCCACCCATTCGATTGGATGTCTTCCTTGCGGTCTCTCGCCTATAATCTTTTCCTTCCACCACAAGCCTTTTCTTCTCGCGAAGTACCGGAGGTAAGCTTGGCTGATCAGCTCGGGAAGCCTAGAGAAGTTCTTCCAGCACGAACGCATTAGTTCGGTGTTTAGTCCAAGAAATTGGAAGAATTCTTCGGTAAATGCACATCTCGAGCTTCTCAATTTTCATCTTATCTGCCTGTTTGACGTCCAGGTCTGACCAGTAGTGGCAATTGCGAATTAGAAGTGTGTGTGGGGGGGGGGGGGAGGGGGGGAATTATGTACAGACAACAAGAAGTGCCCAAGTTTGTGGGATACAAGTGGAGGGTGGCGTGCGGGTATATGCATGAAAAAAAGGGCTACATAATAAGTATTTTACGCTCTGTGATCAAATTTTGACAGAGCGTGAAAGTTGACAGTTTACTAACTTAAGTGTGACAATAATAATTTGAAATTTTGATTGAATACTATACAATAAAACTTTCACCGAAGGAACCATATTACAATTAAATTGAAATACGGCGTGATCGGGGCCTCTCGGGGTGCATGCACCAGTGCACTGCGCGGCGTAAGGCGCATAAGATGACTTCACTGGGTTGACCAGAGTGCAGACCCCCACTCCCCGCTGTGTGTCTCTTTGCCTACGTCTGCCTCTCTCGCTGCGCCTGTTTTCCCCTTCCTCACTCGTTCTGCATCGCTCCACCATCCGAACCGATTTGAGCCGAGCTTAGCCGACTCGCCCCGAGACAAAACGCTGGTCCGAACCGAGTGGGATCGATGCACGGCGCACAGATCCTCTGCACCTTTTGCATGCGTGAAATCTTGGACGTCTGAGTGGCCCTGGGCATGATTGTACAATTTAAAATCCTTTAGTATTTGACTACACACCAAGGAACTAACAGACACTAAAGAAACTGCCGGCAAGTGGGTGAATCATCCCCAGTGTCCATGACCTTGGCCAAAAAATATACCCCTGCTACCCTTCCTCACAGCACATGCAAAGTCTCCACTACTTGCTGTGACGCTATACAAATCGGCTAGCCGCAACAAACGACATTTTTTGCGTATTTCGCTAACAATTTTGTTAATAGTTAAAGGAAAGAATTAGCTAATAAGACAAAAGGGCTTGTACAAATTGATTTTTTTAATAATTCCTATAATTTCTAGTTTCAGCCGGCTGAAATGGAATAAAAATATATTCCTCCACAAAGTTGGGGGGGGGGGGAGGGCTGTCCCCCCCCCACCACCACCACCACACACAAATACACTAATCACCGCTAATGAAGGTCTCTGCTCGATGTGTGGCAATGGAAAAATATGAGAGAGTGAGCTAGTTGAATTTGTGTTCTTTGTAACAGTACGGTCCTTCCATATCCTGCTCAGCTTTGTGGGAGCTGCCCTGGCCATGGTCGTTCTTCTGTTGATTTCATCGCAACACTCTGCTGTATTGGAAATCATGGAACCCAAATAGACAAATTTCTGGACGACCTCGAAACCAGCTCCCTCAAATTTGGTTGGTTGGCTTTCTGTCTGTCGACAATCATCTCCACTGACAGCTCGGAACATACCACTTTGTCGAGCAGCTCGTCTCCTTTCTCCCAAGTCTTCCCAGCCCAAACTTTGCAGCATATTTGTAACGCTACTCTTTTGTCGGAAATCACCCACAACAAATCGAGCTGCTTTTTCTTTCGATTTTTTCCAGTTCTTGAATCAAGTAATCCTGGTGAGGGTCCCAAACACTGGAACCATACTCTAGTTGGGGTCTTACCAGAGACTTATATGCCCTCTCCTTTACATCCTTTCTACAACCCTTAATTACCCTCATAGCGATGTGCAGAGATTTGTACCCTTTATTTACAATCCCATATATGTGATTACCCCAATGAAGATCTTTCCTTATATTAACACCTGGGTACTTACAATGATCCCCAAAGGGAACTTTCACCCCATCAACGCAGTAATTAAAACTGCGAGGACTTGCTTGCTATGGGTCGAGCTTATCAGCAGGGAGGTCCTTGTTGAAGGGACTCCCCTGGAGAAGTTTATAACTTCTACTGACTCTCTCAATCCGGTGTAGATTTAGCAACACCGCCTCGCAAAGCGATCTGATTGGCTAACTTCAGAAGCTGATAGATAAAATGACAAACGGCCCGAGAAAACTAATGATTTTTTTTCAATTGTCAATATGACGTACCCTCTAATGCTCATATACCCGGTTAACGTTGTTCCCGACCCTCCTGTATATTAAATGAAGATCAAGATCATCTAGTATCCGTCCGACTCGTTGGCTGAATGGTCAGCGTACTAGTCTTCGGTACAGAGGGCCCCGGGTTCGATTCCCGGCCTGGTCGGGGATTTTAACCTTGATTAGTTAATTCCAATGGCTCGGGGGCTGGGTGTTTGTGCTGTCCCCAACAACCCTGCAACTCACACTCCACACATACCACTATCCTCCACCACAATAACACGCAGTTACCTACACATGGCAGATGCCGCCCACCGTCATAGGAGGGTCTGCTAGAAATACCCACACGAAGAAAAAATCTTACATCCAAAAAATCAAAGTTATTTGGCTGTGTGAAGTATCAAGACATGAAACGACTTACTCAAGACAGAAATGCATGAAGGATGGGTACCTTTGCTTCTGCTGCTGCAAACCAACTTTCTGCTTGATGATAAACTATGTTTATTAGCAATAGGGGCTTTCTGCCTGGAAGGGTTCATTGGTGCAATCTGATGCTTAGAATTTAAGATATTCTAACACCTGCAGTCATTGTACATACCAAGAGAATGCCATAAAAGAATTCTGAGAAGGCTTTTTACGTCTCTCTTATAAATATTTATTCGAGCAGAGCAGTACACGACTTTACAAGCGGCCATATAAGCTTTCCAGATCAAGCTTATTTGCATATCGCGTGACTTCACATCATTAGAAACTTTACTGGCTATCGGCCTTAACACTGAAAGACGTGGAGTTCGATTCAGGGCGCCAGCCTACTTAGAGAAAAGGGTAGCGTTGAAAACATGCAAAACTACTCTCGGAAAAGCAAATATGACAGTTATAAGAAAGCTTCAGGATTACTGAAAATGCCAATAGTTAAGTGCGAAAGAACTAAAGCAAACTGGATCTTAATTCAAGTAGTAACACTGGAGATTCCATTACTGGAATACATTATTAATGAAACTTAAGACGTAATCTTACACCAGCTACCTTAACAAATAAATTAGTGGTTTAGGTACCAGGTGTATGCATAAGTCATTTTCCGGTTTCACTAAGAGATGGCGCCAGCGAACAGTAAGCAGCGTATGAATTTGAAACATACGTCAGTTTGTTCGTCTGACATTAACCTACCAACACACACAAGTTGAGTCCGCCAAACACTATCGTCTATGTTGTATCGTTCAGTGATCATATCGACGTTTGTGCCTGAAAAAGAACATTTGCGGCACGCATTGCTTTTCTTATTTAATTAAAAGAAAAAGGCTGTGGAAAGTCATCATTTGCTGGTAGAAACATATAATGGCGAATACGCTCCATCGATTAGAACATGTGCGACAGTTTTAACCACTGAAACGTTGTAAAAAATGAAATGGCGTATGGCTTTTAGTGCCGGGAGTGTCCGAGGACAAGTTCGGCTCGCCAGCTGCAGGTCTTTTGATTTGACACCCGTAGGCGACCTGCGCGTCGTGATGAGGATGAAATGATGATAAAGACGACACATACACCCAGCCCCCGTGCCAGCGAAATTAACCAATTAAGGTTAAAATTCCCGACCCTGCCGGGAATCGAACCCGGGACCCCTGTGACCAAAGGCCAGCACCCTAACCACTTAGCCATGGAGCCGGACATTTAAACGTGAAAGACAGAGCGCGCTCGGGTAGACCACAAAAGTGCGAAGCCTGCCGAAACCGTGCAACGGTATCGCCAACAAATAACGCACTGATCGAAAGACGTCCAGCTCCATGGCTAAATGCTTAGCGTCCTGGTCTGTGGTCCAGAGGGTCCCGGGTTCGATACCCGGCCGGGTCGGGGGGATTTTAACCTTAATTGGTTAATTCTAAAGGCTCGGGGGCTGTGTGTGACGTATTCAGCATTAGAAATCATCCTAGGTATGGCCCTCATCTTCACAGACATACAGGTCACCTAACAGGCCTCTCCGGAGGTCATACGCTGCTACTCTTTTCTTTTATTTCTTCTTTATGCCCATTCATAGAGCGCGTTTGAACTTGTTAGTTGGTTTGATGGTTTGTGCCTTCTTATCCTCCCAAAATCTCTTCATGAATGCACTGTGTTGCATCTTGCGTTCTGTCGACCACTTCCTACCAGTTGTCTTTTTTGGTTTCTCCCTAAATTTATGATTGGCTACTTTTGTTCTAAAAGCTCCACGATTTTCCATGATGTCGTCTATGATATTTATTTCTTGGAGGTCCGCCTTAGTTTCTTCTAGCCATTTTATTTTGACCTTCTTTGAGTTGATTACTTTGAATAATCTTTTAGTTAGTCTGTCGCTGTTCATTCTGTAGATATGGCCATAGAAATTAAGGCGCCTTTTCCGTACGGCATCAGTAAACCTGTCGGTGAAGGAGTAGACTCCTCTTAATCCACATTCCACTTTCTCTCGTAGGACCATAAATTTTCCTAAGAATTTTCCGCTCCTGCTTTTCAATTTCTGTAATTTTAGAGTGACCACCTAAGCATATGGTTTCTGAGGCGTATAAAGCTTCGGGCAATACAACTGTCTTGTAGTGTCGTAATTTTGCATTACGCGATATGACTCCTTTGTTGTAGTAATTCCACGTCAGTCTGTACGCCTTATGTAGTTTGGTGTTTCTACACTGGCACTACTGTCTAATCATGATGGTAGTATAATTTCTCCAAGGTATTTGAAGGAGGGCACCTGTGAAATTGTGCCGTTTTCCATCTCTAGCGGAGTTCTTTTGCTATTTTCACGTAGATTTTCCATGTACTTTGCCATTGTACTGTGCTATTATTATTATTATCATCATCATCATCATCATCATCATCATCATCATCATTATCATCGAAAGACGACTGGAATGGGCCAGAAGAGATGGCAAAGTGATTTGCTACACGGCGCCCCCTCACAGAGCAAAATAAGTGAAAGACGCCTTGAAATCGCCTGGATGGGACATCATTCCACAGCCGCCGTACCGCCCCGACCTGGCGCCATCTGACTATCACCTCTTCGCATCAATGGGGCACGCGTTCGCAGAGCAGCACTTCAGCAATTTCCAGGAAGTTGGACAATGGCTCGACGGATGGATGGTTTGCCGCAAAAGACAAGCAGTTTTTCTGGCAATGTATTCATAACTTCCCTGAAAGATGGGCGAAGTGTGTAGAAGCCGATGGCCAATATTTTGAACAAACAAGAAATGAATTTCCCTTGAAAATTCCGTGTTTTCTTTACCACAAAAACAGGCAAAAGGTGACTGATCAACATTGTCAGGACGAGAATGTATGTTCTACATTACATATCTAACACTTGAGCAGTGTGCATTACTACAGAATGTTACCTTTCTCTGGTAGAAAAACAGCATATGGTCTTTCAAGCCAGAGATGACTACGCTGATACTGTACTAAGTAAACGGAGGTAGAATACTAGGATGAAGACATAAGTATACAAGCAAGTATGGCTAGAAAGATAATTACTTGCAAAATAGAGTAGGCAGTATAATTGGACCTTCATGTTTTCTTATATCCTTTAACGATGTAAGTGAAGAGCTGGAAGCAGATATGATGTTATTCCCTATAGAGCAATAAATAAGTTACAAGATTGTGTGCAACTGCAAAAGGAAATCAACAATGTAGTGAGGTAGACAGCAGGCAATGGTATGATGATAAATGTGGTTAAGTCATGTTGTGAGTTTCATTAATAGGGAAAGTCCTCTCATTTTCAATTACTGAGTTGATGGGGTGAAAATTCTTTGTGAGGATCACTAAGTACCCCGGTGTTAATATAAGAAAAGATCTTCACTGGGGTGAACAAACAAACGGGATTGCAAATAGGGGTTACATAAATCTGCACATGGTTATGAGGGTATTGTAATAAGGATGTCAAGGAAAGGGCATTTACGTCTCTAGTAAGACCCCAACTAGAATATGGCTCCAGTATATGGGACCCTCACCGGGATTACAGACAGCTCGGAACATACCACTTAGTCGAGCAGCTCGTCTGTTACAAAACAAGGTCATCTTCACATCCATAATTCACATATGGCAAGTTCGCCACGAGGAAATACCAAAGAAGACTAGAACAACATGGTCTGAAGACAGAAAGGAAGCCCACATTAAAAGAACGAAAGAAATATGGGCACAAAGGCAGGCAAATGCACGCCTCCTAAGTGCTTTGCGCAATCCTAATGGGCTTATTCGCATTTAATAATAATAATAATAATAATAATAATAATAATAATAATAATAATAATATTTATCTCTAGACTGTACACTTAAACACGTGATCAGGTATGACAACACTCACCAACCTTCAAGGAGGACATGACGTATTTCAAAGTCACCTTTTATATACGAAAGTTGAACCGTTCAAAACAAGTAGGAAACAAAAGGCAGGCGCGTTAGTTCTTTAGAAATACAACAGATTTCGCAATGACTATACCTCGGATTTGTAGTTGGTAACAGGTTCGAATGCAAAGTAATTTGGTTTGTAGGAAGTGTCATGCAACCCGTTGTACCATAATGTAGGAAGAGTAGCATAAATTCAAGAAGTTCTATAGGTTGTACCCCTAATACTTATGCAAATCTTATAGCATAACAGTTGTACAGTGTAGGGTCTACTTGTTCCTGGCTTAAGTAAGTTTGCATTCTAACCTATCAGCACCTAATAATCCGGACTCTAGTAATGACTATTGCACATTTCGATAGAATTATGAGAACGTTAGGGACAATGCGCAGGCGGAATTTCCTCGCTCAAGAAGAGACGAATGAATGCAAGGTCAGCATGAGGACAATGTCGGTCCCAAAAGTGTCCAAATTTCTCGTGATATTATGTCCGTCTTCACGGCTGAGAGGCGAATGTCTTCATTTTCGGGGCACCGAGTTCGAACCCCGGCCGGGTAAAGGCTGGGTGTTAAGTGATGCAGTAACAAGCAGTTTCCTATTCATAGCAGAAGTCGCCCACCCTCTTTGGAGGGTCTGCCTTACAAGGGCTACACGAGACTAGCGTTAGCCAGACGAAATAAAGTATAGCATGCTCCCGATTATCCGGTTTGCGGGTTATCCGTACATCGCTAAGGTTTATTGTATTATTATGTATATTCCCTTCATTTTGGATACGAGTGAAATGCGCGCTTTAAATTTAAGCGCACTGTCGAGTGTGGGAGTGCTGACAGCATGTCATGGCTACAAAGAGAAAGAAACAAAAGCTTGAATTAATTAAAATGTTCGAGAAAGGAGAATCAGTAAATTAGCGAATGATTATGGGTTTGTGTTCAGATAGCGACATTCAATAAAACAAACAGAAACTCTAAAAATTCACGTTTTGTACCCCAAGTGTTTTACGTAAGTAGTTTTTAATTCGGTCTACTTTATTGATAAACGTGGTTATGGAATGTGATTATTGTTTGACATTTTCAAACAGTATTGTATGTTGTGTTGTCTTAAAAGTTTCGTTGTGCATTAAAATACACAAAATCGTATTATCTGCATTTTCGGTTATTTGTGCGGTGATTTGTGCGGTGATTAGCTCGGATAATCGAGAGTTTGCTGTAATCTAATCTAATTCCTACTTCTTCTGAAGCAAAAGACATCCAGGAAAAATCTCCATACGGTAAGTTCTGTAGCCAGTTCTTTTACGCCATTCCATGCTTTCCCAATTCCAATCCGTTCCTCTCTAACAATCAGGTCAGGAAAAGTTTTCATTCCCCTCCCTGAAGGGGAGAGGCGGGCCACTTATAAGCGTAATATTAAATGAAGCATTTTGACAGACAGCGAAGAAGAGAGGAGCATTGCATGGTGTAGCTACATTCCTGCATTCCTGTCTCCTTCCCCTCGCTTTCGGCTCACTTGTTCGTTCGTTCAGACCGCTGTGTTCTCTTGCGGCTCACACGAACACCGCAACTTGCCACCAGTATACAAATCCAATTGCAAGTACTTATATTCGGGAAGAAATGTTGAAGTTAACGATAACATTTTTAAGATTTGAAAGAAACTTTGCATGAAATACATTTTTAAAAAGTGCAATATGTCAATTTTGTCATTGCGCAATTTTCTTCTGAGTGCCATTCTTTGGTTTTCTTGTCAGCTTTTGGTACGGAACCAGAGGCGACACTAACCGAATGTAAGAGTCTCTTTGCACTTTCTTCAAATGGAAAATTAGTGTGATTTCCCACGCGCCTAGACAAAACATGATCACTCCCCAGCGTGAAAATTTGGCATTACAGTCACCCTCCTTCGAGGATATCCAACCCTGATCACCAGCAGATAAACTTTCCTGCAAGTATGAATGTAAAATTTAAAGAAAAATAGTGTCTGACCTCTATCATTACACTTTACTTTTATATTGCTCTCCATCTTCAATATTACCACCCTAAACGTCTAACAGCACTTTTCAGTACCTTACATTCTCGGCACCAGATGCACCATTACTATGCGCTTCTCTGCCGCCAGGTTCAAGCTAGTGATGGCATAGTCGAATACTTTTAATAATCCAATAACCTCCATCCCATTGTTTAGATAATCGAATAAATAATCGATTGCCTCATTCATTCGAATGCAGTTGCCAATGAATAATTGAAAAACAATAGAATGGAAAAGTTCGCTATTCGATTGCCTCATTGATTGGAATGGAGTTTCAAATGTTAATCAAAAAATAATCGGGTGGAAAAAAATCTTCACTATTCGATTGCCTCATCCAAGACCGACTCCAATCCTCAGACCGTAATATTAAAAGAACATGGCGGCTGAAGTAGCCTGATTGCAGGTATTGGCTAACACGAAAATATCACGTATATATTATATAAACGGCGGTAATTTAACATGAAAATGTAACATCATAGGAAAAATCACTTTTACACGTATGAAAACGCTTCGCCAACAAGTACGCACCACATATAATCAACTAGAATCACATATATTCTACTAAAAAAGAGACCAACAAGCTGATTATTTAGAAATTTCAATTCCTCAAATAACGTTTTCTCTTAGATTTCACTTTGCTGGACAGATGAAAATACATGATAAAACTGTTAAAATGATATTTCTAACATCATTTTTGAATATTTCAAAATAAATTCAGGTGCGAAATTCCTCGATGTATTCGCTCTCATGAGAACTGTAAAACACAATTTGTTACCTTAGGTTTGAAGTAGTGGACAATTTCTTACATTCAGCACCCAATGAATGGGAAGTACACCCGAAATAATGTTATTGGGTTTAAGTCCCACTAACTAATTTTTTTACGGTTTTCGGAGACGTCGAAGTGCCGAAATTTAGTCCTGCAGTAGTTCTTTTACGTGCCAGTAAATCTACTAACACGAGGCTGACGTATTTGAGCACCTTCAAATACCACCGGACTGAGCCAGAATCGAATCTGCCAACTTTGTGTTCGAAGGCCAGTGGCTCACTCAGCCCAAGTACACCCGAAATGATTGTGTTAACCCAATGAACGGCCCCGGTAATGTTAACATAATGTTGACATATGGCATAGCAGCACTTCACATAATGTTGGTAACCTTAGTAATGAAACGTTCAGACACTAAAGATATAATAGGTTTTTACCCATTAAGGAACACAAGTGCAAAAACTATTGACTAAACATCGATATTTAACCTCATGGACGAGCTTCAGTTCGGCGCAGTGTTTTTGATAACAGATATCCACAGCATAAATCGGAAGGTGTTGGCAGTGTAAAACCCTACGTTACAAACCCAGATAATCCCGCTAAATCACTATTTCTTCTGTGTAACAGTATACAGATTGCTCCATCTGTCACAATTATAAAATTTGTTATACTCCAAGATCCAGCCAAATATTTCAGCAGGCAAAGCACAGATTACTGTAAAATACACTTGCATCTAATCACTCGACACTTTGAAGCACATAGACAATGACGGAATAACACAATATCAATTACATTCTATCTAAATTAGTAGTTTTCGAGGAATACGAATAGTTTGGAAGTAGACAAATGGCTTCCCTAACCTCAGACTTATTCTCAAAATAATTTCTGCACGTTACAGTTTTGTCATGGACTTCACGATGTATAATCCTAATATATTTCTCTCTTAATGTTCTATTCCATAGGAAACTTAAGAATAGTTGTATGAGGGGCATTTCCATAGACTAAAATCTGGTCCACTCATGTTCTTCAATGGGTAAAAACACGATCAAAAACAAACATATTCTCACATTACTGCGTATAATTACAGATCCTAAGTGTCCACTGACTCATATAAATATATTTGCACGCTTATATTCTACAAAGAAACTTTCATAAAATTACACCGACCACATAAGAGAATAACAAACCAAAACTAACCCATATTTCCAACAATCCGGCTACTCGATTCGCCATCTTTGAACGACCGAGAGTAGCATTAAGGTCTAAGGATTAGAGTCGGTCTTGCCTCATCCATTCGAATGAATAATCGAAAAAATAATCGAGTGGGAAATATAATCGAATAATGGAATAAAATGAAATAATCGAATACGCGGTTATCTGGTCTTCCATTATCCCATCACTAGTGCTTGTTGTTTTAAGAGGCCTAACATCGAAGGTCATCGGCCCAGCCCCCCCCCCCACCAACTAGTTCAAGCTAGCCGGACGTAACAGTTTTTCTACCTAAGGGCAAGTTGCGGAATTCGGGTAGGGGGATTAGTGCACACTTCTTCAATCTTTTCTGAGTTGCCGAGTTCTTGTCCGTCCGTTCTGTTGTACTTGACTGAAAAGTGAGAGATCTGGCAACTCCAAGCAACACGAACCGGCCAGCAAGCTCATCTCCATGGCAACTGCAGTGGGTTCGCCCACGTTTCCATGGAAACAATAACCCCTCATCTGCTGGGGAATTGGGGAAGTATAGGGTGAGAGCGAGTGAGATGTGAACGGAGAAGGAGGAGAGGGGAGATTCTTGGCTTTATGTATTTACTAAGTTTTACAATATTAAAATTCTTCCACCGTTTTGATACTTTTTTATTTGCCTTTTGGCAAATTTTATTTGTCAACAGTACATGTTTCGTTCCTACTTAGGAACATCCTCAGCTGTTATTATAGCTTAGGTGAATTGCCAAGATTTTAAACACGTTAGTTTGCAGGTACATTGATTCACTTAAAAACTACTAAAATACCAATTAAATTAAATGATATTAAAAACAATGTAGGGTTTAGTGTGTTAATGATATGAGAACGGATGATTACATAGTTGGTCAGCTTAAAAACTATGTCTATTCATTTGAACAGTTGTAAAAAAAATGTCATTTTGTTACATTAAAATGTCTGTTTGCGGTTAATATTGTAAAACTCAGTGATTAGATTTTGATACGGAAAATGAAGCTGATTACTTGCAATTTATTTATTTATGTATTATTTATTTATCTCAAAAGTTTTTACAGTGTTGTACAATGATATTGGGCTTAGGCCTATGCCATATCAAGAAAACAAGGTCAAATTTTTTACGCTTCGCAAAGAACTTTGCTCCGGGTCTTCGGAAAAAAACCTCGACTGTTCATGAGAAAGGTGTTTTGAGACGCACAGTTCTCTGCAGGCATGGTAATGTTTTGCCTCCATTGATATACTATTATTATTATTATTATTATTATTATTATTATTATTATTATTATTATTATTATTATTATTATTATTATTATTATTATTATTATTATTAGCCCTCCTGGTTAAGAAGTTGAAGTCTAAACGGTCTGACACCGTGATTTGCCGGTTCGAGTTGGTTGGCCGGCAGGGTAGGGGAGGAGGTGGTACACAATTTCTAATCACTAGATTGCGTGCCAAAAGCCTGCATTAAATTCCGAACGTCTACGCAGTGCTCATATGGAGAGAGGGCATATGATGCTGTTGATGGTGATTCATTCGTCGGATGGGGACGTTAAGGCTTGAGCAGACCCCTTTGTCCTATTCGACAGGAGTAGATTATGCGCCGAGACGTCGTTTCACCCTCTCCCTACCATCATATCACACCATTCATTTCATTTTATTAACTCCTCTGATGAGGTTGACGTCAGGAAGGGCATCCAGTCATAAAAACCCGCCACGATCGATTCATCTCACCTCATACCCGACCCTGTAGGGAAACGGGACAAGGGTTGGACAAACAAACATATTTTATTTACCTAAAATTTGTAGCTCATACCCCTAGGATGTTTTCAACATTGAGGTGCTTGCCTGAAGGACTGGAACCGTGGATTTGTTACAGGTATTTTATAGTGTAATATATAGAGCCCGGATTTTTATGCATCAATAGGTTAGAATGCAAAGATTCTGAAGCGAGCAGCAAGTATAGTCTACCTTCACAACGATTATGCTATGGGGTTTGCATAAACATTAGGGGTACTGCCCATCAGAACTCCCATAATTTATGTTACTCTTGCTACAGTATGGAAGAGCGGGTGGCCGACACTTCCTATTAACAAAATTTAGTTTGCAATCTAACCTGTTACGGCATGAAAATACGGGCTATGGTAATATATATGTAACTTGTATGTTCGACAGACTGCAAAGGGTTTAACTTACATTTCACTATAAACTACTAGCAAAGAAGGTAATAAATATACAATAAAATTTAGACTAACCAAGCTCCACTGTCGCCAGCATTGAATATGTTTTTCTGTAGCTTCCCCCCAGGCACCAGCTGTACCTTAAGGCCACGGCGCTTCTTTCCTCTTCTAGCCCTTGCCTATCCCGTCGTCACCATAACACTTATCTATGCCGGTGCGACGTAAAGCAAATTTTTAAACAGATTACTAAAGGTCCCGAGTTCGATCAACGGATGGACTATAAACAATCTAACATAAAATGGTATTGCTCACATTCCAATACAACAATATGCATTTACTTCCCAATAATCCACGCGATATTTCATTTTTAAAACTTTAATGGAATTTACGACGTCACATTTATGTGCATAACACTTTTATTACCGGACTTGAAATGCAGGACAATAAAAGTTATATCTCTCCTTTAGCACCACTTTGCAAAGCTGTTCGATAACGTTTGCTGTTATGGCGTACGAACTCTACTGGCAGGCACAAGTCTGTGAATTGCTTTACCGTTTGATTATGTTTTATTATCGTGTAAGAGGCTAAAGAAATTGAGGTTGTCAACCCCGCTCTGTTCAGTGTTAGAAACAGATCCCACCAGTAAACTAGAAGGGATCAATCTAAAAACTGAACTAAACCGAACTGGAATAGACCGAGCTCGATAGCTGCAGTCTCTGAAGTGCGGCCAGTATCCAGTATTCGGGAGATAGTAGGTTCGAACCCCACTATCGGCAGCCCTGAAGATGGTTTTCCGTAGTTTCCCATTTTCATACCAGGCAAATGCTGGGGCTGTACCTCAATTAAGGCCACGGCCGCTTCCTTCCCACTCCTAGCCCTTTTCTGTCCCATAGTCGCCATAAGACCAATCTGTGTCGGTGCGACGTAAAGCAACTAGCAAAAAAAGAAAAAAGAAAAACTGGAATAGAGAAGATCAAGTGGACAGATCGGGTGAAAAACGACGAAGTACTGAGAAGGGTAGGGGAGAAGAAAACTATTCTGAATAAAATTCTTCAGAGGACGGCCAACTGGACACGAGGGGCTCATACACGACGTCATGGAAGGGAAGATCAGAGGAACTTCAGGTTGAGGAAGAAGAAGAATTAAACATCTGGATGACATGAAAGATGGGAGGAGATACAGCAGACTGAAGGAAGAAACTGAAAACGGGTAACATTGGCGTCAGAAATTATCCGCACGATTTACAGTAGGAAAAGCAAAGTCATTTACGTACAGACCATGAAGGCCCTTGGAGGGGTGGAAGGTAAAGGCTTCCACCATTCGTAACCTCGGCAGTTGATGGGGTACAGTTGTAAGCTCTACGCCCGGCCACCTTTGCCCCCAGGAATTAACCTGGTACTCATTTTTGGTGTAGGCTGTGTGAACCTCCGGAAGTGGAAATATCGTTTCTTAAATGTTACGACTTCCTGACGGGGATTCGAACCCACGTCCTTCCGGGCGAAGCGAGCACGCCTTTACCGTCTCGGCCAGGCAGCCCCTGATTTACAGTAGCGGAGATTGGGAATTAAAAGTGCGGGGGCAAAACAAAAATATACAGACAACAAACAGAGCCCCGGTTTGTGGGACATTACGGCCGGGGTGTTTATATAAATCAAAACTGAAAAAGAAAAGCTTTCTGAGGCTTTCTGAGCGAATTTCGACAGAGAGGTAAAGGCTGACAGTTTACCAATTTAATGAAAACCTACAACCTGTTTTCCAGTCAATGACCGGGTCAGGGATGGGATGAATGAAGCCCCAACTTGCGGCGAGGACAGGAATTGTGCCGGCTGCCGAGGCCTGTCGCACTCCTCTGGGGCAATGATTAATGAATGACATATTAAATGAAATGGTTGTGGAGAGTGTTGCTGGAATGAAAGATGACAGGGAAAACCGGAGTACCCGGAGGAAAACCTGTCCCGCCTCCGTTTAATGCAGCACAAACCTCATATGGAGTGGCCGGAATTTGAACCACGGTATCCAACGGTGAGGGGCCGGCGCGCTTCCGCCTGAGCCACGGAGGCTAGCTACCAATTTAAGTGCGGTAATCATAGTTCTTTGAGATTCTGATTCAATACTTTGCAATAAAACTTTCTCTAAAAGAACAATATTACGCATGAATTATCATTAAAAAGAAGTACGGTGTGATTATACAATTAAAATTATTTACTATTTGACTACACACTAAGAAATTAACAGACACTAAAGAGACTGCCAGAGTGACGAATGCGCGCGGCAAGTGGGTGAACCATACCTTAGTGCCCATGACCTTGGCAAAAAAAAAAAAAAATACCCCTGTTACCCTTCCTCACAGCATATGCAAAGTCTCCACTACTTGCTGTGGCGCTACAGATATCGGTTAGCCGGAACGAACGGTATTTTGTGCGTATTTCCGCTAATGATTTTTTGATAATAATTAAAGAAAATAAAGGGAAGAAATAGCTGAAAAGACAACAGGGCTTGTGAAAATTGCTTTCTGAAATAATTCCTATAATTCCTAGTTTCAGCCGGGTAATATTCTCTGCAGAAAGTGAGGGGGCAGTGCCCCCCTCTGCTCCCCCTCCCCTAATCGCAGCTACTGGCACGAAGACACGGACCTGCCACTAGGCAGAATACTGTATAAAAATAAACCGAACTGACGGAAGACAGACCACGATATAGGGAACCGTTCCATGTATAAATGGGAAATTATCATCATCATTATTATTAAATACATCGCAAATGAGTCACATACCTGTGGCAATGGTCACTTACAGTAGTGTAATATTAAAGTTAACCCAAAAACAACAACAACAGTACGACAAGCAATGCCATGGAAAGAAAATATGACAAATACTACT
This sequence comes from Anabrus simplex, assembly GCF_040414725.1. Lineage (NCBI taxonomy): Eukaryota > Metazoa > Arthropoda > Insecta > Orthoptera > Tettigoniidae > Anabrus > Anabrus simplex. The sequence continues at coordinate 62,142,884 of NC_090278.1, read as the reverse complement.
TGTTTAACTTTCTAAATCCAGCATCATTATATACGAATTCCTTCTAATAATAACTCAATAATTCTCCAGACTGTGTCTGTGCAACACTTTGTGAAGGACTGCCCACTGAGGAAGGAGCACGGATCGACTATTTTTGTATTGTTGACGAGATCCTTTTGATTTATTTATTTATTTATTTATTTATTTATTTATTTATTTATTTATTTATTTATTTATTGATTCTTGTTGTTTAAAGGGGCCTAACATCTAGGTCATCGGCCCCCAATGGTACAAAATGATACGAAATGAGATGACAAATTAAAAACCCAATATCCTCCACTGACCACAATTCAAAACGTGAGGAAGAATGAATGGATGGATATGAATTTAAAATAATCAGTGGAACGGACCCACAGTGGCTCACATGCACAGAAGCTGGCGTAACACAGTAGAATTAGTGACCAAGGGGCTGCCTCTATAGCACGATACTAAAACGATGATGCTTGTAGTCGAAAGGAGTCCAAATTCCAAGTCATCGGCCCCTCATAATGGTAGTTATCGCTAGAAAAGTAGAACTATGGCATTTGCCATGTTGCGGTACTAATCAAGGGTAGCGTAGACTCGCGGTATTCCACACATTATGGTACTACTCATAGGTAATGAAATTCGCACATGTATTACAGAACCTAGGGACGAGATCCTTTTAATATAAAACTATTTGTTTTAAGTCGCACCGACACATGTAGGTCTTATGGCGACGATGGGCTAGGAAAGGCCTAGGAGTGGGAAGGAAGCGGCCGTGGCGTTGATTAAGGCCTGGTGTGAAAATTGGAAACCACGGAAAACCTCCGTCAGAGCGGCCGACAGTGGGGCTCGAACCCAGTATCTCCCGGATGCAAGCTCACAACTACGTGCCCCTAACCACACGGCCAACTCGTCCGGTAAACAAACATTTTGTTATGATAACCTTATCCCACCGCTTTTCCCCACACCTGTGGGGTCGCGGGTATGAAATGTGCCGTACATGTAGATTTGACCCTGTTTTACGGCCGGATGCCCTTTCTTGCGCCAACCCTACGTGGTGGGATGTAAGTTACTATTGCATGTTTCTGTGGTGACTGGTAGTGTGAATATGGAGAGTGTTCGGATAAGAATCCGACGGGACTAAACCCCACGACCCAGTTGGGAATCGAGCCCGAGACACACTGAATCTAAGGCCCTAACGCTGACCATTAAGCCAAAGAGTCCCCATATTCCTCGTCCTATAAACTAATATTTGCCCCAATTTTTCCTCTTGAATTCCAACATTCTCATTTTGTGATCTTCCTTACTTTTAAAAAGTACCACTAAAACTTATTCGTTAAGTAATGTCATTCCACGCCATCTCTCCACTGACAGCTCTGAACATACCGCTTAGTCGAGTAGCTCGTCTCCTTTCTTCCAAGTCTTCCCAGCCCAAAACATTGCAACATTTTCGTAACGCTACTCTTTGGTCGGAATTCACCCAGAACAAATCGAGCTGCTTAACTCATAAGGCATATTTACTGAATCAGTTTGAAAATGTAAAAAGAAAAATAATATTCATAATTTATATTTACGCCTTGAAATGTAACAGAATGTAATTTTGTAAAAAGTGAAATCTAGCTTCACATATTTTGGTATGTATCACGAAAGTAACCAAGAAGGAATTTCTTTCATGCAATGTAAATATCATATTGATGAAAGTGGCCATTTTGCGAAAACTCTCGATGAATGAAGAGATGTTAAGAGGAGAACAATTTGGCGAAATTTGACGAGAAGAAAAGACATAATGATAGGACACAACTTAAGACACCCAGGACTTGTTCAATTAGTTTTTGAGGGAAGTGTAGGTGGTAACAGGTTAGATTGCAAAGTAATTTGGTGTGTAGGAAGTGTAATGCAACCCGTTGTACCATAATGTAGGAAGAGTAGCATAAATTCAAAGAGTTCTATAGGCTGTACCCCTAATATCTACGCAAATCTCATAGCATAACCGTTGTACAGTGTAGGGTATACTTGTTACTGGCTTAAAGTAAGTTTGCAATCTAACCTATCAGCATCTAACAATCCGGACTCTAATTATGACTATACCTCGGATCTGAATGTGGTAATAGGTTAGAATGCAAAGTAATTTGGTTTGTAGGATGTGTCATGCAACCCGGTGTACCATAATGTAGGAAGAGTAGCATAAATTCAAGGAGTTCTATAGGCTGTACCCCTAATATCTATGCAAATCTCATAGCATAACCGTTGTACAGTGTAGGGTATACTTGTTGCTGGCTTCAGCAAGTTTCCATTCTAACCTATCAGCACCTAACAATCCGGACTCTAAATGACAAACAGATCAGATGTAGGATGTAGCAAAGTAGAAATGAAAAGTTTAGCACGGCACAAGGTGACGTGGAGAGTTGCAGCAAAGCCAAAAACAACAGATACTAAAAGGTTCCGAATGCCGCATTTATTTTTCTCGCCATCCTCTCGCCAAGAACACCCTCATACTAGTCTTACATTCGTAACATAGTCCCGAATTCTACTAGAGATATGTACTGGCATGCTACAGGCCAGAGACAAAGCAGGTGCTTCATTTCCACTGGTCTACACTTGTACTTTATCTTGTCTAGAAGTTGCCCATTTGGCAGGTCATTTTCCTTCTCGGTAATCTCTTTCTTGAAAGCTTTCCAAATACTGGCCATTAATTTCCTGAGTCACTTCTCAAACCGAACACGTTCTCTCGGATTATAAACTTCACATCTCTCTTGAAAACTCGTGTCAAGTCATCTTTCTTGTCTTGTCGCAAATCAAAATGGTTAGCAGGGAAATAAAGTAAGAACAGGTCTTTGCAACTATTCTCACTCCACGAATTAATACAACTAACATTGAGAAAAAGGTGGGTGAGGGCAGTAGAACAACTTGGTGTGTAGGAAGTGTCATGCAACCCGTTGTACCATAATGTAGGAAGAGTAGCATAAATTCAAAGAGTTATATAGGCTGTACTCCTAATATCTATGCGGTAGAAACATTGCGTTCGCGTTGATGTGGACATGTAAAGACATACACACATACATCTCTATAATAAACTTAAGTGTTTCAGCGTTTAGTCTGCAAGCCTCTGAATTTACTAAACGCCGCCACAATCCTCTATTTGCAACTAGTTCCGTGGCCACGTATAGTTCTATACCTCTTCTCTTTAAATCGTTGGAAACTGAGTCTAACCATCGTCATTTCGGTCTCTCTCTACACCTCTTACCTTCCATAGCAGAGTCCATTATTATTCTAGGTAACTTATCCTCCTCCACTCGCCTTGCATGACCCCACCACCGAAGCCGGTTTATGCGTACAGCTTCATCCATCGAGTTCCTTCCTAAACTTATCTCCTCATTCCGAGTACGCCATTATTCCCACCCTTTGTACCGGCAATAATTCTCGCTACTTTCATGTGTTATTTCTAACTTTTGAATAAAATATCCTGAGTCAACCCAGCTTTCGCTCCCGCAAAGCAAAGTTTTTCTGAAAACAGACCGTTTTGAAGATAGTTTCGTCCGGGAGCTGACTTCATTCTTACGGAATAGTGTTGATCGCATTAGCTTTACTACACCCTGATTCAATCTCTTAATATATTACTATCCCGGGAGAACACACATCCTAAATACTCCAAATTATCTACCTGTTCCAGCTTTGTATCACGAATCTGACATTCAGTTCTCTTGGGTCTCTTCCCTACTGCCATCAATTTTGTCTCATATCATACTGATTGCACCCATTTTCAAGTTCTAAGACTGCAGGCTTTTGGCACAATCTGCCATTAAGACCAAGTCCTCAGCACAGGTGAAACTGCATACTGCATTTCCACCTGACTGAATCCCTCTCTGCCACTTAATACCTTTCAGTGAACTTAAAAGATGTCTCTCAGGAAGATGCTTAAACAAATAAGGTTCCAGGACAAACTGCCAAGGAGACAGGTTTCCTCTGGCCAAAGGAAAGGATGATGATGATGATGATGATGATGATGCTTTTTGTTTAAAGGGGCCTAACACCTAGGTCATCGGCCCCCTAGTGGTACGAAATGTAATAATTTAAAAGTCCAAAATTCATCCACTAACCAGAATTCAAAATATGAGTTGAAGAATGAATGGATGAATGTGAATTTAAAATAATCAGCGGTTCCAACTCACAATACTGAAAGTTAAAAAGAATTCCATAATCAATCCAAAGAATACAATTCATAAAGACGACGATGGACAATGATTATGAACTTAAAACCATCAGTGGATCCAACCCGCAATGCCTCACCTTCCCAGAAACTAACTTAAAACAATGGTATATACTAACCAAGCTCTGCTTCCAAAGCACAATCCGAAATCGATGATGCTTGTTCTCTAAAGTGGTCCAAAATATAGGTCAACGGTCCCTTCGCTAGTAAAGTCGAGCCATGGTATTCCTCATGTACCGGTACTAATCACAAGTAACCTATTGCAGACCTATTGTGTTTCACACCTAAGGGCGCCACTCATAGACAACGCAAACCCATGGTGTTCCTCACATAGTGAGTACCAATCACAGGCAATGCCTAAACCCGTGGTGTGGAAACACCCCAGTGAGGACAGCCTCTTTTTTTTTCTCCTTGGGGTGTTCCAACCGAGCCTGGACAGAGGGGAGCCTCCATCATAGTGGCAGATACTATACACGGGTATTGTTGGGAGATCAGAAGAATGCACATGTCCGGTGAGGTACGGGGCGAAGAGGTTTTCACCAGCAGAGCCAGTGACGCAATGGTTGTCATAGCAACTCCGCTACTACCTAGGCTGCTTTATATTATCTTCTACTGACAACTCTTCGTTCTTGTCGGTTGTAATCCAGCTAACTGCAAAGTGTGAGTCAATGTTTTCGTGTAGCAGATAGAGCAGATAAGAGCCGATCTGTCTGGGCAGAACAGGAAGTTCGTGCTTGCAGGCCACATTCCTCATTCTTGCATTCTTCTCACCTCTACACAGTACAGTAAACCCATAGTGATGCACCCACAAACCTATAGTGTTCCTCACATAGTGATACTAATCGCAAGAACAGTCGATTCATAGTGTTCCTCGCGTGATGGTACTAATCACAGGTAATCTCATGGTTCAAAATTCAGCATCCCATTGTCGCCACTTTTAGTCTCCTCTTACGACAGGCAGGAGATACAGTAGGTGTATTCTTGGCCTGCGTCCCCCACCCACAGGGGTTTGTGTGTTTGGTCCGCAAGAGCTATTTTATTTCGGACCCCTATCCGTCACCTGGGTTGCGCCACGTAGGAGTATCACCTGTTTCCCGGCTACTACAACGTAGTAGGTTCGTGGGAAAACATTTTTTAAACCTGTAACTTATTGAAGGCGAGGTCTGAGCTACAAACAGCGAACTTCTGACCAATTGGACGAACATGTTTACACTTACGCTAAGGATAGGAATCCGAGACTTAAAAGAGATCTGCTTTTCTCTCTGTCAACCTGACGTGCATTGTTAATATCCGTACTTACATCTGCTACACCTGTAACGGTTCTGTTCGACAATGGGGCCGGCGAAATGTGAAAGTGAACGTCTATAAACAGAAACATATCCGCATACTGAACATTCCTCCCCGGGAAATTTATTAATGGTACTTCAGGTATGCAGCATACTACTACAAAAATCCACAGTTCTAGCCGTTCAGGCAACTCAATGTTGAAAATATCCTAAGGATCTCTCTCTCATTCTCCTCAACCTCATGGTTGGTGGGTAGCATGACTGTCCTCGTCCAACGACCTTCTTTATCCTAAGCCAGCTGCTTGATTAGTTGATACGGATGTTGCCCTTTAATGCCATCGAGGAACCCTGTTCTTGGTCGTCCTCTTCTAGTTTTCGCTTCCATTTACCCTTCAAGCAGTGTGCTGCACCATGATGAATGCCGGAGCAAATGACCTCTCCAACTACATCTTTTCGCGATCGTTTTTTCTAGACTGACGGTTTCTTCAGCTCTCTTGAGAAATTCTCAATTTGTTAGCCTGTGAATCCAGGGAATTCGTAAAATTCGACGCCAGCACCACATTTCAAATGCATCGTTATTAGGTCGATTAGATTAGCACTTTGCCTTTTTCTGCCACTACGAGCACTAATGTGAATCAGTACAGAGTATCAGTTAAGCCCTTATAACTACATTCAGTGTAGACACCATTTTTAAAATCAAAAAACGCCTGAGGGTATTGAACCAAGGAAATTAGTAAAGGAAGTGATATCGATTTTCAAGCATATTGTCAGCTTGCAGGTTGATTACATTTGTTGCCACATATCTCTGCTGGATGGCACTACTGCTGGAATTGCAAAAAAAAAAACACGCCACTGTTGGCTAGTCACTAACGAAAGCAATCCTATCTAATACGAGACCAAAATCTCTGGTAATCTAAAATTAGCACCATGACTGTTTTTAAACTGTTACGCTTGAGGAAATACATCTCCACAATTATGAGTACATCACAGGTGAAATGATTTACATCTACAGTAGAGAATACGATAGTCAAATCCTTTTAATAATCGAACAATCTCCATGCGATTGTTTATATAATCGAATAAATAATCGAATGGATTTCAAATATCATTCAGTTGTATCGCATAGAATATTCAGATGCGTCATGAATCAATTTTTCGATGTCAGTGTGTCGGATGCATTATCTATTGAAATAAGCTAATATATGAACTCTTAGGAAAAATAGAAATACGCCCTTTTCCAAGCATATCTCCAAATGTTGAAACCAAATGAGTGAATCAACTGTCTTAATAACATCACTTTTCATTCCATTATTTCGAAAGCATTCACTATTCAATTGCCTCATTCACTCGAATGGAGTTTCGAATGAATAATCGAAAAATAATCGGGTGGAAAAAAATATTCTGCCTCATTCATTCGAATAATTGAATGAAATGAAATGAAATAATCGAATAAGCGATTATTTCGTAATCGATTATCCCATCACTAATCTACAGTATGTTCCCGACATGACGTGATGTGGTGGTGACTTTTTTTTTTGCTTTTATGTCGCACCGACACAGAGAGGTCTTATGGCGACGGTGGGACAGGGAAGGGCTGGGAGTGGGAAGGAAGCGGCCGTGGCCTTAATTAAGGTACAGCCCCAGCATTTGCCTGGTGTGAATATGGGAAACCACGGAAAACCATCTTCAGGGCTGCCGACAGTGGGGTTCGAACCTACTATCTCCCGAATACTGGATACTGGCCGCACTTAAGCGACTGCAGCTATCGAGCTCGGTGATTTTTGGTTTAAGAGGAAGTACAACTGGACAACCATCCTCACATGATGCGACATAACTGTATTGTCATTGTCTAGTAGCTGTATACCGCGCTGTAGAAACAAATCTATTTGTGAGCTTCATGTTATAATAAGGTTGACGGTGGGAGACTCCCTCACTCCGTCATGCTGCCAACTCACACGCGTTGATTCCAGACCGTCATTTGTCCACAACACTAGTTACACAAAATCGTTAATCCTTTCGTGTAGGGGTGTACAAATATTTCTTTACGTCGCACCGATATAGGTAGGCCCTATTGCGACGATGGTATAGTAAAGGGCTAGGAGTGGAAATGAAGCGTCCGTATCCTTACGGCACAGCCCCGGCATTTACGTGGTGTGAAAATGGGAAACCACGGAAAACAATCTTCAGGGCCACGATGGTGGGGTTCGAACCCACTATGTCCCTAGTGCAAACTCACAGCTGCGGGGCCGTAACCGCATGGCCAACTCGTTCGGTCACGTTAGAAGTAACAGACATGAAAGTAGCTAGAATAATTGTTGGCATAAACAGGTGGGAACAATGGCAGGAGGCTGCTCGGAATAAAGGGTTGAAGGTTCAGTTAGGAATGAACTCCATGCGTGAAAACATTTAAGCTCTTTAGGCTTTCCAGCGTTTCGCCCCAGTGTAGCAGTGGGCTCATCAGTTGGATTCCTACACCTTTCCAACACGCTGGCGGCTAGTGCGCCGTTGAGACACCACTGCAAGCCACTTATGCAACAGTGAGTAAGGGAATGCAGTGACGGTGCACTGGGGGAGCCATGTGCCTCCACTTATATAAAGGCCAAATGCAGGCATTTATACTACTTCCACGGATGAAGTTGTACGCATAAACCGGATTCAGTGGCGGGGTCGTGTAAGGCGAATGGAGGAGGGCAGTTTTTTTTCTGGGGGCTCCCCGCGTGACCATCGACTCAATCTACATGGCCTCCGACATGCTATTAATTTCTAAGAAGAAAAGAGATAGCAGGGAAGAGTGGGAATTGATGCAAGGAGTCTCTGCCTGTTTCCGAGTTAGACTCGCTACCATGGCTAGAGTTTGTGTTGGTAAGGTGGTGTTAAGGTGTGTTATTAAGGGTCAGGGAAAAACCACATAGGAAGAAAAGGGCCTACATGTAAAATCTGACATATTTTGATAGCACATGCAAGGATGTGGGCTGGAGAAGTCCAGGGGTTGTGTTAGTTAGGAATGTGTGTCATGCAGTCAACCATTTCCTTGCCATTGTCTATTATTATGGGGATCAGTCCTCCTTGTCACTGCCGGATCGGCTCGGGTAGCGTAGGTTTACGATAGACTCAGTTCCTAACGATTTAAAGATTAAAAGGTACAGAGCTAAAGGAGGCCACAGAACTAATCAGAAATACTGTAGAGGATGTGGCGGCGGTGAGTAAGTTTACAAAGGCTTTATTTTTTAAATCATTTCCCAAGTCCTCCATTGAATAAATATGTTTGTTTTTATTCAATTTTCTTTTTCACTTATTTTTTTTTTCAGAGAGTAAGATTACCTAGTTGTACTTCCTCTTAAAACAAAAATCCCCACCTCAACTTTACATTCCACCCCTCCAAGGACCCTCATGATCTGTACAGAGATGGTTTTGCTTAAACTTTTGTAAGGTACTGTACCTCTGATAAAAAAAGTTCTAATTATCCTTTAACATTTTTTTTACGTCGCGCCGACACAGATAGGTCTGACGGCGACGATGGGATAGGAAAAGTCTAGGGGTGGGAAGGAAGCGGCCGTGGCCTGAATTAAGGTACAGACCCGGCATTTGCCTGGTGTGAAAATGGGAAACCATCGAAAACCATCTTGAGGGCTGCCGACAGGGGGTCTTCAAATAAAACATCCAGATAGAAGTGACCGAGCAGAAGGCCTCGTGGTTTGGGTCATGTAATTAACGCTCTCATTCAGGACACTGTGGGTTCGAGCCCCACCGCCGGAAGCCCCGAAGGCGATTTTCCGTTGTTTTTCCTTTTTACAAGAGGCGAATGCTGGAGCTGTGCCTTAATTAAGGCCACGGCCACCTCCTTCCCATTCCTAACCCTTTCCTCTCCCATCGTCGCCACAAGACCTATCTGCGTCGATGCGACGTGATGCAAGCTGAAAAAAATACGTAAGTAACTACGTTGATGAACAGAACAAAATAGGTACGAAGCATATTTTAAAAGTAAGTGCCGTCTTAAAGTATGGCCGTTGGAGCGCTTTGGTCGTCGATCAGTGCATGCGCACTCAGTACGTACATCTGTAGGCTAGCCACAAACGCCATTACAGAAGCATTCGCCCGTATTTACGTTTGTTTGTGCGTATTGAAAATGCCTCTGACAATTAACGGTCCCGCCGAGTGTGAAGTACGCGCTGTGATTCGATTTTTAAATGGAAAAGGCGTGAAAGCTGTTGAAATTCATCGGAAGATTAGTGAAGAGTATGGAGAACACACTTTGAGCAAAGGAATGGTAAGAAAATGTGTTAGAGTATTTAAAGAAGGCCGTACTAATGTCCACGACGAGAAGCGTAGTGGCGTCAGTACTGAAGACTTTGTGCAAAAAGTTGATGCAAAGGTTCCAGAAAACAGATGCTTTAAGATGTCGTCATTAAGTTATGAGTTTCTGGAAATTTCAAGGAGTGTTCTTTATGAAATTGTGTCAGGATGCTTAAATTATAGGATGTTGTATTCCCGCAATCCAAAACAAACTGCTTGTCGTGCTCACAAGGGGGATTCTTTTGTTTCACGACAATGTGCGATCTCACACGGCCAATCGAACCCGAGACCTCATCGCTTCATTTGGTTGAGGACAATTTGATCATCCTCCGTATAGTCCTGACCTAGTGTCTAATGACTACTACTTGTTCCTGCGTCTCAAAAGCATTTAGGAAGTCAACGCCACGACGATGTTGATGACCTACAAAGGACCTGCCACATCAGACGGCAGATTTCTGTGAGGATGGAATTCAGAAGCTGGCTTCACGATATGACAAGTGCCTTAATATGCCTGGAATTTACGTTGAGAAGTAGTTTAAGGTACAGGATTACATGTAAAAAAAAACTTTAAAAATTGTATTACTTTTTTCTTTATCATAACTGTACGTATTTTAAAAGCCGGCCCTGTGGTGTAGGGGTAGCGTGCCTGCCTCCCGCCCCAGATTAGATTCCGGCCACGTCAGGGATTTTTCTCTCGACCTGAGGGCTGGTTCGAGGTCCACTCAGCCTACGTGATTAGAATTGAGGAGCTATCTGACAGTGAGATAGCGGCCCCGGTCTCGAAAGCCCAGAATAACGGCCGGGAGGATGCGTCGTGCAGACCACACGACCTCTCGTAATCTGCAGGCCTTTATTATTATTATTCTTTATTATTATTCTTTATTGTTATTTTCTTCTAGATCACAGTAAACAAATACCAAATTGATCCGTTGAATGAGAAAAATAACATAATAAAATAACTTTAGCCACACACACAACTTCTACTAACTCTAAAACAAACAGACATAGTTAATATACATACAAAGAAAGAAAAGAACACCACAGATTATAGGCAAAGACAAAAAGAAAAGAACACCACATAAAAACCTACTGTCCGGCCGAGTCATCACCCCTGGTGAGAAGATGAGCCAACCGGCCCTGCCCGTGGAGACCTCCTGAAGGCCCCAAGATCTAACCAGATGACAATGTTTTCCCTCTCACCATTCCATTTCTAAACGTTCCCCTTGGACATGCCATGAAGTCCGTCGGATACTCCGGATATGCGACTCCCTCTGGTATGGTCACCCAGTAGTCATCCTCAATGTTTTCATGTCATGTCCCACAAGTCTTTATTGCTGACATGTGAGGAGTCACGCTGCGATGCCCGAATTTCGGTTCATCCTGTATGTGGCAGTCCGATGATGAGGAATGACGAGCAGGTTTGATGTTTGAGCCCTTGTATTCTCTGTTATGAACATTTGAGAAGGTAAGGTGGAGGAGATGTAGTAACTAAACAGACGAAGGGGATCTTTCCGCAAGCCAAGTGTAGCACAAGGTTACCACTTCTACTTGCATACACTTTCATATGAAGCTACTCTCTAATCACTGTAATCGATGTTCCCAGTTATATAAATACGAAGAGAACCTTGGTAATGGAAAGTCCTCGGTACGTGAGTGAAAGCTGCAGTTCACTGATTAAGGTGTGAAAATCTTGAACTAGTTGACCTGTAGTGTTGACGGCCTCATCATCGTAAAAAACTCGTTGCCTCCTATTACAGCTCCGGAGTTGGAAGTATACGTTCAGGAACAGTGAAGGCAAGTGCTGCATCAATATGACGATACTGCTACTTCAAAGCGATGTGCTTCTAGACGCCCAAGATTACAACCGAGGTCAAATAATGAATATTTCATTTTCACGACAACAATGCACTCGAATAAACTTTCGACTTTTTAGGCCGTGTTCAGTATATGATGAAATACAATACAATATATAATATAATAGCATACAATACTCTCATCCCGTAGTCACGAGTCACCTGAATTGGAGAGATAATTCATTTATTCCAATCCATATTGTGTACATACATGTCATTTTCTTTGATCTATTATTTTATTTCTATTATTAATTATACTTAAACCCAATAATGTTTGTTGCGTCTACTACTAATTATTACTTTTTCCTTTTATCCAAGATTCTTCTTCTTCTTGTTCTTCTTCTTCTTTGAATCTGTCTTGAGACAGGTATCAAGTGGACAGCCTCCATGATTCTCTGTCCTGAGCATCTTGTTTCAATTGTTCATAGTTTCTCCCTTGTTTAACATCTGTCAACGTTCCAAACCACCTTCTTCCTCTTCCTTTTCTTCCATCTATTTTTCCCTCCATCACACTCTGTTGAAGACAATTTCTACGTAGAATGTGACCCAACCAGGATATTTTCCTTTTCCTTATCGTTTTCATCAGGTGTCTCTTCCCTCCTACTTTTCTTAGCACTTCATTTTTCACTTTATCTGTCCACTTCTCTTTTTCCATTCTTCTCCACAACCATATTTCAAAACTTTCCAAATACTTTGTTACTTTCTTTCTTAACGTCCATGTTTCAGCTCCATACGACACTACACTCCACACAAAACACTTTGCGAACCTCTTTCTTAAATCAATCCTGGCTCAGTCCGGTGTTGTTTGAAGGTGCTTCAATAGGCCAGCCTTGTATCAGTAGATTTACTGGCACGTAAAAGAACTCCTGCGGGAAAAAATCAGGCACCTCAGCGTCTACGAAAACCGTAAAAGTAGTTACAGAGACGTAACTAACTCTCTCTCTCTCTCTCTCTCTCTCTCGCTGTTTTTACTTGCTGTTCACGATCCACATATTCAACCAACCCTGAGTAAAATTGCCTCCGTGCATACTCTCAATAGACGACTCCCTTGCACTGATTTTCCACAGAATTAACGATTTTCGTCATGTTTCTCGTCATGTTAACATGCCGTATTAAAAGTTTGAATACAGGCATGTAACTTCGCATATATTACTGAAGAAAACATGTAATCCATTACAAATTGCCGTGCGAAGAACGGGTACAAATACTAGTAAATAAATAAAGTTTAATAATAACACATACATATTACATTGTGTGAAGCGCAGTCCTCAGAATGCTGTCACGGCTCCATCGCTTACCTGTAACAAAGAGAAAATAATAGGCGTAAGCATTTATCAAAGTAAATTACACAGAAAAAATAACTGGTTTGTAAACACTAAGCTTTTATGTCATTCTTATCGGTACACTGGGTTCCATTGATAGCAGCTAATTCAGTCCGATTTCATGCTGTCTGACATGCTGTAATACCACTCAAGTTCACTCCACAATCTCCACTCTACCAATATTATAGAGAGTGTAGCAGTAAGGTTTGGCCAAACTTCAAGTTTCAGGACACCTTCCTCACTCGTAGAAAAAAAGAGTAAAAGGCGACTAAAAGGGGCAATTTTACTTTTATGTTAGAACTCATTTTCTCATCATGTATAGGCATCAACCACCATACCATACCTGTTACTTCTCTATTCGTAATTTTTTCTTTCTTTCTTTCTTTCTTTCTTTCTTTCTTTCTTTCCTTCTTTCCTTCTTCTTCTTCTTCTTCTTCTTCTCCACTTTGAACCACCCATCTTTAGGGTACGTCAAATCAATTACTTCTTAGATGCAAATGCTCGTTTCCTCTCCCAATAGTTCTTCATTCTTTCCGATCTCCTCTTCTTTCCTCTGGTGTCTGAATCGCTTTTCTAGTTGTTGATATTAACTTGAAACCTCTTAGTTTTGATTTGGTCACGGTTTTGGCTGTACCATTCTTTAACATAACTTCGGTAATCTTAAGATCTCTCAGATCCTTTTCTACTTCCTTAAACTAATTGGGTTTAACCTTCCTTTTTGTAAAAGATCCGTTTAGTTAATCTGTCAGGATTCATTCGGAATATGTGTCCATAGAAATCAATCCTTTCCCTCATGGTATCCGAGAGTCTCTTCGACTTTAAGTAGAGAGCTTCGTTTCTATTAAAAAAACTTGCTTTTTATTTTGGAACTTGGGACCCATGATCTTCCTCAAAATTTTCCTCTCCTTGATTTCCAATTTATCCATTTAACCCTTTCCTCCCCACGACTAGTATCTCTGCTCCATAGAGTGCTTCCGATTTAATGACTGTGTTATAATGCCTTATTTTGGTGTTCCAAGAGAGGGCTTTCTTATTGCATGTGTTTGGTTTTCTGGACAGCTAATTCCATCGTTTTCCCTTCAAGGTTGTTCCATTCAATCCATTCCACTACGTACTTGAAACTCTTCACCACCTCTATGTTTTTGATTTCCTACTTTAATTCTCTTACAAGTGTCAAGAATATTCGTCATAATCTTCGCCTTTTCGAAAGAAATCTTAAGTCCTGTCTTCTCCGCCTGCTCTTGTAATTCGGAGATTTGTTCTTTTGCTTCCTCCCACGTTTCTGCGAGCAGTACCAAATCGTCAGAAAATGTCCAACAATAATGATTCCTTTGTTTTCTGTTCCAAGTCGTACTTCCCGTCTCGTCTTGCATCCCCTTCCCTCACAACCTTTTCAAGTGCACAGTTGAATAAGGGGGAGAGAGACCATCCCCTTGCCGGACTCCTGTTCTGACCACAAAAGGTTCTGATAGTTCGCCCATGAATCTAACTTTAGAGGAAGTGTTCGTCAGCGTCTCCATAATGATATTTAAACTTTTCCCGTCCAAGCCAAACTCCTCCAAAGTTGTTGTTGTTGGTGTTGGTGGTGTTGTTGGTGTTGGTGTTGTTGCTGTTGTTGTTGTTGTTGTTGTTTGATTCTGAAGATGAACGAGAACGAAGAATTATCTACAATCTGTATAAAAATCAGTCTGCAGTGATAAGAATCGAGGGCTTTGAAAAAGAAGCAGCAATCCAGAAAGGAGTGAGGCAAGGCTGCAGTTTGTCCCCTCTCCTTTTCAATGTTTACATAGAACAGGCAGTAAAGGAAATCAAAGAGAAATTTGGAAAGGGAATCGCAGTCCAAGGAGAGGAAACCAAAACCTTGAGATTTGCCGATGATATTGTTATTTTATCTGAGACTGCAGAAGATCTCGAGAAGTTGCTGAATGGTATGGATGAAGTCTTGGGTAAGGAGTACAAGATGAAAATAAATAAGTCCAAAACAAAAGTAATGAAGTGCAGTCGAACGAAGGCAGGTGATGTAGGAAATATTAGATTAGGAAACGAAGTCTTAAAGAAGGTAGATGAATATTGTTACTTGGGTAGTAAAATAACTAACGATGGCAGAAGTAAGGAGGACATAAAATGCAGACTAGCACAAGCAAGGAAGAGCTTTCTTAAGAAAAGAAATTTGCTCACTTCAAACATTGATATCGGAATTAGAAAGATGTTTTTGAAGTCTTTCGTGTGGAGCGTGGCATTGTATGGAAGTGAAACATGGACGATAACTAGCTCAGAAAGAAAGAGAATAGAAGCTTTTGAAATGTGTTACAGAAGAATGCTGAAGGTGAGATGGATAGATCGAATCACGAATGAAGAGATACTGAATCGAATTGGTGAGAGGAGATTGATTTGGCTAAATTTGACGAGAAGAAGAGATAGAATGATAGGACACATCTTAAGACACCCAGGACTTGTTCAGTTGGTTTTTGAAGGAAGTGTAGGTGGTAAGAACGGTAGGGGTAGACCAAAGCATGAATATGACAGGCAGATTAGAGCAGATGTAGGATGCAATAGTTACGTAGAAATGAAAAGATTAGCACAGGATAGGGTGGCTTGGAGAGCTGCATCAAACCAGTCTATGGACTGATGACTCAAACAACAACAACATTATTATTATTATTATTATTATTATTAATTACTTGAGCTAGTGCAGTGGTTCTGGGCATACTAACGTACTGTTCGCAACATCATGGAAGGTAAGTTTTCGAAGTGAAGTATGGTGAATTACCACTTCTCACTCAAGTATTGGATATTAACGAAGAGAGAGTCCCAGGGGGGAGATAGCTGTTACACTTTGTTACACTTCTCAGCGACCTACTCGAACGAGCACTAATGAACATCAGAAAATGAAGATTTCTCTCACTTAATCCAGAAATGTACGCATGAATGCCTCCAGTTCCAACAAGAATTGAACATCTGTGTAAGAAACGACAAGCTCAAGTTTATCGTTAATAACTTACATTTCAAGAAAGGCCTGATAGAACACTTGGAAATTAAAGGAAGATCTTAGGAAAATTCTTCGTCCACTTAAAGACAAATATGAATATAGATGTCGGCATAACCGTGAGCTGTATACTCATGTTCAGAAGATTTCTGATGTCATGCGGAGAAGAATATTGCATTTTATGACCACTTGCTAAGAATGAAACCCCACAAGATTATCGAACCAGATCTTTACCAATTTTAAAGATAGGAAGACCCAGCCAACTTGGCTCAAGGTGGGAAGGGATATACAGGTGATGGCGATCACTTATGAAGATGTACAAGAACGCAACACACTCAGGAGGGAACTAAGAGACCACCAGGGTTTTCAAGAAAGGCCAAAGTTGAAGACGGAGGAAAGAAAAGAGGAACGCCGACAACAAATGAAGGAGCACTGGGCAAAGATCAAAGCCCAGAGAAGAAATAACGTGGCCCTTAGTAGGCCGATACGAAAATAATAATAATAATAATAATAATAATAATAATAATAATAATAATAATAATAATAATAATTTTAAACTAATGGCCTTGAAAGGTATAAATAGAGACAGAAAATATTTAAGCCTTAACAGTTTTACGTCATCATTAGAACTACCTTCTTCTTAACATGGTTAATACCACACCTCATATGTTAACTTTTCCCCAGTCTTCTGATAGCCATGATCGTTAAGGCGCTGAAGCCCAAACGGTCTGACACCAAGGTTAGTCGGTTCGAGTCCCGTTAGTCGAAATAAATTCACCATCAGAATGTTGGCCGGCAGTGTAGGGGAGGTGGTAGTATACAATTTCTAATCACTAGATTGCCAAAAGCCTGGATTAAATTCCAAACCTCTCCGCAGTGCTCATATGGAGTGAGGGCATATGACAATGTTGATGGTGATTCGTCCGTCGGATGGGGACGTTAAACCGTGAGTAGACCCCTTGGTGCTATTCCACAGGAGTAGGCTATGTGCCGACACCGGGTTTCACCCTCTCCCTACTATCATATATATCGTCATTCATCTCATCTCATTAACTTCTCTGATGAGGTTGACGTCAGGAAGGGCATCCGGTCATGAAACCAGCCACGACAGATTCGTCTCACCTCAACCCGACCCCGTAGAGAAAAGGGAGAAGGGTTGGACAAACAAACAAACAAACAAATGTAACGTATTATTATTATTATTATTATTATTATTATTATACCGCACGGATGCCCGGGCGGTTACGGTCGCCCAGGTGTGAGCTTGCATTCGGAAGATGGTGGGTTCGAATCCCACTGTCGGCAGCCGTGACAAGACCCTGAAGATGGTTTACCGTAGTTTGCCATTTCCACACCAGGCATTACGGAGTGTTAAAATAGAATACCACCTTAAGGGGTGCCGAGAGTGGGGTTCAAACCCCACCTCTCCCAAATGCAAGCTAACAGCTACGCGGGTACAACCGCGTAGTCAATTAGCGCAGTGAGAAAAATAAATACTAAAGTTAGGCTATAAATGAAGAAAAAAAACTTTGCTCTGAACGGAAACATAACAGAGAAGCCAGCTATGATATATTGACGTGAGAGATGCCTTATTAATAGGGACCGAATTTTTATGTAATAGCAAAATGCGAAATATGTACACGAAAATGTAATAAATATCAGTGAAATATGTAATATGCATAAACAAGTTAATTAAATATGTAATATTCATAAAATATGCAATAATATTAATGCACTATATTTACAAAAATGTTCGTATATTTCTTTTATTATGACATGACTTATGGTTATAATATGAAACAATAAACTGTTTTAATTTCTTCCGTATTTTATGACAAAGTAATCGTTGTTGCTTTATATAAATATACAATTCCATTTATTTAGGTACAACCTCCTGTATTTACAGGCTGCCACTAAGAACAGGGTAAAACATACCAATTTTCTGTACAGTTCTATTAATTGGAGAAAATTCTAAATTATAAAGAAACAGTATAATTAGTGCGGCATTTCAGAACTGTACCTGTAGAGGTGGTGTCTCATGATCTTGATGGAGCCTCGGAGATCGAGAGTCACAATTTCGGGGATGAGCTTTATTGGAAGTTGGAAGCGCTTCCACGTGGGGACAAAGTGATGAGGTATGGTACCACGAGCTCCGACCATTATCCCTATTATTTCAATTTCCTGAAGGTGTTATTCAGATTTTTAGTACGAGTTAGTGGGTTTGTATTTGTTAATATTTTCTAGATTGATCTCCTCTGGCTAACGGCTATGGTGTTCGAATCTGACAGTCGGATCTAAGATGAATCCTTGAGAACTGTTGTCTTTAAAGGCTAATGGTTTTCTATTCTTGACAGTATTAAATAATCAAATTGAAGACATAGTCCAAATACTCCAAATATTTAACAATAATGCTATGCACAGTAAATTGCGGAGTATATTACACAATGCCCTCATGCCCTGAAAATGAAACAAATAAATGTTACTAAATAAAGTTGATACAGAGTGTCTTTAAACCCTTATTAACTAACACAAATAGTATGGTAACATTTTTATCGTGATCCGCAGAGTGTCACCAAGTACTTCTCCAAGTTTTCCATTGTGTTTTACCACTCATCCGATAAAATTCTCTTCTAGGTTGAGAAGGATCGTTGAACACCACACGAACTTACCGGTACATATCTTAAAAGATAAAACTAGCTGGGTGGAATGTCTTCCGGGCGGTCTTCTTGTTCGCCACTAATGATCTTGCAAACAGAGAGTTTGAATAACCTAGATATCGTTTCAAGACTGCACGGAGTTTGTTGTAAACTTTGACCAACAGATCCTGACAAAGGATTAGTGCTGTTGTATGCAGCTGAGGCACTCATGTCATAGAAAAAGGGTTAGAAATCCGAATTTTAAAGGAATTTAAAAGCCAACTTTGGCAATTAAAATATACTGAAATGAAATTCGCCAGATATTTAATTATAGTCTGAAAACTGACCGAGCTGACAAATTTTAATTTTGTTAATACAGTGAAATATGTACGGAACGGAATCTCTTTTCCGCTGTGCACAGGTATTCGTTGAAAACAGGTAAATGTGATATCATTGCGCTCGTGGATTTTGCACTAGGGTTCTGCAACATATTCTGAGATATATATAGCTATTTTAGTGCACTGTGGGCTTCTTACGATGAATAACAAACCACTGTATGCTGTAACACTGTCTACTTTCTTAATCGTTACACTAGAGATACACCACAATAAATTTCCTTTTCACTGTTTTTCATGTTCTCCAGGAAGTTAAATTTCAGGCAAATATTACAAATGGTTCAAAGCCTCCGTGGTGGCTCAGGCGGCAGCGCGCCGGCCTCTCACCGCTGGGTTCCTTGGTCCAAATGCCGGTCACTCCATGTGAGATTTGTGCTAGACCAAGCGGAGGTGAGGCAGGTTTTTCTCCGGGTACTCCGGTTTCCCTGTCATCTTTCATTCCAGCAACACTCTCCATTAAGATTTCATTTCATCTGTCATTCATTAAGCATTGCCCCAGAGGAATGCGACAGGCTTCGGCAGCCGGCACAATTCGTATCCTCGCCGCTAGATTGGGGCTTCATTCATCCCATTCCTGACCTGGTCAAACAGGCTGTGGATTTTCACTTTCATTACGAACGGTTGAATATAAATATAATATATACTGACCTCTACAGCTGCAGTCGCTGAAGTGCGGCTAGTATCCAATACTCGGGAGACAGTGTGTTCGAACCCCCCTGTCGGCAGCCCTGAAGATGATTTTCCGTAGTTTCCTATTTTCACACTAGGCAAATTCTGTGGCTGTACCTTAATCAAGGCCACGGCCGCTTCTTCCCACTCTTCTTCCCTTTCCTGTCCCATCATCGCCATAAGACCTGTGTGTGTCGGTGCGACGTAAAGCAACTTGTTAAAACACAAACAATATATTAATATACTGATCTCTGGACGTAACTTGTAGGTTGGTCAGCATTATTTATTTCCTTAAAGATTCAAAGAAATAATGCCGGGCTGGGTAGCTCAGACGATAGAGCCCTGGTCTTCCGACTCCAAGTTGGCATGTTCGATTCTGGCTCAGTCCGGTGGTATTTGAAGGTGCTCAAATACGTTAAGGGGCTGCCTGGCCGAGGCGGTAAAGGTGTGCTCGGTTCGCCCGGAAGGACGTGGGTTCGAATCCCCGTCAGAAGTCGTAAAATTTAAGAAACGAGATTTCCACTTCCAGAGGAGCATATGGCCCTGAGGTTCACTCAGCCTACACCAAAATGAGTACCAGGTTAATTCCTGGGGGCAAAGGCGGCCGGGCGTAGAGCTAATCACTCGACCCCATCAAGTGCCGAGGTTACGTATAGTGGAAGCCTTTACCTTCCACCACTCCAAGGGCCCACATGGCCTGTACGGAGATGACTTTGCAAATACGTCAGCCTCGTGTTGGTAGATTTACCGGCACATAAAAAAAATCCTCCGGGACAAAATCCCGGCACCTCGGCGTTTCCGTAAACAGTAAAAGTACATGGTTAGCGGGACGTATACGAAATGACAGTATTGTAAATTCAAAAACTTGTAAACAATTCAGCTCTACACAGATAAAATTGTATATTTTCCGCTGTATGAGATTAAGATTAAGAAACCTTTTCCGTTTCCGCTAAGTACAGGTATTTTTCTACATATTTCACGGGACCATAGAACATTTCCGTTAACACCAGGTTTCCGCTATGTGCAGGTTCCGCTGTAAATAGGTTTCACTGTAATTACCTAGATATGTTCAAAAATGCTACATTCTGCGTATAATATGTAAAAAATATATAAAATAAAACACCGCTACAACCATTTATCAGAACCGCAATTCGTCGACATTTTTCGTTTTCATTCCCAGTATTTCTCCACAAACAAAGGAATGTTTATTATTAATATTAAGGCTTTTCAGACTGAAGAAAGGCCAACATTTTAAATTTAGTTTTAATATCCGTATCGGCGTAGGATTTAGACCTGAGATATCCGGACAGCTGCCCATATTTCATCGAGTGCGCTCAGCTAGGAAGATACGTCGTCGATAAATTGGGTCTCACTCCTCCATCCAGGAAGAAAAGAAGAAACATTCCTTTCAAGTGAGATCACAAAAGGAAAGACAAATCAATTGAACTTGCTTCGCTGTTTTTTCTTCTCCTAAGCAGTTTCCTTCACTTAATATCATGCCTTTCCCGCTACTACTGACAACACTAATGCCCATGTAGTAAGACACTACCAATGTGCAGCTGTTATTATAGAGCTTTAGGCTCACATCAGATATCGGCCTACACTGCTTTATAGTTCGCCAAATATAGGGCGATTATTTTTACAATTTGCGTTACATGTTAATAGAGTGTTAATAGAGTATGCTCGCCTAGTTGTACTTCCTCTTAAAACAATCACCACCACCACCACCACCGCAGTGAATACAGAAAATCAAAGACACCTGATCCTGTAGACAGTTGTTTTATTCGCGATCTCATTGTAAAAAGGAACTTAATCTTATTTTCAGTTTTTTTTTTTTTTGCAATTTGCTTGACGTCGCACCGACACAGGTAGGACGATGGGATAGGAAAGGGCTCAGAGCGGGGAAGTAGTGGCCGTGGCCTTAATTAAGGTACAGCCCCAGCATTTACCTGGGGTGAAAATGGAAAACCATGGAAAACCTTCTCCAGGGCTGCCGACAGTGGAGTTCGAACCCACGATCTGCTTCCTTGTGGGATCACCCGCCTTCACATTATACAAAGTGCGACATTTAGAATCGCCCTGTTACCGAGCGAGTAGCTGCGCGGTTTGGGTCACGTAGTATAATTTATAGGCGGTTGTAGGTTATTTTAATGTATAAGTGTATTTATTTTAAATTTCCGTACAAGTTGGCCGTGCGCTTAGGGGCGCACAGCTGTGACCTTGCTTTCGGGAGATAGTGGGTTCGAACTCCACTGTCGGCAGCCCTGGAGAGGGTTTTCCATGGTTTTCCATTTTCACACCAGGTAATTGCCGGGGCTGTACCTTAATTAAGGCCACGGCCACTACTTCCCCGCTCTGAGCCCTTTACTATCCCATCTTCCTACCTGTGTCGGTGCGACGTCAAGCAAATTGCAAAAATCTGAAAATAAGATTAAGTTTCTTTTTACAATGAAATTGCGAATAAAACAACTGTCTACAGGATGAGGTGTCTGATTTTCTGTATTCACTGTGGTGTTGGTGGTGGTGGAGATGATTGTTTTAAGAGGAAGTACAAGTAAGCGAGCATCCTCTATTAACACTAATCAGAGGGAAAAATCAATGTGTCGACGAAGGGCGTAATAATGGAAGACACCCTAGACTTCGAAAACCAAGTACCGTTGGGGTCGGAATAGAACAAGACGATAGATGACAGTGAGGCCTGGAATAAATGCCATGACCCGGTTAAGGACCCCGTGGTCACAAACTACACTCCCAAGTTGACCATTTATAGGGCAAAACTCTGGGGAGCAAAATAAACTACTTATTTAGTTAAATATAATGTCATTGGGAGCAATTGTTTCGGTTTCCGTCAAAATGCGAATCAACGCATTGTTTGTTTGTGAAATTTGAGGTGGTGAGTAATAAATAGCCATACGTAACCTAAGTTTATGTAACTAATCTAAAATTTTAATTAGTAATACGTGTTGTTTGAAAAGTAACAGTCCGACTCGTTGGCTGAATGGTCAGCGTACTGGCCTTCGGTTCAGAGGGTCCCGGGTTCGATTCCCGGCCGGGTCGGGGATTTTAATCGCTTCTGATTAATTCTTCTGGCTCGGGGACTGGGTGTATATGTCCGTCCCAACACTCTCCTCATCATATTCAGACAACATACTACACTACCAACCACCACAGAAACACGCAATAGTGCTTACATCCCTCCATAGAGGGTTGGCGTCAGGAAGGGCATCCGGCCGTAAAACAGGGCCAAATCCACATGTGCGACACAGTTCGCACCCGCGACCCCACAGGTGTGGGAAAAGCTGCGGGAAAAGAAGAAGTTGTTTGAAAAGTAACAAAGAAAAATACGTCGAGATATAAATAATACTAGTCTGCCCAATACGTTCTTGAAGTAGTAACGTCTTCAAAATCGGACGGTAATGGGCCATATTCTCATATTCTCTTTTATTTCTCATTGTTTTGGGAACTTCAATTCAAGCTGCAGCCGTGTGCCTTAAAAGGAAAGATGCATCGTTAATCAAGCAATGTCACTATTTTACAATTACGTAAACATCAAGTAACAATGAACTCGAACACACCGGGCGAGTTGGTCGTGCGTTTAGGGGCGCGGCGGCTGTAAACTTGCAAATGCTGGCGCTGTACCTGAATTAAGACCACGGCCGCTTCCTTCCCTCTTCTATGTCGGTGCGACGCGACGTACAGCCAATTGTAAAATAGAAACTTAACACATTTTTCGATGCAGTGAACACCCAGATGTTATATCCACATGCCGCCAGTGCTTCGTACCCTGAGGATCATTCGAAGAAGTGACTACAAATGACAACCTACCCCTGAAATAAATAACGAGTACTTAACTACTTGCTTACAATGTTGAGGTCGTGAGAGAAGATCTAAAACTTGTATAATGTCTGAAAGTGAACATCCGCTTCTAATACACTGGTTATCAGCATCTCCTCGAATAAATTAACTGTCCACAGAGTCTGCTCCATAATGTATGACCGAGTGCATTATGCGGGCCACCCACAGATAATTTCCATTAATGATGAGAACAGCCTGTGTTTGTCATCACACATACATTAGTCAGTGGCCGAGCTCAATAACATCGACATTCTAAACTGAATCAATTGGCATCGCATTAACAAAGCATTGGGTAGAGTGTTTTGATAGGATTACCCATTAAATGGCTACTTCAAAAGCACCATAAACCATTAGTCATACCCCCTTTCACCTTCCTTAAGCTTTGTTCAGTTAAGAAAATACTTCATCAAAAGGAAAATTAAGTACATTCTTGCAATTCAAACGTTAAAAGTATTCGAAATATACACTCACCGGGAAAAATAAAAGGAGACACTACGTATTGTAAAGCCTCCGTGGCTCAGGCGACAGCGCGCCGGTGTCTCACCCCTGGGTTCCGTGGTTCAAATTCCAGTCACTCCATGCGAGATTTGTGCTGGACAAAGCGGAGGCGGGACAGGTTTTTCTCCGGGTACTTCGGTTTTTCCCTGTCATATTTCATTCCAGAAACACTCCTCAATATCATTTCATCTGTCATTCATTAATAATCGCCCGAGAGGAGTGAGACAGGCTTCGGCAGCCGGCACAGTTCCTATCCTCACCGCTAGATGGGGGCTTCATTCATTGTATTCCTGACCCGGTCGAATGACGGTAAACAGGCTGTGGATTTTCATTTCCAACACTGATCAGTGCATTACAATAAGGCAGTAAAATTATAAACAACTTCTCTTTTGGAGAATATTATAGTGTTCAGTGTCGACAGTTGAGATATTAAGACATTAGATTAATTATAACCTGATTAACTGAAAAAATTCTTTCTTATAAAAGTTATTTACAGTTCTGTTGCTAAAATAATAGTTTTGTTACAATCATAGCTCATGTTTTTTGAAATTTAATAATATGAGTTTATGTTCCTTGGTTAGATGTTGATCCGTTTCAACTTACATATCAGTCTTCGCGCTGGTATCTGAGATTCTGAGTTACATGATTCAACCAGGCGGGAGGGGGGTTGAGAAAGAAGACATATTGTACTAAGTTTGGTTAGGCATAAGGAATTATTATTATTATTATTATTATTATTATTATTATTATCACTATTATATAAGCGCGAAGAAAGAAAATATTTTATATTAATCATCTATTAGGTCGGTATGCGGGAGAGGTAAGTTGATCCCTTACAAACACAACGACAAGGACACGGTACATATAGGTAAACAATCCAGACGTTATCTCTGCCGATCATAAAACATGGCTTAATACTGCACAACATACTATGCTAACAATAAACATCTGACCTGATAAATCACAGTGGGTTCATTGTCTCCAGTGAAAGTGTGCTAGTCTGCAGTTCCATACAATGTAGTAAAACCCCTGAAGGAAATTATCACTTCTTTATACAGCCTTTCCCGCACATGTGTGCCTGGCCTTGTTGTACGGCCGAAACGGCCTTCCTGACGCCAAACCTATGTGGAGGAATGTAAAAACTATTGCGTGTTTCTGTGGTGGTTGGTAATGTTGTTTGAATTTGAAGAGGACTGTGCTGGAACAAAAAAGAAAGTATCCAGTCCCTGAGCGAAAAGAATTAATCACACGCGATTAAAAACTCCTGACCCGACCGGGAATCGAACCCCGGACCCTTTGAAGGGAAAGCCTCAACGCTGACCACTTAGCTAAGGAGTCTGGGGAAGGAAATTATAACTGAACTGTGTGAAAACATAACAGAAAATTCTTCATATTGTGGCAGTATTACTAAATACTTTCAAAATCCACTCGTCTCAATGACTAATGGGAATTGCTCCAGAGCAAGAATAACATGCGCCATGAGTGCAAGTTTCAGTGTTTCAGCCACCTGACTTTAATATGAGTATATTTTTGGGCTAGGGGTCTCTCTAGAATAGCGTCATCAATTTCCACAGTGAGCTTCACAGTAGGTTGGGCACTATGTCCCTGTTTCGGCACACTGTTCCGTGTGCCGGCACAATGTACCGAAACACTCCACCTCAAGCTTCTAATGTTCCGGAACAACTGACTGCTCCGGTCTGCCCAGCCCTACTTCACACCCATGGAAGTCAGTCGGAACCCTTGATAATTGCGAACGCAGTCTTCGGATAAACGTCGGGACCAGTATATGCTCCTTGACCACGGCCTACAAGCCCGGAAAATATAGGCCTGATCAACTAAACTGCCTTATCCAAACCTGGACATTCACAACCTACTCCAGATTTTCCCCAAACTTTCTTTTTAATGCTGAAAATATTTCTTGGCAGACAAAGTAGGGATCCCCAAACTACGTAAATAGTAAAATTGAGCAATTTTGTGCCGAAAGTTTAAGGGTTAAAGGACCCGGAAAGGTTTCAAATTGTCAGTTCTGGATAGCTCTATCAAACTAAAAAATTAAATTTCGAAAATCATTTCCAACCTAAAATCGCTTCTTTCTTTACTCGTTTTCATTATTGTTAAAATCCTAGTCAAATTAACTTATTTACAGAATTCTTTCTGAAGTGTGTTCTGTGGTTCAATACCATCAGGAGTTCTTTGATTTTAAAAAATGTGCACAGCGAATGTAATTGTATGGGCTTAAGTGAAACTCTGCATTGACTCACATTAGCTCTCGTAGTGGAAGAAAAAGGCAAACTGCTAGGGGTCTCTCTAGAATAGCGTCATCAATTTCCACAGTGAGCTTCACAGTAGGGTTGGGCACTATGTCCCTGTTTCGGCACACTGTTCCGTGTGCCGGCACAATGTTCCGAAACACTCCACCTCAAGCTTCTAATGTTCCGGAACAACTGACTGCTCAGGTCTGCCCAACCCTACTGTACACCCATGGAAGTCAGATCGACCAGATAACGATGATTAAGGATTGTAATTTTTAGGAATAAATAAAGAATATATTCTCATACTTTATTTACCTAAAATTCGTAGCTCATATCTCTAGAATGTTTTCAACATTGAGCTAGAACTGTGGATTTTCGTTTTGTTTCGGGGAATTCTGGAAATGCTTAACTAAACCTTACGAAACCGTGGCTGCTCGACACTTTAAAGTAGGGAAAAATATAGTATCGTACAGTAGGAGAGCCAAACTGAGGAGTAGCTATTCAAAAGGTGCTATTTCCATGTTAAGAAAGTTCTGGGGAAAGCGCGAGAAACATAATATAAAATGAATATGGAACTTGCCCATTATCGGGTTTGGTGTAACTTTTAAGGAATGACCTCTCTGTTCATGGCAAACTATAATATTCAACGAAACACTGATTTATTGTTTTGGAAGTGGAAAGAACATTGTTCACTGTTTCAACAGACACTGCTCCTCTGCAATTCGTATTTTTTCACCAAAATTTCGGAATACCATTTACTGAATACTTCATAGTTTTATATGTTACAAGCGTCGGTGGATGCAGAGTGGGCCTCCGTCCACAAGTGGTCCGACAGCTTTCCACTCCGCCCGGCGAACCGAGCAGAGAAGCGGTGGCCGCGGCCGTACGTCTCTGTATTCGGGAGACAGAGGGGCTGGTTCCTACGGTCGACTGTCCTGAGAATGGTTTTCCTTGGTGTTTTATTCTCCTGCACTAAGGCAGGGACAGTTCCTAGTACAGGCCACGGCCGCCAACCCTTCTCATTTTCATGCCACATCTCCTTCACCGTAACAAATCTCCTGGCCTGAGAGACGGCGTCACCGTCTAAGAGGCCCGCCTCCCCCTTCAGGGAACGAATGAAACCACGTTTTAGTGATGGGATAATCGAATACTTTTAATAATCGAATAATCTCCATCCCATGATTTAAATAATCGAATAATATAATCGAACGAGTTTCAAATATTCAGTTGTATCGCATAAAACATTCAGATGCGTCAAGAATCAATTTTTCAATTTAAGTGTGTCGGATGGATAATCTAGTGAAATAAGCGAACAGATGAACTCTTATAAAAATAGAAATACTCCTTTTTCCAAACGTATCTCCAAATGTTGAAACTAAATGAGTAAATTAACTGTCTTAATAACATCACTTTTCATTCCTTTATTTCGAAAGCATTCATTATTTAATTCGAATGCAGTTCCGAATGAATAGTCGAAATAATAATCGAATGAAAAAGTAACCATTTGATTGCTTCATCGATTCTTTTGGAGATTCGGATGCATAATAAAAAAAATCGAAAAATAATAATAAATCATCATCATTATCATCATCTGTTTACCCTCCAGGGTCGGCTTTTCCTTCGGACACAGCGAGGGATCCCACCTCTACCGCCTCAAGGGCAGTGTCCTGGAGATTCAGACTCTTGGTCGGGGATACAACTGAGAAGAATGACCAGTACCTCGCCCAGGCGGCCTCACCTGCTATGCTGAACAGGGGCCTTGTGGAGGGATGGGAAGATTGGAAGGGATAGGCAAGGAAGAGGGAAGGAAGCGGCCGTGGCCTTATGTTAGGTACCATCCCGGCATTCGCCTGGAGGAGAAGTGGGAAACCACGGAAAACCACTTCCAGGATGGCTGAGGTGGGAATCGAGCCCACCTCTACTCAGTTGACCTCCCGAGGCTGAGTGGACCCCGTTCCAGCCCTCATACCACTTTTCAAATTTCGTGGCAGAGCCGGGAATCGAACCCGGGCCTCCGGGGGTGGCAGCTAATCACGCTAACCACTACACCACAGAGGCGTACTGAAAAATAATCGAATTGAAAAAAAATATTCACTATTCGATTGCCTCATTCATTCGAATGAATAATCTAAAAAAAATCGAATGGGAAATATAATCGAGTAATCGGGTAATCGATCGAGTAGCCTAGTAGTCACTAACAGAACCGGGATTTATTATTTAATTTATTTATTTTTTATTTTTTATTTTATTTATTTAATTTTATCTTCCGGAATGAACCGTGCTGTTCTATGTACGTGCCTTCATGAGCTTATCCACAATCAGTACTGTTAAGACTTGTAATGTTTGTACGGAGGTTGAAGGCTAAGGTTAGGTGTGACATGTACCTAGCATGACGTCACTGAGTAATGGCAATTGCTTCAGAGCACAAACAACATGCGCCATGAATACAAGCATGCATGTTCCGGTTTACCGTCACAGATACGAATTTCCAGACATCAGATTGTAACCATGGCAACCAGTGTTCGTCGTCTATGTATCAGATTGTAACCATGGCAACCAGTGTTCGTCGTCTATGTATCAGATTGTAACCATGGCAACCAGTGTTCGTCGTCTATGTATCAGATTGTAACCATGGCAACCAGTGTTCGTCGTCTATGTATGAGATTGTAACCATGGCAACCAGTGTTCGTCGTCTATGTATGAGATTGTAACCATGGCAACCAGTGTTCGTCGTCTATGTATTCCAGGTCAGTAGCACCAGCAAGTTACCTCTATGGATCAGTGGTAGAGTGTGTGCCTCCGAAACTCAAGATAGGGAGTTCAAAACTCAGCAGGGGGCAATCCGATTTTTGAAGGGCGGAAAAGAGTCCATGCGACACTCCAAGTCGTATGATGTCGGCATGTAAAAGATCTCGGGTGACACATTTGGTGTTCACCCGACAAAATTAATTAAATCTTAGCCACAGAAGCCCAAGAGAGATTCGGTTTACTCTATCTGCCATCTAGTAGGCCTAGAGTAAAATGGAACGTCGAAATTGACAAGCAGATGGCGACTTATGAAAATGCCTGCACAAGGTACTCGAGACCATACTATTATTATTATTATTATTATTATTATTATTATTATTATTATTATTATTATTATTATTATTATTATTATTATTATTATTATTATTATTATTAATTAGTTATGTCCAGCCAAGGAGCGCGCGTGAACTTATTAGCACAAAGTTTCTTCTTGTCTTTCCAAAATCTCTTCATTGTTTCCTGTGATTTCCTTTCCATCCAAATACCATTTTCGCATTTAGGTCCTAGAATTTTCCTGAGAATTTTCCTCTCTTGTTTTTCGATGTTTTTTAATTTGTGATCTGCCATAATTATCAAATCTTCTAATGCATAAAGGGCTTCTGGTGTGACAACTGTGTTGTAGTGTCGTAATTTTGCGTTTTGGGATATAGGTTTTTTTTTGTTGTATCTGTCCCAAGACAATTTTGTATGCTGTTTGTAATTTTGTAATTCTTTCTTGATTTCTGATTTATCCCGCTTGGTTGTAGAATTTCGCCTAGGTATTTGAATTTATCTACTTGGGAGATTTTCCCATATCTAGTGATCAGAGGATGGTTGTTAAATCCTGATTTTGTACCTTCCACATACTTCGTCTTTTGATATGAAATTTGCAGACCTGTTCTTGCCGCTATTTTCATGAAGCTTTTAAAAAAGTTACTCGTAAGAGGCAAACAAAAGGGGCCCAATTTATCTTAACTTAGGAGCGTGGGTTGGCGATCACTGGGACTTAGCTGAGTTCTGGCATTGATTCCACTTACTTGTGCCAGGCTCCTCACTTTCATCTATCCTAAGCGACATTTCTTGGTTAACTCTTGTTCTTTTGCGACCGCGACGCTCTTAGTCTTTAATTTTCACGCCCTTGGTGGCCCTTGTCTTTCTCTGTTCTGATTTGTAGAATTGTTTAGCCAATTGAAAATGCCATTACAACCACTGGTACAGTGCTCTTACTTTTTGTGCAAGAATGTTATCAGAGAAGGTAATATTCTCACTGGATCATAAGCAAACAGACTTGCTGGGCTCAGTGAAAGCGTTCCCACGTTCCTTCAAGAGCTGCCGGTATCTGAGGCATGTCAAGAGTCTGCCTGCACAGTAGCGCTCTATTTACATAGAGCAGTGTTCAAGTAATTAAAATAAGTGGGAGCTGTCGACTCGTGATATTACAGATAGCAATTACGTGTCGGCGAGGCGCGATATTCAGCACCAACGTGTTGCTAATAATTACGTTGTTGACTGTTGCGTATTGGATGAAATTGAATGTGTTCTATTCAGTTTCCTTGCTCACTGCCTCCTCAACATCGTTACTGAAGGTTGCCGTTCTCCTTTGGTGTGAACTGTGACGCTAGGATAAACAGAAAAGTAGATATTTCATGCATTAGAAGATTTGAGACAAGGAACTTTCACGAGGTGTCTGAATAATGTGGATATAATCCAGAGATTATCAGATTCTTTTAAGATTGTATCCCTCTTTTGTTACTAAAAGAATAATGTACCCCCGCGATCGAATTTTTCCAAAGGACAGGTTTAAAGCCTGTTGTACACCATCAAATTTTTCTTTCAATTCAATAATCCATAAGAAAAATGGTCAAATTTTGTGAGAGGTTGTTTAACACTGCTGAAGACGTTGACAAGATTTAGCAAGGTTTGATAACATTTTGTGTTACCATGGAGTAAAGGCAAGTGGCAGTTGCGATTCTTGGACTAGGAGTGGGAGAGATTCTTTAAAAAAAAAAAATGTAAACGCAAAATAAAGCATAATTTACATGCGAAAAATATTAATGTCAACATAATTTTTGCTATGTATTTACTGCCGTAACATTTGTTAAAGGTTATGTTATATCACATATACTCACAGGAATCCAATAAATATGATAGCAATGCAACGGAAATTAATATCTTATTATATGGAAACTATTAGGAATTTAATAATAATAATAATAATAATAATAATAATAATAATAATAATAATAATAATATGCGAAGATCGCCATAAATCGAACGCTAATAATGATAGATTTTAGTTATAGGTTTCCTACCGCTTTTCCCACACCTCTGGGGTCGCGGATGCAAACTGCGTTGCACATGTGGATTTGGCCCTGTTTTACGGCCGGATACCCTTCCTGACGCCAACCCTCTATGAAGGGATAACATCACTATTATGTGTGGTTGGTAGTGTGGCATGTTGTCTGAATATGGTGACGAGTGTGTTGGAAGGGACACAAACACCCAGTCCCCGAGCCAGAAGGATTAATCAGAAGCGATTAAAATCCCCGACCCTGCCGGGAATCTAACCCGGGACCCTCTGAACCGAAGACTATTACGCCGACCATTCAACCAGGTTACCGCACAGTAATAAACTTATAAGACGTCGTCCACTTTGAGATATTTCTCTAGCAATCTCCTTGTACGCTGCCGTTTCATTGTGGCACTCCAGCGAACAGACAGGGATGTACCTCATATTTAGTAATTAATACACACTCAACATTCTCTGGTCATTAAAGACGAAGCCGTTTTTATTGTTTTGATTCCCGGCAATTCCAGCATGCCTAGCGGGCTAGCGCGCACCGTTAATATTCGAATTCCATTTGTCAATTCCGTCAAAGTCTTGACAATTCTTTGAACGATCGATTAGAATATGTTCTAATGCTGTATGGTTGTGAGGCCTGGGGCTATATTGCTAAAACTCCACTTTCAAAACTACAACTTTTACAAAGCAAGACACTTAGAATGATTGATGACTAAAGCACCAATACTGAAATCTAACAGGAAGATACTCAAAATTACACCCCTGAAAGGGGCCGTTTGTTAAGAAGGGAGATCTCCCCTACTCCCCCAATAGCTCTCCGACTCAAAATTAAACTCTGACGTGAGGTGAATACCGCCTCTCACCCAGATCGTTTCCCCCCGCCAGTGCAAAACCAGAGATTTTTCCGACCGTATTCCTACCCCGGCATCCTAGTCCTGAAACGGGTCGTAAGAACCAAGAAGTTGAGCACACGTTACAAACTTCCCGGCCGTTGGCTCACTTACGACCTGTTTTAACAGGAAATCGTAATTGTTTTTCGGTCTTTTCCAAATTCAATACCATTCTCTCACTAAATTAAACTCAAAATTACATCCCTGAAAGGGGCCGTTTGTTGAGAAGGGAGGTCTCCCCCTTACTCCCCCAATAGCTCTCTGACTCAAAATTAAACTCTGACGTGAGGTGAATACTGCCTTTCACCCAGATCGTATCCCCCCCGCCAGTGCAAAACCAGAGATTTTTTCCGACTCATCGGCATTTCTTGGAAACAGATGAGTAAAGAGGCATATTTTTCGCCCTGGGACTCTCAGATAGTCGCCCTCAACGAAAACAAAATAACAAAACAAAATTCACTTTCAAGGCATTTTAAGACTTCAAGATTTGTGAAGCATTACAAACGATTTGACAAGTAAACTTTTGAAGTATTGAACATTCCTGTGAGAATTTTAATTTGACAAACATTTGATCGAGTACAACAGTTTTAAGGAAGATAAGTGGCTTTTTTTTTCAGCTAGAAAAGAATACTGAAAAGAATACTGGGGATAGCAAAAACAGTACAGTCAAGACTACATATGAGCTTGCAAAAGAACGCTTTCTCATAGAAGATTTGAGGTTCATCCTACAACTACAATCTACGCAACAAGCTGAAGTCCTTAGGGAAAGATGAAATATGGCCGGAATTTTTCACAACAGAGGCCATGTTAGACTGAAGATGGAGTGGACCAAAAGAGGTTTTGCGAAGCGCCATCACAAGATTAAATCATAATTTGTGTATGAAACATACTTCCATGACTCAATTGAAGATTGCTTATGCAGCAAAGTGTGAGCGATATCACTTTACAATTTGTGCAAAGAGATACAGGACTAAATAAATACAGCAAAGAATAATGTATTTTGTATCTACTTGATCATTGTATACTAATTTTATTTATTTATTTATTTATTTATTTATTTATTTATTTATTTATTTCTGACATATTTGTTGCGAAGTTAGGGCTCACGGTCCTCCCTTCCACTTAACCACTATAAACAATAAAATTTAAAAATATAAGCATAAAAGTAAGACACAGTAATTCTAAAAAGAAATACTACGGACAGATAATTCTAAGACCAAGTTACAAATCAGTACGGCTATTAGTGTGACAATACTAATAATAACAATATAAGGAGGAAAAGTACTAATGATAATAATAATGATTTAAGAGCATAATAGATAAAAGAAAACTCATTCACACAACATACACACAATGACTCACAGGAAAAACTTTTGGCAGGCAGATTTGAATTTTTGACAGGAAGTAAGGTGCCGAATGTCCATTGGGAGTGTATTCCAGAGTCTCGATGCAGTAACTAGAAAGGGCTGATTGTAGGAATTCGTTCGATTTAGTGGAATTTCAAGTAGGGAACCAGAACGGGTACTAATTTCATGGAATGGGGAAAGGAAACGAAAATAAGAAGATAGGAGTGTTCGCCGAGAGCATTTGGTAAGCAAGTGTCATTAGGTGAGAATTCCTTTGTTCATTTATGCGTAGCCATTCCAATGTGTTTAAACATGATGTAACATGAGCGTCATGTCGCAGTTGGAAGGCATATCGTATGCATTTTATGGACGTCTGTGCGCTCTTTTCTTAATAATAATAATAATAATAATAATAATAATAATAATAATAATAATAATTGATTCAAAACAGTTCTCCATGCACAGTAAAAAACAAGACAAGGCCGTCAAATGAAATACATATCACAATAGTTTTAAGAATTGTGTCAGTATCAAGTATCATGCAATAACAATAAAATAACACTGCGTTCGTTTTTTTGTACAGAACACCATATTTGATTTCTTTGTAAGTACTCGGGCTGAGTGGCTCAGACGGATAAGACGCTGGCCTTCTGACCCCAACTTGGCAGGTGGAAACCTGGCTCAGTCCGGTGGTATTTGAAGATTCTCAGATACGTCAGCCTCGGGTCGGTAGATTTACTGGCTCGTAAAGTAACTCCTGCGGGACTAAATTCCGCCACCTCGGCGTCTCCAAGATCCAAAAATTAGTTAGTGGGACGTACTGGAGATGTAAGAAATTACGTCCACCAAGGAAGGACTGGTGAAATAACCTTTTTTAGCTTTTCGGAGATGCCGATGTGCCGGAATTCGGTCCCGACAATGGGATAGGAAAGGGATACGAGTAGGAAGGAAGCAGCCGTGTCCTTAATTAAAGTACAGTCCCAGCATATACCTGATGTGAAAATGGGAAACCACGGAAAACCATCTTCAGGGCTGCTGTCGGTGGGGTTCGAACACACTCGCGCGGTGGTGAAAGAACTGATTCTGCTGTAATAGAATAGAAAATCTTATATTCGTCATCGCATTTTCTCCCCGTTTCTGATTCATTGCGATGCATGTTGATTACTAGAATGTAAAAGATATTTTTGGCATTGTACGGAAGTGAAACGTAGAGGATAACTTGCTCAGAAAAAAAGAGAATAGAAGCTTTTGAAATGTGGTGTAACAGAAGAATGCCGAAGGCGAGATGGGTAGATCGAACCACGAATGAAGAGACAATGAAATCGAATTTGTGAGAGGAGATGGTTTTGGCGAAATCTGACCAGAAGAAGAGACAGAATGATAGGACACACCTTAAGACACCCAGGTCTTGTTCAGTTTGTTTTTGAGAAAACTGTAGGCGGTAAGAACGGGAGGGGTAGTCCAAGGTATTAATATGACAGACAGGTTTGAGCAGATGTAGGATGTAATAGTTACGTAGAAGTGAAGGTTTAACACAGGATAGGGTGACATGAAGAGCTGCATCAAACCAGTCTATGGACTAGTGACTTAGAGACTGGGGATGTTTGGGCGGTAATAGGTTAGAATCCAAACTTAGAGAAGCGGCTAACAAGTATAGTCTACCCTACACAACGGTTAAGTTATGAGTTATGCATAAACTTTAGGGGTACGGCTCATCTGAACCCCTAGAATTTATGTTACTCTTGCTACATAACGGAAGAACGGACAAGACGACACTTGCTAATAATCAAATTAGTTTCACCCAAAAAACAACAACAACAACAACAACAACAACAACATTTCAAGAAGTAAATTATGAGCAAACGTTGCATTTTGTAAAAAGTGAGGATTACAAGTAAACATTTAATAAAAAAGTATTCATTCCAAGTAATTCGATTTCTCTTAATTAATTACTTCCCGCCTCTGCGCCCAGCACGGAGGACGATGCTCCGCTGCTAGCGGCTTACTGAGGTCAACAGACACTAATACCAACGGCTGACGTAAACACAGGTTGCAAAGTGAAGATATTCCTTCACCCTTAGCTTCTTCAGGAATAAGGGGGTTAGACTTCGTATAGATGTGTGGATTTGCTTATTTTCAGGATACAGATTGTGTTTAGGTGTGTGTGTATTCATTTTCATCACTAGTTTAGGAAGCTGGAACAGGTAGATCATTTCAAATATTTAGGATATAGTGGTAAAGAAAGCGAGACAATGAAGGTGCAGAAAAAGCTAATGCAGAGAGCTCGCAGTTGCCATCAACAGTATTCTATAAGAAGGAAGTCAGTTCCAGGACGCAACTATCTTTACATAGGTCTGTTTTCTGATCAACTTTGCTTTACGGGAGTGAAAGCTGGGTCGACTTAGGATACCTTATTCATTAGCTAGAAGTAACAGACATGAAAATAGCCGGAATTACCGGCTAGTTAAAAAAGTGGGAACAATCGCAGGAGGGTACCTGGAATGAGGAATTAAATATTCCGTTAGGAATGAACTCGACTGATGAAGCTGTACTCATAAACGGGCTACGGTGTTCGGGTCATGTGAGGCGAAAGGAGGAGGGTAGATTATCTAGGAGAATAATAGACTCTGTCATGGAGGGTAAGAGAAGTAGAGGGAGACCAAGAGGATATTTAGACTCAGTTTATAATGATTTAAAGATAAGAAATACAGAACTAGTTATAAACAGAGGACTGGGCGGAGTGTAGTAAATTCACAGAGGCTTGCAGACTGAACGCTGAAAGGCATTGCCGGGCTGAGTGGCTAAGACGGTTGAGGAGCTGGCCTTCTGACCCCAACTAGGCAGGTTCCATTCTGGCTCAGTCCTGTGGTATTTGAAGGCGCTAAAAATACTTCAGCCTCGTGTCGGTAGATTTACTGGCACGTAAAAGAACTCCTGCGGAACTAAATTCCGAAACCTCGGTGTCTCCGAAAATCGTCAAAGTAGTTAGTGGGACGTGAAAATATTATTATTATTATTATTATTATTATTATTTGTTGTTAGTGTGCTGTAGTTGGCAATGACAACTTTTTTTTTCTATTTGCTTTACGTCGCACCGACACAGATAGGTCTTATGGCGACGATGGGTCAGGGAAGGGCTAAGAGTGGAAAGGAAGCGGCCGTGGCCTTCATTAAGGTACAGCCCCAGCATTTTCCTGGTGTGAAAATGGGAAACCACGGAAAACCATTTTCAGGGCTGCCGACAGTGGGGTTCGAACCTACTATCTCCCGAATACTGGATACTGGCCGCAGTTAAGCGACTGCAGCTATCGAGCTCGGTTGACAACTAAGTAAGACTCTACTAAACTGAATATTGTTCAGCCAACAGTAGTGTTCCTTCAGCTGCCTATTTTCAAAAATGTCGATCGGTTGATGATATTTTACTATGAAAGTAATGTTACTTCTTACGGCGAGTTAGTGGGTCCTTAACAGTGGAAGTGGCCACTTATCTCCTAAATTCCCTACGAAGTTATCTATCTAAAGCTCTTTCTCTGCTGTTTGTGATAAGACCTAGAAAAAATAAAAAGTAACTTGTTATTAAGCTAGTTGAAGGAGAGCAATTCGTTACGTCAGGAAGAAGAACTGGCTGGCAGAAGACAAGTGGTATAACCTTTATATTCATTCCGCAAGCGAGTGAGTCACGCGACACCGACATGTGCTATTTAGGAAGATGAGGAGGAGCAATACTAGAAACAGTAACCAGACAAATGAGAACAATACCACAGAGTTCAATAAACAAGACAAATCAGTGCATAAAAATCAGTTTGATCGATTTTAGCTATCTTAGGACCACGTAGAATTTCCTGTTTCCTTTCTTGCTTTCCAATAATTCTCCATTATTTCACTGTGTTTTTACCTCCTCTCTTCTTTCCAGATGTTATTCTATTCCTTGTTTTCTTTATCCTAGAAATTCTTAAAATAAAAATGGGCGGCAAAGGAAATGAAATAATTTGGAAAGCGAATCACAATAAGAGAGGAAATCAACACACTGAGATTTTCCGATTACATTGTTATTTTATGTGAGACTGCAGAAAATCTGGTGAAATTGATGAATGGTACGGACAGAGTCTTGGAGAAGGAGTAGGCCTACAAGATGGAGATAAACCTAAAACAATAGTAACCGAGTGCATTCGAACAAAGTTTCAAAAAAAAAAACCTTTTACCGCAGTTAAGTTGGTAGACTGTCAAAATTCGCTCAGAGACCATAAAGAAAACTTACATAATTTTGTAGATTTTTTCTTTCAGTTTTCTGTTATATCCGTCAAACCCCGGTACTTTTGTTATCTCTACATTTTTGTGTCGCTAGTGCCTGAGCCTGATTCGAGTCTCAACATTTTATTATACTAGAGTAAACGTCCACACCTTTACTAAGCAACCTGTCAGTGGTTGTTCGGGGCGCCGGTAGGATTGGAATGAAGTAACATCACTTTCTCTGTGGAAGCGTATCGCCGCGTGATGAGACTGTAGATAATTTCATTTTCCAGACTAAGATAAGAGAGAACGCAATCTGAGTGTTGTAATAAAGAAGTGTCGTCAAACGGTTAAATTGGACAGGTAATGTATGCAACTGAATGAGTTACAGTAACGAGGTAATTACAGAAACTGCTCTCCAACAGCTTATAGCCGGCGCTACATTCACTCTTTCCGAACACGACCAGGAAAAAAAAACACAAACTACTCTAGTTGAAGAACTCCCAATCTTTCGTTACCCGCCTGGTAGTCATACCCGTTAAAGCGTCAAGTATTCATGCTATGACACCATGGTTAGTAGTTGGTGGTGGTGATTATTGTTCTAACAGGAAGTACAACTAGGCAACAATCCTCTATATTACACAATCAGAGAGAAAAAGTGGAAGGGATCCGACACTTCGAAAAATGAAAGTATCAGCCACAGAAAGACAAGGGCCACGAAGGGCCTCGGAAACCTAACAGCGTCGGGGTCGGACAGGATAGATGAAAGTGAGGAGCCTGGCTCAAGTAAGTTGAAACAATGCCAGGACTCGAGAGATCAATCCAGATGAGTCTGGGCAAACACACTACAGTGTTTCAAGCTGAAGTGATAGCTATCACAACATGTCTTCAAGAAAATCTGAAAATGAACTATAGGAATAAGAACATTTTCATTTTTACAGACAGCCAAGCGGCCATTAAGGCACTAGAGGCAGTCCAGATAATATCCAGAATTGTCAGGTACAGATGGAAATGAAAAGGCAGATAAACTGGCCAGGAAGGGGGCAGAAACACATTTTGTAGCTCAGAACCCGTATGCGGGATTTCCTATGGACAAGCCTGACACTAGATAGGAAATTGGGTACAAAAGAAACAAATGGAGAACTGGAAAAATACTTCAGGATGCAGGCTTGTAAAGGGACTGATAAAAGGACCAAACAAGAAGCTTACTAAAGAACTGTTGAAACTCAGCAGAGAAAATATAGGATGGGTAGTGGGAGTGTTGACAGGACACTGCCATCTGCAAAAACACGTACATAGAATTGGAGTAATAAGACACAACATTTGTAGGAAATGCAATGAAGCAGAGGAATCAGCTGAACACATACTTCACGAATGTGAGGCGCTGGGTAGAATCACACTCTCAACTCCACCACTACCAGGTTGAAAGAGAAACAATCCAAGAAGACCCAATAGGAACAACCTGCAGCTTTGTGAAGGGAACAGGTATATCTAGGTGGGAATCAAGAAAAAACATGGTAGCAAAAGATCTTAGAGGTTGACGCTATTTAGGAACTAATATTTAGAGGCCCTATGAAGAAGAAGAAGAAGAAGAAGAAGAAGAAGAAGAATATGGCAGGACTCAGGTAAGGGCCCATGGTCGCCAACCCACGCTTCAAAAGTTCGGAGCCCCTGGCGCCCCATGTAGTCGTCTCTTACGGCAGGGGATACCGTGGGTGTTATTCTACCGCCCCCGCCCACAGTGGGACCATGGTTACTAGGTTCGAGGCCCGTAGTGGTAAACAGTTTCAGTGGTTCAACGTCACGCTAACACACCGGCTTTAATTAAGATAGCCAACAGCCTGGTGCGAAAATGAGAAACCAAGGAAAAACCATCTTCAGGGCTGCCGACGGTGGGGTTCGAACCCACCATCTCCCGAGTTCACAGTCAGAATGTTGGCCGGCAGGGTAGGAGAGGTGGTGGTATACTATTTATAATCACTAGATTGTCAGCCAATAGTCTGGATTCAATTCCAAACCTCTCCGTCAGATGGCGACGTTAAGCCTTGAGCAGAGCACTTGGTGTTATTCGACAGGAGGTGGCTATGTGGCGGCACCAAGTTTCACCCTCTTCCTACATCATCTACCTGGAAGCGCACTTCGCCCATACTCGATACTAGAAGATGCGAACATTTTCTCGCACACTAAAACATGTTATTTTGCTGGGAAGCGATTAAATTGTTGACATTTTATCTTCGAAATTAATTTTTATTACTGTTAAAATACTTAGGAATTTGAAATCTGGAACTTATCTTGCCGGCCTCTTACCTGGAGGCCCCGGGTTCGATTCCCAGCCAGGTCAGGAATGATTCCCTGGATCTGAGGGCTAGTTCAAGGTCCACTCAGGCTTCGTGATTACAATTGAGGAGCTATCTAACAGTGAATTAGCGGCCCCGATCAAGAAGGCCAAGAATAATGACTGAGAAAATTAATCGTGCTGACCACACGACACCTCGTAATCTGCAGGACTTCGGGCTGAACAGCGGTCGCTTGGTAGGCCAAGGCGTTTCGAGGCTGTTGCGCCGTGCGGTTTGGTTTGGAACTTATCTTAATGGAGTCTTCATTTATCCCCACTCTAGCACAGAATGCCTAAAAATGTTTGTACATTTCTGATTATTTGAGTGTGATCTGCTAGAATCTGATGATGTTCTATCTAGAACGAAACGTGTAATTGTATTTCAATTAATTCTTTTCTTTTTTCAGGTAGTGTATAAAAAATGTGTTACTCAAAATTAGTTTCAGCAGGCTGAAGAACTTGATGATGATGATGATGATTGTTGTTTTAAGGGGCCTAATATCGAAGGTCATCGGCCCCTAATGGAACGTAATGGACGACATGATACATGATATTTAAATTTTTTTAAATGTATCCACTGACAAGAGTTAAAAAATATAGTGATGAAAAATTGAGTATGAGATTAAAACAGCAGTGCTGAAGAACTTTACAGTTGTTTAAAAAACACTCAATGCATTGGAAGGAACGGCTTTTTAAATGTATAGTGTTAAGATCGTCAACACTGTAGTGTCTAGGCCGACCTCAAACTATGTAATTTTTGTAAACATTTTGGAATGTTCTAGTCCCTACTGGAAAATGGTTTTGAATCTCCAAATCTTTGTAAAACATATTAAGCCTGGCGCTCATTATTGGCGTAATATATTCAATGTACTGTTCTAGGCCTTGCTGCAATGGTTCAACTTACTAATGTCCGGCAGAACCGGACAATATCAAAACGATACGAAGATGCGCTTTGTGGAATCACTAGTGTTCTCAGTCTTGCACAGTGAATGCTAGAGAGATGTGGTGATGGCGGATAATTCTGCGTGTACCCTGGACGGAAAGAAGAACTAATGTTTCCATTCTGAACGAACTGAGCATGAAGAAACGTCTATCTTCCCGTGTGAGTGGGTGTTTCCTCCAGTTCCTCGGCCACATTTTCAGAAGAGAACTTGGAAAAGACCCTTTTGCAAGGCAAAGTTGAAGGCAGTAGACAACGAAGAACAGTAAGTAGATGGTTAGATCGGGCGAAGAATATCAGTGGTCTGCCTCTTCAGATCACGCCAAGGAAAGCTGAAAACCGCTCTGGATAGACGCATCTCGTCAAGGCTGCGAAGCAGAAATGAGTTCAGCAATGAGCAAAACCA
This sequence comes from Anabrus simplex, assembly GCF_040414725.1. NCBI lineage: Eukaryota > Metazoa > Arthropoda > Insecta > Orthoptera > Tettigoniidae > Anabrus > Anabrus simplex. The sequence goes on along the minus strand of NC_090278.1, from coordinate 62,101,393 downwards.
CTAATGATATTCTACCTTCATTAATGCAATTTTAAACATGGAGCCTTGGTTTCACTTTTCTCGGTCTATTAAATTGGTTTTGATATTCAAGTATTTATTGTGTGGAAAAGAAAGAAAATGGAAGACATTCTAAATATGAAATTTTACTGAAGTTTTCGTATCCTTCTGGTTCATGTTGTCCGTCCATTCAACCTTCATGCTTCTTTGACCTCTTATCATCATCATCATCATCATCATCATCATCATCATCATCATCATCATCATCATCATCATCTGTTTACCCTCCAGGTTCGGCTTTTCCCTCGGACTCAGCGAGGGATCCCACCTCGACCGCCTCAAGGACAGTGTCCTGGAGCTTCAGACTTTTGGTCGGGGATACAACTGGGGAGAATGACCAGTACCTCGCCCAGGCGGCCTCACCTGCTATGCTGAACAGGGGCCTTGTGGAGGGATGGGAAGACTGGAAGGGATAGACGAGGAAGAGGGAAGGAAGCGGCCGTGGCCTTAAGTTAGGTACCAACCCGGCATTCGCCTGGAGGAGAAGTGGGAAACCACGGAAAACCACTTCGAGGATGGCTGAGGTGGGAATCGAGCCCACCTCTACTCAGGTGACCTCCCGAGGCTGAGTGGACCCCGTTCCAGCCCTCGTACCACTTTTCAAATTTTCGTGGCAGAGCCGGGAATCGAACCCGGACCTCCGGGGGTGGCAGCTAATCACGCTAACCACTACACCACAGAGGCGGACTTTGACCTCTTAGCTCCACGAAAAAAAAAAAAACAGTACAAACGGTAGCAAACTATAAATAGACTCAGATTTAACTACGATGTCATCCACGCCGAAAGGGATACATCAAGATATTGAGACACCATTTACATCCAGGTTGTAAGTACCTCATCGGGATCACCTAGGTGTTAATATAAGGAATGATCTTCATTGGGGTAGTCATTAACGAGGTTAATGGTTATGAGAGTATTTAGTGGTTGTAGTAAGGAAGTTGAGGTCGTACAGACATTTTAATTTGATGCCATCTGGCTGTCTGCTCGTCAATTTCGACGTTCTGCTTTACTCTACACCTACTAGATGGCAGACAGAGTAAACCGAAACTCTCTTGGCTGTCTATGGTTGAGATTTAATTAATTTTTTCAGGTAAACACCAAATGTGTCACCAGAGGTCTTTTAAATGCCGACATCGTATGGCATGGAGTGCCCTTCAAAAATCCGACTACCTCTGCCGGGTTTGAACCCGCTATCTTGGGATCCGGAGGTCGAAACTATCACTGATCCACAGAGGCAGCTAGTCTCTGGTAATTTATTTTTACTTTATGCTATTTGCTTTACGTCGCACCGACACAGATAAGTCTTGTGGCGACGATGGAACGGGAAAGGCGTAAGAATTGGAAGGAAGTGGCCATGGCCTTAATTAAGGTACAGCCTCAGAATTTGCTTGGTGTGAAAATGGGAAACCACGGAAAACAATCTTCAGCGCTGCCGACAGTGGGGTTCGAACCCACTATCTCCCGGCTGCGAGCTCACAGCTGCGCGCCCCTAACCGCACGGCCAACTCGCCCGGTATCTCTGGTAATACCCCAACTAGAATACGGTTCCAGTGTATGCGACCCTCACCAGGATTATTTGATACATAAATTGGAAGAGATTCAAAGGAAAGCAGCTCGATTTGTTCTGGATGATTTCCGACAAAAGAGTAGCGTTACAAAAAAGTTGCAAAGTTTGGGCTGGGAATACTTGGAAGTAAGGAGACGATCAGTTGGACTAAGCGGTATACTCGGAACTGTTAGCCGAGAAATGGCTTGGAATGACATTAGTATCCAAACATGCTTGAGTGGTGTTTCCAAAAGTCGGAAAGGTAAAGATGGAATTCAAAAGGACAAATCGGGGAAAATACCAGATTATAGGAAGAGGAGTTAGGAATTGGAGATGTTTAATAAATGTCCAACTTATTTGATATAATTTGAGAAAATATTAAGTACACAAACGATAGGTATTCTGCCACGTGGGTAATTGCCAATCATCATATTAAGGCACTTAATGAGCCGCTAATCACCAATGCAGGTGCGAGCGAGCTTTCCTTTTACTTTCACCGCGACGGTACGACAACAAAGAATACGTGGCATCAACCACAAGGTGTTCAGGAAGAAATTTATTAGTGTGAATAGTTTCACCAACGAGTGTTTTAAAAACAAAATTCATTGTCAATTCAAAATTAAAAAAAAAAAAAATTCCCTTTGCAAAAAGCTAGTGATCATGATTAAGTCTTTCAATAAATGAAACTCTAATACTGATAATTATAACCGCAGCATATTAGGCGATCACGGCCTACAGTAACGACTAATATGACGTCACTGACGGTATGCTTTTCATTTCAACAAACACTATTTATATCCGAAGTGATATAATCATACTACCATTTACTTCATCCCCCTCGCACTGAATATTGACCAATCCAATTTACAGTTAATTTCTGTTTCAACCAATCACTCAAATATTATCAAAATGAGGTCGCCTTTACTTGTGAGTAGTACTACTATTTTAGGTACACAATAAGTTTGTGATTAGTAGCTTCAGAGAATGGTTCACTGTGGGTTTACAATACCTGTGATTAGTACCCACTATGTCCGGCTCCATGGCTAAATGGTCAGCGTGCTGTCTTTTGGTCACAGGAGGCCCGGGTTCGATTCCCGGCAGGGTCGGGAATTTTAACCATAATTGGTTAATTTCGCTGACACGGGGGCTGGCTGTATGTGTTGTCTTCATCATCATTTCATCCTCATCACGACGCGCAGGTTGCCTACGGGAGTCAAATCAAAAGACCTGCATCTGACGAGCCGAACTTGTCCTCGGACACTCCCGGCACTAAAAGCCATACTCCATTTCATTTCAGTACCCACTTATCTGGTGAACACTACGGGATAGTACGAGTCCCTGTGATTAGTACACCTATGTGGGGAACACCATGGGTTTGCGTTGCCTATGAGGGCCTTTGTGAGAAACGCCATAGGTCTGCGTTACCTGTGCGACAAACATTACCTGTGAATAGTACCATAATGTGTGGAATACCGTGAGTCTACGCTACCTTTTTATTTGTACCGGAAAATGCGAATACCCTGGTTCAACTTTGTTAAGCGATAAGCATCATTATGAGGAGCCGTTGACCTGGATTTTGGACCCCTTTAGACAACAAGCACCATGGATTCAGGATTGTGTTTTGGAAGCAATCTCTAGGTCAGGAATACTATTGTTTTTTATGGGAAGTTGGGGAATTGCGGGTCTAATTCACATACTGTTTTAAGTTCATAATAATTGTTCATCATCACGTTTTGAATTCTGGTCAGTGGATAAAGGCTCCGGTAAAGAAGTAGGGGACTGGAAATATTAATAATATTGTATTGAAAATTACTCACTGGTGTTCAGGACTCCATTTTGAATACTATTAGGTCCCGAAATGTTGCATTATTAATGATTTTGTGGGTAATATTGGTAATAATTTCACATAAGAAGTAGGAGGATAGATATATTTATGATAGCCATCTTTGTTTCCAGAGATGTTATGGTATAGACTGGTTACTTTGACTTTACAGCAAAGCAATGAACTTCAGATAGGTGAGGAAAGCATGGAAGTTACAATGCAAAGATGTTATTCTTATAACAGAGCTTGGTCTGGATTTTGCAAAGATAGGTTACAGCTACTAATATCCGTGCGGGCAGTATGCGCCGCACAGTGTGTCGAATCCCATATCTAGGTGGAAGAAATTCACTGTCGCCAATCAAAGCGCAACCTGGCTCATTCGATAGTAAACAAACCAGATGTTGACCTTCAGTCTTTCTTTTCGCTTTCTGGTACGTAGGATGGAGGGGACAGGTGCTGAAACATCTTCCTTGCAGTTATCAACTCAGTTGATAGGAGGTGTCGGAGAGAACCGAACGTTGTGTTTCTAGTAAGTTCAACGAGGTGTTGTATTCTGTGGTTCATGGAATAGTGAAAAGAGGTATGTGTTCTCATTTTAAGCATAATACAAGCGTTCTGCAGTAAACAAGTTATTTACAGTGCGTTGTAAAAGGAAGCAGTTGTAGAAAATTAGATTGTTTTTACGATTTGCTCAAAAAAAACTTTATGAGTGCCTCATAGTGCCACTTTACTTTAAACGTCATTCGATGGGAAATTTAATGTAGATTCTGGATCTGTAGTGGTTTGGTTGCGCACGAATGTGCATGATGGTTTATTTTCTTATTTTCAGTGACTATGTGGGCGTTACCGCGAGAAGAATATTTCAACGCGTGGCGGTCCTGTCGTAAAAAGGGGCATTTAGAAATCATATTTCAATATGTTATGGATAAATTAGAGCCTACAAATCTTACTGACACTCAATTTCTGGAGCTAAGAAACAAAATTAAATTGATATCCCGTAATATCAACAAAAATGGGAGAGTGCAGGAAGAAGAGAACAACGATTCCGAGAAAAATTCGGTGATTAGGGAAATGTGACGGATTTCATCGTGTTAAGTGAACAAGACGACATTGATCCAGCGTATGATCCAAAAACAAGTTGTGTACCTAACAAAGCCGGCCGTCACCCTAAGGAATTTAAGGACTCTTCCATAAAGACGAAGAAGCAAAATGTTTGTGATATTACCGAATCGCGTAATTTGGAGGAAGTCGCATTTGCTGCTGAAGATTCTTTTCGATCAAGCGGGAAAAGATGAAGGCTTAATAAAACGATATCGTGTATACTAGCTGCTCTTTCTTCTGGCTCTGAAATAAATGTGAATAAGTTCAAAGAATTTCGTGCGCAAACTGCGGCTTTGTATGTCAAACTATATCCATGGAATTATATGCCCGTAACTGTGCATACCATATTAGTACACATTACTCAAGTAATTAAACATTTTCTTGTGCCAATAAGAACTTTATCTGAAGAAGCTCAAGAAGCTAGAAATAAAGATTGTCGGAGGTTTCGTGAACTTCATACTCGAAAATGTAGCAGCTTAAGATGTTGTTGATTACATCAAATCCCTTAATAAACAAGTACCGAACAATGCCACGTAAAACTCATGGTAATCTACCTATGGAAGCAATTGAGTTACTTACTGACTCCCAAGATCCTTTCACATCAAATGAAGAAGACCAGTATAGCAACGACTACGATTCTCTGGACTCTACAGACGAATCAGGGGACGATTGAACACTGGACATGTTGTTATTATGAACAGGATGAGATTGATGAGACAATTACTTGCAAATACTGTAATATGATCCTTTCACGTTTTTTATGAAATGTTTCTGAGTGTAATCTTCACCTTTTTTATATGGAAATATAATATATATATAATATTGTTTTCGTGTGTAAGGTGTGTTTTACTAAAACTACGTATTTAAAATACGTTTTCAATCTGGAAGAATTTACATACAATGCCTTCGTATATTCCCTCAAATAAGGTGTAACAAGAATACTGGACTGAAATTCTCATTGTTATTCATATTTTATCCATTTTTAAATTGTATGTTTACCACTGTTATAAACTATAATATACACATCCAAATCGTGTTTTTACTCCCGTAAATGGACGATTCTTTTGTTGCTTTCGGTCATTTTTTAAACCTCCCCTTGCCCCTCACCCCTTATATATTTACCCCCGAACATCGTACACTTTAGACGATGCCAGATATGAATTCAGCGACCTCGAAAACGGTATAGTGCCAACTTTTAATAGGATCCCAGGACTATTAACGACGTTATTAATTTTTTCCACCTAGATCGGGGATTCGGCACACTGTGCGCCGCGGCGATAGTTAAGAGCTTCTCGAAGGGAGTGTGGCCACCTTATGACAGAGGTTGGCCTGAATTTGCAAAGAAAAATTACAGCTACTAAATTAGCTGAGTTGTAACATCCATGCTTTGCATTGTAACTCCCATGCTTTCCTCACCTATCTGAAGTTGCTTGCTCTGCTGTAAAGTCAAAAGTAACCAGTCTATACCATAACATCTCTGGAAACAAAGATGGCTATCATAAATATATCTATCCTCCTACTTCTTATGTGAAATTATTACCAATATTACGCACAAAATCACTAATAACGCAACATTTCGGGACCTAATAATATTCAAAATGGAGTTCTAAACACATGTGAGTAATTTTCAATACAATATTATTATTATTTCCAGTCCCCTACTTCTTTACCACTGCCGTGGATAAAGTTTGGACTTTTAAATTGTCATTACATCTCGTCTCATTTCCTACCATTAGAGGCCGATGACCTAGATGCTAGGCCCCTTTAAACATCATCATCATCGTCATATCCCCTTTTAAGACACCCTGGAGTCGTTCAGTTTTTGAGGGAAGTGTACGCGATAAGAACGGTAGAGGTAGACCCAAGGTATGAATATGAGAAACAGATTAGACGCAAGATGCAGTAGTGACGTAGAAATGCATTGGTTAGGACAGGATAGGGTGGCATTTAGAGCTACATCAAACCAGTCTATCGACTGATGATTGAAACAAGAAGTAGTCTAATTAGAAAAAAAAAAGTATCACGTAGCAATTACTGGCTATTGATTCTATAAGCGAGAAATAGCGCCCAACAAACAGGACGTAATCTTGTTATTCTGATTAAGCAGACACACGGGCAGGATGCGTCCCAAAGAGTTCAAATGGGAAAATAAAACAGTGTATTTGTTAGCTGAAAGATTCATTCTGTTTTGATCTGTTTAACATTAGTTCACGTTTATTTATCTTTAACGTATTTGATTTTGCTCCTATTCACTAAATAGACAAAACTAAGCTCCAGATATTCTCTAGATAAACTGTGGAGCTCTCATTATCTTACTACAGTTATCATGTAGGGCAGTAATACCTCAATATTTTAAGTTTAATTAAAAGAACTTCTACATATAATAATTCAAAATTGCTTTCTTTACATTAACACGCTAGTCGGTCACTTCGGTCAAACGGAATTAAAAAGAAAAAAAAAAAAGAAAAAAAAAAGGAAAATCCACAGCCGGTTTCAAGTCATTTGACCGGGTCAGGAATGGAATAAATGAAGCTCCATCTAGCGGTGAGGATAGGAACTGTGCCGGCTACCGAAGCCTATCACACTTCTCGAGGACAATGATTAATGAAATCGGAGTCGAGCACAAATCTCACATGGAGAGATCGGGATTTGAACCACGGAACCCAGCGGTAAGAGACCGGCGCGTAGCCGTGGAGGCTTGTCAAATGGAATAACATTCTTAAAAATATTTCTTGTATTTAAAAAGGTATTGAGATTTTAATGTTTTTTTTAAAAAAAAACCAAGATCTGAATATGCCGTCATCCTGACTGTGGCGGAACAAACTTAGGACACGTGCTGTCTCAAAGGAGTACTTCAAAAGAAAAGCCGCCAGCACAGGGTTAGATCAGCTCTAGTATCAGCATTAAGAGAAATAAAGTGACAAGTTTACGAACAAGTTCTACGGGGTCGAATAGAAGGGCCGACATCATTGCCACACACACTGCTTTACTGTTAGGTGCAGCTATACGTTTTGTGGAAGACCTACTTAGCAGGCGATTGAGGCTGGTACAGAAAAGGGAAGATATTTATGAACCATGCTTTATTTAAGTGAACATTACAATATCCGACTTGAAAATTGGTCAGTTACAGGACTGTTATTTGGTAGCAGGGGTGGTATTACAAAATACACCTGAAATATTTTGAAATTATTAGGTATCCCCAGAAATACAACAATAAGTATTCTGCACCCCAACTTTATATTTCATGTTTCAATCTAGTCCATTCTGTACAATAATCACCCACCGAAACTGCCGCACTTTCCTTCCATGAAGTACGAGTCGAAGCAGTGCATACCAGTGATTTATTTCGTCGCTGAAGAAACAAAGCTCTCCCTATTCATAATTCTCCTTAAGACGGGTCACGCCTCTTAGCCACGCATGGATATCCAGCCCATTAGAACAGTTTTCGTTGTATTCATTGTATTCGGACCGTAGGAAAGTTTGTTTGTATGGCGTATTTACGCACTCCCAAAGTACAATGTATTTAAATTCATAACACAACGAAAAATGTTCTGAAGAACTGCATATCCATGTGTGGCTGAAAGATGAGATAACTCCTAAAGGAAAATAATGGGTACATTATTATGACATCCTCTATGCACACTGTGCGCAAAAAATTTTATTGAAGAAGGAAGTCATCTCCTAGACGAAGCTATCTTTACATCGGTCTGTTTTCAGACCAACTTTGCTTTACGGGAGCGAAAGCTGGGTGGACTCAGGATATCTTATTCATAAGTTAGAAGTAACAGACATGAAAGTAGCGAGAATGATTGCTGATACAAACAGGTGGGAACAATGGCTTTAGGAATGAACTCGATGGACGAAGCTGTACGCATAAACAGACTTCGGTAGTGGGGTCATATGAGGCGAATGGAGGAGGATAGGTTACCTAGGAGAATGATGGACTCTGTTATGGAGGGTAAGACAAGTAGAGGTAGACCAAGACGACAATGGTTAAACTCAGCCTCTAACGATTTAAAGATAAGAGGTATAGAACTAAATGAGGCTACAGCACTAGTTGCAAATAGAGGATTGTGGCGACGTTTAGTAAATTCACAGAGGCATAACAGTCTATAATGTTAATGTATGTATGTTATAATAATAATAATAATAATAATAATAATAATAATAATTATTATTATTATTATTATTATTATTATTATTATTATTATTATTATTATGACATACGAGGTGTTGTTTCTTCACCAAAATTTTACTTTTTCCAAATTGTAACACTGTGTGCGTACTAAAGTTTGTTTGTAAAACTCAGGATCCTTTTTGGTCACACACAAGTAAGCGTGCTGATGTTCTTACGAATATATGGATTACTGGATAGTTTTACTACTTGCTATTCTACTGGGAAATTAAAAGTTTCCTCCGCATTAGAATACGTGGAACCAGTCCAAATACGTATATTTTTTAACACAGAAGGAATAGTTTTTTTCATACATACATACGTACTTATACAATAAACACAAAATACAGAATCTGTGATTCATTTAAAAAATTTATTCGAACTGGCTGTATGTTCTAATGGAAATTTAATGAAATGCAGGACAAGAATATAGAATCTAGATAACAGAATTATTTCCGAAAGTTTTGATCGAATATCAAGGTAGTATTTCACTTAATTTTCGTCAGTAACTCTTGAAAAATGGCTCAATATTTTACTTGTGTTTATGGTTATGACTCATGAACAGGAAAACAACGGAACAATCTCGCTACGCCCATAACCAAGAATGCATAACAATGTATGCGATAGAATCTATTTAGGAAATGATTTTTTTTTAGTTGAAATTTAACCGTATTTGCAAAACTAAAGTGGATTTCAGCGCTCACTAACAGGATATTTACAATATCATTCATAGTTTCTACAGTCAAGTGTGGAGTCACGTACATTCCCGTCAAAGATTTGAAATAAATATGTATAAGAATCTGCATAACCCTTACCTTTAATCAAACAGCCGGTTGCAGATATTGACACGTTCTTGATTACGGACACGATAAAAACAATCACAGTGAAATTAAACTCTCACACGACTTTCAAACTCTCATTTTGTTTACATTATTGAGAGGAAATAGCACTAGTAACTACAAAGAATTAAAGGAGTGATCTCCTATTTTACATCGCAAGCGCTCTATAATATTGTTGTGACAGCTAGGCCACACGCACCAGCGGCTGCACGAACAAAACGGTAACTTTCATGGCGCGAGTGCAGCAACCTTCAATTTCAGACTGGAGCAGCTTGGCTTTCCTTTCCCTCGTTTGGGCGGGCTAGCTGAGTACGCATGCGCGGGGCCCCCACACATACACACAGCTGCTGTAGTGGGAGGACGCATAGAGCGATTGTTTTGTTTTACATGAATACAAAAGGAAATCGCACGGAAGATACCGGCATACAAATTATTAGCCTCCAGGAATTAAAAAAAAAAAAAACCACTCCGTCGCAGGGTCAAATGAATCAGCTCATGCGAAAAGGAAGACTTATAAAATTAGCCAAACCGAGTTAAACCAGAAAACACGTTCTGGAGGGGTAGAAACAGTATTTTGTGCTATTTATTTATTTATTTATTTAGCGTATGATGAATACAATATTATTTACAGTATATACAACTACCATCTCAAGCTCGTAACTAAAGTTCCATGTCAAAATTTAATAGCCAGAGAAGAGCTTCGTTTGAGACACAGTTTAAGTCCTCAATAGAGCCTCTGTAACTACGCAAAGGACACTCAAATTCAAGGTGTTCCACTGTCTGTTCCCCTTGTCCGCAGTCACATTGCGGTGATGTCTTCCATCCCCATTTGAAGAGAGTGGCTCCACATCTACCTTGGCCGGTCCTAATTCGATTTAGCATCCTCCACTGCCGTCTGGGAAGAGAAAAACCATCTGGGCACTTGCATGGGTTCTCAATGATGTGGTGATGTGGTAATGCGGATTGCTGTTGCCATTGTTCTTTCCAGGCATCCGATACATTAAAGGAGGTGTCCTGTAAATTCATTGCAGTACGCCAAGAAGGGTGTCTGGATTTCAGTCGTTTAGCTGGGGAAGCTGCTATGTCAGAATGAATAGGAAGGTGAGGATTGTTTTCAATTTTCTTCCACAAGTTAAGCAGTGACTGTGATCTTCTTAGGGATGGAGGTGGTATGTGGCTTAGGGTGGGAAGCCAGTGTGTGTTAGTTGGTCGGATGCATCCTGTAATGATACGCATTGCTTGGTTCAGCATGACTGCTACAGAAACCGGCTTGGAAAAACAGCGTGTAACGTTACTGTACAAGTTCTTCACTTACTGACCGAGCCCTTGAATTGTCAGCTTATCCATCAATCACCCATCAATGATCCGCATTTAGGTGGCCGATTCCCACCCTAGCGTCTGTTTTCCTAGCATTTTCTTAAATGTTTTCAAAGAATTCGGAAATTTATCGAACATTTCTCTTGATAATTTATTCCAATCCCCTACTCTTAATCCTATGAATGTCCGACTCGTTGGCTGAATGGTCAGCGTACTGGCCTTCGCTTCAGAGGGTCCCCGGGTTCGATTCCCGGCCGGATCGATGATTTCAACCTTCATCGGTTAATTCAAACGGCCCGGGGAGTGGTTGTTTGTGCTGTCCCCAACATCTCTGCAACTCACACCTAATACTATCCTCCACCACAATAAGACGCAGTTACCTACACATGGCAGATGCTGCCCACCCTCATCGATTCTACCCAAACACTAAAAGCGTCTTTACCGAGCAAGTGGCTGTGCGGTTAGGGGCGCGCAGCTGTGAGCTTGCATTTCGGGAGAACCCCACTGTCGGCAACCCTGAAGATGGTTTTCCGTGGTTTCCCATATTCACACCCGGCAAATGCTGGGGTGTACCTTAATTAAGGCCACGCCTGCTTCCTTCCCTTCCCTATTCCATCTGTTGCCGGTGCGACGTAAAGCACATTGTAGAAAATAAGCGTCTTAAAATGTTTATTTCCCTGTACTCGTTGTTGAAAAACGTGTGACTACGTTTAAAAGCCACGGAAACAATTGATAGAAGACAGGAAGAGAGCAGATTACATCAGGTCAGTCACAAAGGTCAGTGACATTTTAGAAAGGGTATTTACCCTAAAATGGCAGTGGGCAGGCCATGTTGCTCGGAGAACTGATGGTAGGTGGACAAAGCTTGTGCTTGAGTGGTGTCCGAAAGATCATCTCAGACCAAGGGGAAGACCACCGGACAGATGGGATAAAGATATCCGGAAGATTACTGGGATCAATTGGCAGAACATCGCTCAAGACCGTCCCAGATGGAGAGATCTCATGAAAACCTACCTTGCTTCGGACTTAAAGAGGCCACATCGTAAAAACGATTGAATATGGCTGATAGTGATAGTGATAGTGATAGTGATGCCACCTGGGCGACAGAATAAATGATTGATTGATTGATTGATTCATTCATTCATTCATTCATTCATTCATTCATTCAATCATTCATTCATTTTAGGTGTTCTTAAGAGCCATACCCCTAATGGTTATGCAAAACACATAGCATAGGCGTTGTGCAGGCTCGAGTATGATTGTCATTCGCTTCAATAAGTTCGCATTCTAATCTTCTTCTTCTTCTTCTTCTTCTTCTTCTTCTTCTTCTTCTTCTTCTTCTGGGAATCTGTCTTGAGACAGGTATCAACTGGACATTCTCCATGATTATCTGTCTTGAGCATCTTTTTTTCAGTTGGCTATAGCTTCTAACTTGCTTGACACCTCTTAACATTCCAAACATTCTTCAACCTTTTCTTCCATCTATTTTTCCCTCCATCACCCTCTGTTAGCCTCTGTGCCTCAGGCGGCAGCGCGTCGGACTCTCACCGCTGGGTTTCGTGGTTCAAATCCCGGTCATTCCATGTGAGATTTGTGTTGAACAAAGCGGAGGCGGGACAGGTTTTTCTCCGAGTACTCCGGTCTTCCCAGTCATCTTTCATTCCAGCAACACTCTCCAATATCATTTCATTTCATCTGTCAGTCATTAATCACTGCCCCCAGAGAAGTGCGACAGGCTTCGGCACAATTCCTATCCTCGGCGCAAGATGGGGGCTTCATTCATTCCAACCCTGACCCGGTCACTGACTGGAAAACAGGTTGTAGTTTTTTTCTCCCTCTATTGAAAACAATTTCTACGAATTATGTGACCCAACCAGGATATTTTACTTTTCGTTATCGTTTCCATGAAGTGTCTCTTCTCTCCGCCTTTTCTTAGAACTTCATCATTTCTCACTTTATCTGCCCACTTCACTTTTTCCATTCCTATCCACAACCATATTTCAAAACTTTCCAAATACTTTCTTTCTTTCTTTCTTTCTTTCTTAATGTCAATGTTTCAGCCCCATATGACACCATACTTCACACAAAACACTTTGCGAACCTCTTTCTTAAATCAATAGATGTTAAAAGCCCTCTCACTTTTCCGAAAGCTTATTTTCCCATACATATTATGCTTCTTACTTCTTCTGTACAGCTTCCATTCCATGTTAAAAAACTTCGCAGATATCTGAATGACTTTACTCGTTCCAATGTTCTTCCTTCTAGTGTTATATTAAGAGCAGTCTCCTCCTTTCCTATTCTCATCACTTTAGTCTTCCCAATGTTGATCTTCTTTCCGAACTCTTTGCCCACTCTCCCAATATTTTCCAACATGACTTTCAGATCTTATTCCGATTCCGCTAATCCCGCCACATCATCTGTGTATTTTACGGTCTTTATTGGTTCTCCGCCTACTACAACGTTCGTTGATTTTTCCAGGGCCTTCTGTAATAGTTTTTTCGACATAGCCTGCGTATGTTTGTGATCGCAAAACTTTAAAAGTAGTCGGTTGATTGACCTGAAATTTTGACACAACGTTGCATTTGAATACAAGCGTGTTTACGAAGTGGTTTGAACGAAATCGGATAGTTAGTTTTTTATAATTAATAATTTTATGGAATTAAAATAATTACAAATCCGCACGAGAATTGGATCGACCTTGTCGCTAGGCAACAACGACTTACGCTATATCATTATAAGTCCGGTAAGAATTGCTGTATATAGGAGGATGGGAACACACCGCCATGTTTTATGAAGGACCTTTCTTTGTAGGAGGTACATATAATCAGGCAACTCATTGCCTGTTATTTGGAAATAGGAATCCAACATGCCGTGCTAGAGATGTACTTCCATGTAACTAGGCAAGTCATGTGTAAATGTGCATAAATGTGTCCTGTGCTCGCAAAACTCTACAAGTAGTCGACCGTCGTCTGTGTTTTTGTCAGCCATAGTACGAGTTTTATGAGCTGAATCAAGAAGAAAAGCAGCACAATAGTCTCAACAAGGCCAAGAACAATTAGACCAACGTATACAGTTGCAATATCTGAATGATCGAGCTTCATATCACCAAACTGCTTTTTCATACGAACAGGATATTCAATACAATACCCCATGTAAATTCTTTCAAATCGGAAAAATGGACAAAGTTTGTTCGCACTGCACAGCAATGAAATTTAAAGGAAAAACCACCGGGAATGTGCTGCGCGAGTGGAAAACTAAACCTACCAGAACTTGAACAGCCAAAAGAACGACTGAAAAGTTTGTTAAATTAAATTATTGATGATTCAAAATATTTCCTCTAAAACATAAGAAATTAAAATTCCTGTTTTTAGGTGACTTCATTCGGCGCTAATGTTATAGCGGAGCATTCTATGCAGTCATTTAAAATTCAGGGACAAATTTACCACAGATCATTACTCTTTGCTTCCTTTTCCACGTAATAATCATAAATTTCTTCAAATCAAGTCTGGCTCCATGGCTAAATGGTTAGCGTGCTGGCCTTTGGTCACAGGGGTCCCGAGTTCGACTCCGGGCAGGGTCAGGAAATTTAACCATCATTGGTTAATTTTGCTGGCACGGGGGCTGGGTGTATGTGTCGTCGTCGTCGTCATCATCATCATTTCATCCTCATCACGACGCGCAGGTCGCCTATGGGTGTCACATCAAAAGACCTGCACCTGGCGAGCCGAACTTGTCCTCGGACACTCCCGGCACTAAAAGCCATACGCTATTTCATTCTTTTTCTCCAAATCTGTTTCATCGGAGATTTAATTCGGATGTTCAAAAATGTGATTGATCTCCTGTTCGCTAAAATACTTTCATTTACTTACTCATTCATTTCATATCAGGCTGAGCCACAGCGTAGCGTGTTTGGCTAATAGGCCTATATTGTACAAAGCTGGTGACAAGCAACATCCCTGTCTCACTCCTCTTTCGATACCCACTTCTTCTGTTTCATATTCGTCTACTCTAACCATCACTTTCTGATTCTTAAACAACTCTTTTATCAGTCTTATGTCTTTCCATTCTACATCCAGTCTTATTTATTAGGCCTAAAATCCATGCTATTATTTACAAAGCAGAATATGATAGTATTCTTATCTGCCCCGTATGAATGTTTGCCTGTGAGTGGCTCCCAGTGAGGACTACGTCATTTCACAATGTTCTTCAGCAAATTACAACTCATTTCCGCGGTTGAATGAATATTCCGTTGGCAAGCAGAGGACCCCCTGACCTTTAGTTATTACTGGGATTAAACTGGCTCCGCCTGCATTGCAGTCAGCCATTGAAAGAGGAAACCGCTCGCTTTTCGATGATCAACTTTAATTAGGGCAATCATGTCTTTGATATGGAACATGGGAGCGTTACAGAAATGGGGGCATGTTAAAATCAAAGTAATTTCTGGATAACACGTGCCACAATAATGTTCAATACTTCATAGCATTTAGCAGCAAAGATCTCACTTCACATAACGTCATCCTGTGATAAAGTAACACCACCATTCTGTATTCGAATTCAGTCCCGCTTTACGTCTTATCTTAGAGGACCGAATTAAGAAGGACAAACCCACGTACATGGCCATGTAGATCTAGATCAGTCTGCAGTGATAAGAATCGAGAGCTTTGAAAAGGAAGCAGCAATCCAGAAAGGAAGGAGGCAAGGCTGCAGTTTGATCCCTGTCCTTTTGAATGTTTGTATAGAACAGGAGGTAAAGAAAATGAAAGAGGAATTTTGAAAGGGAATTACTATGCAAGGACAGGAAATCAAAACCCTGAGATTTGCCTAAGCCATGGCACTACAGCCCTGCAGGGCCTTGGCCTACCAAGTGACCGCTTCTCATCCCGAAGGCCTGCAGATTACAAGGTGTCGTGTGGTCAACATGACGAGTCCTTTAGGTCATTAATTCTTGCCTTTCTAGACCGGGGCCGCTATCTCACCGTCAGTTAGCTCCTCAATTCTAATCACGTAGGCTGAGTGGACCTCGAACCAGCCCTTAGATTCAGGAAAAAAATCCCTGACCTTTCCGGGAATCGAACCCGGGGCTTCGGGGTAAGAGGCAGGCACGCTACCCCTACACCACAGCCAGTGCAATCACTACCGTGTTTTATTTGTCACAAGGCTAGAGGCCAGTATGTTAACGATGCGAGTACTATAAAAATTACCTGCCTTCTCGGTTGGAGTGCTGGCTCGTAGATTTAAAAACATTTCAGAGTGATCTCCCCAGAAAGTGTCGTCAGCTGGGTGGCAGGAATGAGTAGCCGGATGAGGAATACCGCGTAAAAAATGAATATGATCAAATTTCAACTTAATCCCCTGAGGGCATTAACTATAATATCAGACAGGTAAACAACTTCAAACCTGAACTATTTTAGTGTTATCACAAGCAAGACATAACAGATTATTTTGAACTTCTCGCGTTCTACTGTTCGTTCATAATCATGTAACACTGGGGCTTACCAATCGGATGTCCGGCTCCATAGCTAAATGGTTAGCTAGCTGGCCTTTGGTCACAGGGGTCCCGGGTTCGATTCCCGGCAGGGTCGGGAATTTTAACCATCATTCGCTGGCACGGGGGCTGGGTGAATGTATCGTCTTCATCATCATTTCATCCTCATCACGACGCGCAGGTCGCCTACGGGAGTCAAACCGAAAAATGACCTGCACCTGGCGAGCCGAACTTGTCATCGGATACTCCCGGCTCTAAAAGCCATACGCCATTTCATTTTACTGTACCAATCGGTTGGTGTGGAGTGCCAGACGGGTTTGTTACGTCATGAAGAATCGAGTGCTCGCATGCGATTCCACGCTAATCCAGACACCGCTCGCACACGACATTACGTGATAGACAAATTAAACATTTAAACTCCGATGTAATTGATGCAGTTATGCCAACAATAATGAAAATGTATCATTTAAATAAACGGTTTTGTCCGCCTCTGTGGTGTAGTTCTTAGTGTGATTAGCTGCCACCCCCGGAGGCCCGGGTTCGATTCCCGGCTCTCCCACGAAATTTGAAAAGTAGTACGATGGCTGATTAGAGGTGGATTCGATTCCCACCTCAGCCATCCTGAAAGTGGTTTACCGTGGTTTCCCACTTCTCCTCCAGGCAAATGCCGGGATGGTACCTAACTTAAGGCCATGGCCGCTTCCTTCCCTCTTCCTTGTGTATCCCTTCCAATCCTCCCATCACCCGCAAGGCCCCTGTCCAGCATAGCAGATAAGGCCGCCTGGGCGAGGTACTGGTTATCCTCCCCGATTGTATCCCCAGACCCAATGTCTCACGCTCCAGGACACTGTCCTTGAGGCGGTAGAGGCGGGATCCCTCGCTGAGTCCGAGGAAAAAGCCAACCCTGGAGGGAAAACACATTAAGAAGAAGAAATTAAAAAAGCTCTTTACTCGCGTAAAGGGGAACAGCTAAAGAATCTGCACTCTCTCTCTTTCTCGTTTTCTAAGACCAAAAATGTATGCACTATTCTATACTTTTTCATAAAGCGAAAAATTGCACGAGTGGGAATTTTTTCTGAGACACCTATACTCTAATTTCTTGTCTCGAGTCGTGCTGGCTCGCAGCCTGTGTTAGTTACGGTAGCTAAGGAAGACAGCGAATGTATCACCTCGTGAAGACGTATGGTCCTTCAGGGAGCCTGTCTCTCTCCTCCAGGCGGGAAACATTACACCCCTCCAGAGAGTTCTGCAGCCGAACAAGATAGATGTTCGTATGATTTAAACCTCCACCAGGCGTCGCCTCTGTACAATGTAATTTACGTAACCCGATTTCTGTCTTCCACGCCAGAGATACAGTAATTAAGTGCACTGGGACGCGCGGCAGAGTACACGTTATAAAGTTTCCGAGAATGGTGTGTCGGTTCTAGTGATCCCGGAAGATTTTAACTACCTCCAGTGTGTCGGAGGTGAGGGTTGGGGAGGGACTGTTTGGTGGTGGTTACTGCTTCAAGGTGAACTGCAATTTCGAACTTCCTCCTCCTCCTTCTTTTTCTTCTTCTTCTTCTATTATTATTATTCTTGGTTCGAATGGGCCTACTTTGTACCACGCTTGTTCAACTGTTCAGCTTTGAACTTTACCCAGCATTTTCTGCCAGTGTATTTCCTTTCTTTCAGCTGTCCAGCGGGTACCTTTCTTCCGGGGTTTTTGCCGAAATCCATGGACTTCCTTCAGGGTACGTCGTATAGACCATCTATCATGAAGATCTGAAACTCCCAGTTCTTTAACCCTTTATAAGGCAGTACTCAATAAAACACTTTCTTTTATAACTAACTTTATTTACAGGCTCTATAAGTGCTAAATAATACAATTTAACAGAAAACAAAGACAATGCATTGCTCAGGAGGTCAGTAATAATACTTCCCACCGCCTGCTGTCTGCCATTCAGAATTGGGAACATATTTCCCATGGCCCACCTACGGACACAATTTCAGTTCAGTTAGTTCACTTTTTATTTAGCAGAAATATTTCGGACACCTATGTGGGCTATGGGAAGCATATTTCCACATACAATGTGAAAGAAATTTATATCTCGGAACTCCTCAATTGGTAAAAGGAAGTAAATAATCTCAGAACAAATGAGAAAAACTCACAATAAACAAAGAAAATTCATGTAAATAGTATATAGACTTATAATATGTTGATTTCTTACCCTATTTTCACTTCATAAATCTTGTTCACAACAGGCGTTGCGCTGGCACAATATCACTCACTATTGAGATATTTTCCAAAGAAGCTAAAGATTCTAAGGAGATCAGAATAGTTCCACAGATATTTCCAAGAGTACATCACACATCAATACATGGAAAATAAACTCCAGCGCCCAGTAATGACAAAAAACCGAGGTGGGAAAATAATTCCCACCGCCTTATAAAGGGTTAACGTCCTACTCTGTTCCTGTCAGTCAAGTGGTACGGATCGTTTTGTTCTGCCAGAAGATGAACAGGTGATTGGTCAGTCTTTTGGGAGGCAGTCTTACTATATGGCCTGGAAAGATACTCTCCTTCTAGCACAATCAGAGAGCCTCTCTCTGTGTTCGTAAAGCTTGGAATTGTGCCGTCTACGGAATTCTTCACCTTCCTTTCCTGAGAATTCTTTCACTTTCTCTATCAGACCTCTTCGGTTCAATGGCATACAAAGCTTCTGGTCGTATGAATGACGTGTAGTGCTTCAGTTTCAGACTGTGTGATATGCATGTTTTGTTATAAGTGTTCTTTACCAGTCGAAACGCCACTTCCAACTTGTTAACTCCCATGGATAATGATGCTCTTTCCGATAAGTTGGGTTCAATCCATTCACCGAGATAATTTTTTCAGTACTCTTGACTTTTTCTCGTTCTAGTAGTATCTCTCTGATAGCTTCGTGATGTTGGTAAAGAACTCTGTTTTCTCCAAAGACACTTGAAGACCCACTTTGGCTGCCTGTCTTCTGAGGCAATTGATATGTATTGTTGCTGTATCCAGCGAATCGGCAATCAGTGTCATGTCGTCAGCAAAGGCCAGGCAATCTACAACCAGCCTTTCCTTCTTATGACCCAGGTATGTCCCACTCTGAATACCCAAGTTGGTCAGTTCTTTGAGCCTTCCTCTCACAACCTCTTCAAGGACATAGCTGAAGAGAAGGTGAGAAAATATAAGAAAATTGAATGTCAGACTGGTAACACAAAGCTGGTACAGGTAGATAATTTCAAGTATTTAGGATGTGTGTTCTCCCAGGATGGCAGTATATTGAGTGAGGTTGAATCAAGGTGCAATGAATCTAATGCTGTGAGATCGCAGTTGCGATCAACAGTATTCTGTAAGAAGGAAGGTCAGCTCCCGGACAAAACTATCTTTACATCGGTACTTTCCAGTACGGGAGTGACAGCTGGTTGGACTCAGGATATCTTATTCATGAGTTAGAAGTAACAGATATGAAAGTAGCGAGAGTGATTGCTGGTACAAACAGGTGGGAACAATGACAGGAGGGTGCTCGGTATGAGGAGATAAAGGCTAAGTTAGGAATGAACTCTATGGATGAAGCTGTACGCATAAACCGGCCTCGGTGGTGGGAAGAGGGAGACAGGGGGAGCGAGCGAGACAGGCGTGGGGAAAGAGAGAGACAGCGCTATTGCTCCAAATGGAGGAGTGGGGGTTTGCACTCTGGTCAACCAAGCTAAATCGTCTTATGCACCGTGCACAGCGCATGCACCAGGCGCATGCACCCTGAGAGGCCCTGGTCTATATGGTGATGTGTTTACAGTATATTTTATACATATGCGATAAAGCCCATTAGAACTATGCTAGAGGCGTGCATTTGCCTTCCTTCGTGCCCATATTTATTTCATTCTTTTACTGTGGGCTTCCTTTCTGTCTTCAGACCAGGTTCTCCCGGTCTTCTTCTTTGGTCTGTCCTCTTGGTCAACTTGTCATTTGTAAATTTTGGATCTGAAGATTACCCTGTTTTGGACATCTGCTGGTGTAATTCCTTGCTATTTCAAATCGGATTTGATTTCGCCAGTCCATTTCAGTGTATTTGTTTTGCCCTTACTCCTTACTCTTTGTTTTGTAAATCTGTCTGGATGCATTCTTTTAATATGTTCATGAAAACTTAACCTGCGTTTTCTAATGTCACTGTGAATGTTTTGCGAGTTTTGGAATTATTATAGCTCCCTCTGTGGATTAGCGGTACAATTTTGTCCTCCGGATCCCAAGATACTGGGTTCAAACCCGGCAGAAATAATCGGATTTGTGAAGGGCGAAAAAAGAATGTTCTTTTCGACACTCCATGACATACGATGTCGGCATGGCACAACAGCCCCGAAGGGCCATGGCCTAACAAGCGGCCGCTGCTCAGCCCGGAGGCCCGCAGATTACGAGGTGTCGTGTGGTCAGCACGCCCAAACCTCTCGGCCGTTATGCTTGGCTTTCCAGACAGGACATTGGATGTTAACCCAAGAAAGTTATTAAAACTCGGTTTACTTTGCCTTCTCGGAGGTCGAGAGGGAGAGGGGCGCCTGGGGTGCTGGATTCCAGTGCGCGGGTGCCTGTAATCTAGTGATGGGTAGTTCGCGAACGAACTAGTTCTCGGGAACTACTTCACTCCCACGAACTGTGAAGTGTTTACTCCTCTCTCGAGAACTACTTCGCGAACTGTAGAACTTCACGAGTGTGAAGGGAATGGGAAGGAACTTGTTGGCGGACGAACTACTTCAGCGGTTGCAGAGTGCTCTGGCGTGAAAATTACACATTTTGAAGTAGTTCGCGAAGTAGTTCGTGAAGTAGTTCTTTCTTGGGAGCGAGAGCGAATGAACTAGTTCCCACAGGTGAACTGCTTCTTCCCATTACTACTGTAATCAAACGGAATGGTGAGGATATATCTTTGTCAACTATGGAGAGGGCCGGACTTGCCGTTCCAGGTAGGGCAGCTCCTTTTCTTCCTCACCAGGGAGCGGGGACACGGCACGGCCGGTCAGTAACGTAGTTATAAGGGTGGCGCTCACATGTGGATAGGTTATCCGCCCATGTGAGAGTCCACATTGTAGATGTGGTTCATATGTTTTATCTTTTTCTCTTTGTAACAGAAATATGAATTTGGGCCGAAAGCCTGTAATGTTCTTCAATAAATACTATACTACTTTGCCATCTCGTAGGCCTAGAGTAAAACGGAACATCGAAATTGAAGAACGGCTGGCGAAATTAAGATTTGTGGCAGCGCAATACTAGCGAGTGATGGCCGACCGCCATTCTCTTCGTTAGTTTTTCTAACAAAGACTGAGTGCTCACAAACTTATCATCTGTCAATTTTACTACTACTTTTTACTTAATCCGTTCATAAATGCGGCACAAACACACAAGAAATAGCCTTTACTTTTTCCAGTCAACCCAAAATGCGTGTCGCAGGGAGGATCAGTATGACCAAGAACTGGACACCTAAGCCTCCTGCGTAAAAATCTTTTAGCCCAATTTTCCGATAACAAAATTAGGCTTATGTGAACGAATCTGATCCACGATATGTCACTATAATATTTGTCCCAAATGGAAGATAATATTTGCTTTCAGTCAACAAAAGTCTAAAATCTCAGGTAAATTAAAAAAATACCGCCGTTACTAGAGAAATCTCTAGAGAAATACGTATACGTACTTACGGGCTGTAGACAGACTCCATTATGTTACATTCCGCTGCTCTTTGGTTACTTCATTGAGGTCCAGGGCTGGCACCGATGAATGGGAGTGCTATGTCTGTGAATTATCATTATCGTTGTCCATATGTCTAGCGCGGGCAGTTCAAACAGCAAAATGGAGGTCAGCAGCATTCAGAAAGTTATCGCATTCTTTAACGAAGCAAATGCCCGTGTTATAAGGAAGCTACAAGACCTAAAGTATATTGCCGGAGAAATAGCGTAAGTACCACAAAAGTGATTTTTGTTGAAAGAAAAATAGCATGATCCCTGGATCAATAAATCATTTAATGAATCCTTTGCATATCGCGATATAATTCAGGAAATGTTGCCATATTTTCTTTCTTTCTTTGCAGCACTACCGCGAAGTGACAAATTAAGTGACAGTCCTTCAAATTACATCGAATGAGAAAACAAATCAATAAAACGACACCAAAGAACTTCAGTGAGCAAAGACATCACACACGACAGTGTTAGACAAACAAAACACTTACGGAAGCGCTGCGACGTAGCAGAAATAGTAGTTGTAAGGCAGTAAAGTATGTATTCTCTAAAATTAAATATTTCTTAATTTACCTGAGATTTTAGACTTTATTTGAGTAAAAACAATTATTATCTTCCAATTGGGACAAATATTACAGTGAGATTTCGTGGATCGGATTCGTTCACGTAACCCAAAAAATGGCATAAAATTGAAAGCTTTGTATCTAATCAAACAGGATTCTTTCATGTTTCAACATTCCTTCATTATTTTAAAATTGCTTGGTTAGCCCACTTTTTATTATTATTAAAGGAAATGCACACAATGTGCAAAATACAAACACTATATTACATTACTCTAGTCCTAGTTGTGTCTACACTAATATTATAAAGAGGAAAAATTTGTTTGTTTGTAACGAATAGGCTCAAAAACTACTGAATCGATTTTAAAAATTACTTCACCTGTAGAAAGCTACATTGCGAGTGAGTAACATGGGCTGTATTTTATTTTCAAAACAATTCGAGTTGGGGGGGGGGGCACGGCGGGAGATATAAAAATAATAGGCTAATATAGGCAAAATATCGAATTTGTCGTATAAGGACGAGACAAAGCTCAATTTAATCCTCTTGACGCAAAGAACAAAACTCGGTAAGCCCTACGGGCCCGAAAACCATGTTTTAACGCCCTAAAACCAACCGTTACGGAGATATTGGCACCACACTACCCCTCCTCTAGGAATCGGATAAAGTAATGAACTGCCGTAACCATGGCAACGTCAGCTCCAGGATTCTACAGCAGCGAAATTATCTACAATAAATCACGAAAACTTAACATGTTGCAGACATAAAAATTGATACTTGGAATCCCCTTTAAAAATAAAAGAACACAAATATTCGTTTTCAGAAAATCCACTTAAGGGGGTGGGGTGTGAAAAGAAGTGAGGAAGGAGTTGAATTATTTATATGAGGATACATATATCTCAACAAATGAAGATGTTATAGACTTTAAAATTGGTACTTGGAATCTCTTTAAAAATGAACACACTCTTTTTGGAAAATGCACTTAAGGGGGTGAAAAGAATAAAAAAGCGTGTGAATTTTTAAAAATGAGTACCTTCTTCTTCTATCGCTTTACCCACACCTGTGAGGTTGCGGCTACGAACTGTGTCACACATGAGGATTTGGCCCTGTTTTACGGTTGGATGCCCTTCCTGACGGCAACCGTATGTGTAGAGATTTAATCTATACTTCTATACTAATATTATAAAGTAGAATAATTTGCATATTTGTTTGTAACGGATAGACTGAAAAACTACTGAATCGATTTTAAAAATTGCTTCATCTATAAGAGCTACATTGCCAGTGAGTAACATGGGCTGTATTTTATTTTCAAAACAATTCGAGGGGGGGGGGGCGACGACGGGAGATATTAAAATATTAAAATAATAGGCTAATATAAGCGAAATCGAATTTGTCGTACAAGGACGAGACAAGGCTCATTTTAAGCCCCTTGACGCAAAGAACAAAACTCGGTAAAACCTTCGGGCCCGAAGACCCTGTATTAAGGCCCTAAAACCAACCGTTATGGAGATATTGGAACCACACTCTCCCTGCTCTAGGAATCGGATAAAGAAACGAACGTCCGTAACCATGGCAACATCAGCTCCAGGATTCTTCAGCAGCTAGACTATGCATGTACGTTTGGGCATAGCTGCCAACCAAAATTGATACACGTATGACTTACTATCTGGAAAAAATAAACTGTTGTGTAAGACGCTCATAGCACTCCTTTGGGCGTAAAGGGAGTAAAGTATAAAAAGAATAGCCCCGGAGATCTCCTTAGTACAGCGACCAGCGGTTGCCGACGGGCCTCCGTTTTTACGTACGGGCTTAGGGTTCAGCATTTTGCGGAGTCTGTTACCTGTAGTTTAAACTATTTTCTATCAAATAAAGGAGTAGTAGGATCATTGACATTATTAGTGCCGATATTTTGGTCCACTTTTATGATCATTGTAACCATGAAAACCTATATACTGTACATAATTTCTCAACATTTATACTCAGATACATTATATGATGTGCGACATGAGAATTATAATTCTCGAAAATTATAGTAGTTTCTTTTATGCATCGCGTATTTCCTTGGTCATTTTTAGTAGTTACGAAATGTCGGATCAAACAAATACATTCAATAATATTTATATTTGTGGTACGATCTAGCGGAAGTATACTTACACTAAACGTGCAGCTTTGTGAAGGGAGCAGGTATATCTAGGTAGGAATGAAGGAAAAACATGGTAGCAAAAGATCTTAGAGGTCGACGCTAATTAGGAACTCATATTTAGAGACCCCATGAAGACAAGAAGAAGATACACTATAATTCCAAACATGACAAATAATTCCTACGAACTTAAGTAAATATACCAGTGATATAAATATCTAATGAAGTCAGCCACACCGATTGTATGAGTAACTAAAGCCAGTTTCTGATAACCCGTACGAAGAACGGGTACTTCTGCTAGTTATTGATATTTTTCTTTTACTGCAGATATTTGCATGATATCTTTCACAGTGTTCTCTGCGCAATTCACACACACACACACACACACACACAATTTTCATTCGGGTGATAAACTACCTTATTTTGGCAGAACCATGTGTTGCATTACGTGTCGAAGTTTGTAATTTGCTTGTTTCCCGTCATTATGGCGTCTGTTGAATAAAAGTCGTTCCAGATATAGCTGCGTTTTTCTACGAGAATTTGGAATGTGTTCTTGTAGGCCTTAGTGTTTGGCAGGCGTATCTGAATGCTGATGCCTTCTATAAAGAAAGAGCCGGGCTGAGTGGTTCAGACGGTTGAGGCGCTGGCCTTCTGACCCCAACTTGGCAGGTTCCATCCTAGCTCAGTCCGGTGGTATTTGAAGGTGCTCAAATACGACAGCCTCGTGTCGGTAGATTTACTGACACGTAAAAGAACTCCTGCGGGACTAAATTCCGGCACCTCGGCGTCTCCGAAAACCGTAAAAAGTAGTTAGTGGGACGTAAAGTAAATAACATTATTATTATTATAAAGAAAGTTTCTTTTAATAAGACCTGGGTCAGTCTTGATGGTGCTGTCTTCCCGATACCTAGGATTTGTTTCATACAACGAGCTTTTACTTTCTCTACCGTTATCTTTGCTTTGTGCTTATTTGCAATGTATTGCTTAGTAAATTTTCTACATGTGAGAGATTTACAGGTATTCTAGTCGCCAAATTCTTTATTAGCCCGTTTTTTTTTTTTTTTTTTTTTTTTTGTGAGTACTCATTCATTTGTTGCTGAAGCTGGGTCCCGTTCACATGACACAAATTAAGATTCTGATTAATTTTGTCTGTTGAATACCAAATGTGTCATAAGTAGGGACCTGTGTTTTTCGTTTTATGCTTTGGTGAAAATCGGGGCTATTTTTGAAAAAAATTCGCGTTATTTTTAATCATTTTATTAAAATATTTTGGTAATTTAAAGACATAATACTATCCGTAACAGAAAACAGAGAGAAAATAAGACTATTACTGACCAGCTTCTTGAGCAGAATGACCTACGCGCATGAGTGAGCGAGTGGCAGAACAAGTTGACGTTGTAAGACTTTTTTTTTTTTTTTTTACAATTGGAGTTACGTCGCACTGATACAGATAGGTCTTATTGCGGCGATGGGGTAGGAAAGGCCTAGGAATGGGAAGGAAGTGGTCGTGGCCTTAATTAAAGTAGAGCATTTGCCTGGTGTGAAAATGGGAAACCGCGGAAAACCATCTTCAGGACTGCCGAAAGTGGGGTTCAAACCCACTATCTCCTGGATGCAAGCTCACAGCTGCGCGCCCCTAACCGCACGGCCAACTGGCCCGCTCTGTCAGACTGTGATGGACCGATTGTTTATTCTGGAGGTGGAAAAGCTTTTTTGAGAAGGCAAACACCGTGAATAAACATTATTATGTATATAAAATTGATAAAGTTGAAATTCGCGTTACTATCTCATGTCGTTTTATTTCGCGAAATAAAGCTGTCTAATTATGAATTGTTAACAACGTTAAGTATAGGTAACTGTTTCCCAAGCATTTTAAGGAATATTTTTTAAAAGTCCGTGTTATCGCAAGCGCTAAAAACGCAGGTCCCTTGTCATAAGACATCTTTTACGTGACGGCGTAGTGCGACATGGGTATTTTGTTCCGCCTTTCAAGAATCGGAGGAGTTACGCCGGGTTTGAACCTATGATTTTGGAATCCTGAAGCCAGAACTCTACCACTAATCCACAAAGGCTGCTAGATTGTAGCACATAAACTATCGGATTAAACAAAATATGGACGTATGTCTGTGTTTTGGGCAGTTAAACTGCACACAGGTGCATGGAATCATTTGATTGTGAGTGTGCGGTGTGGTCAGACTGACACAACAAGAGAACGAGCAATCACTGCTCAAACGTGGCAGCCAGGAACATTAGCAAAGCATTTGAAGTTGACAGAGTAAACGATTTAAGCTAAGCATACAGAGAGATGGTTCCGATAATTTCGATCATGTTATACGGCCCTAGGACATGTGTATTTGGCCCAGTTTCACGAACAAATGATCTTATCGATTCTCACCGCACCGGATAGAATAGACAGAGCGCTCTAAGAGCTGAAGTTCATGGGTTCGATTACGGATCAGGGGT
The DNA here is from genome assembly GCF_040414725.1 of Anabrus simplex. Classification (NCBI taxonomy): domain Eukaryota; kingdom Metazoa; phylum Arthropoda; class Insecta; order Orthoptera; family Tettigoniidae; genus Anabrus; species Anabrus simplex. Next base: position 62,074,171 of record NC_090278.1, on the reverse strand, counting down.
TCCCAACTGAATGAGTTGTGTATATAATCCGTCCCGTATTCTACCATATTTTCTTTCTTTCTTAACCTGTTTACCCTCCAGGGTTGGTGTTTTCCCTTCGGAGCTGGAGCTTCATACATTGGGTCGGGGATACAACTGGGGAGAATGACCAGTACCTCGCCCAGGCGGCCTCCCCGCTATGCTGAACAGGGTTCTTGCGGTGGGATGGGATGATTCGAAGGGATAGACAAGGAAGAGGGAAGGAATCGGCCATGGTCTTGAGTTAGGTACCATCCCGGCATTTGCCTGGAGGAGAAGTGGGAAACCACGGAAAACCACTTCCAGAATGGCTGAGGTGGGAATCGAACCCATCTCTACTCAGTTGACCTCCCGAGGCTGAGTGGACCCCGTTCCAGCCCTCGTACCACTTTTCAAATTTCGTGGCAGAACAAGGAATCGAACCCCGGCCTCCGGAGGTGGTAGCTAATCACACTAACCACTACACCACAGAGGCGGACATAATAAGCTTTAGGACTTCTGCCATGTCAAGAAGAAAAGTTCAAATTCTTCACATTTCGCAGAGAACTTTGTGTTCCACGTCTTCAGAAGAAAATCTCGTATCTTCAGGAGGAAGGCTTATAACAATGAAGGTTTGAATTTACAGGGTGAACCAAAAATTCGTTAACATTTGACGAGGCAATAATTCACGGAATATTGGAGGTAGGGAGGTGATAATTCACACACATGATTGGAATGATATGGGATTTTATTGACACAAACAACGAGTGCACAAAGAGGCCAACAGATGGCGGTGGACAGCAAGACGTCAGATACAAATGGCCACATATGCTTGACATGGCATTCAGCTCTGCGCCACAGCAAATCGTAAACGAAGCTAGTGGGACGTAACCGATATTATTATTATTATTATTATTATTATTATTATTATTATTATTATTATTATTATTATTATTATTATTATTATTATTATAGATTATCATTATAGACCCTTATACCTTTCAGCCTGCAAGCCACTGTGAATTTACTATACGTCGCCACAATCCTCTATTTGCAACTAGTGCCGTGGACTCATTTAGTTCTATACCTCTTATCTTTAAATCGTTAGAAACTGAGTCTAACCATCGTCGTCATGGTCACCCTCTATTTCTCTTACCATCCATAACAGAGTCCATTATCCTCCTAGGAGACCTATCCTCCTCCAATCACCTCACATCACCCCGCCACCAAAGCCGGTTTGTGCGTACAACATCATCCATCGAGTTCATTCCTAACTCATATACCGAGTACCCTCCTGCCATTGTTCCCACCTGTTTGTACCAGCAATCATTCTCGCTACTTTCATGTCCGTTACTTGTAACTTATGAATAAGATATCCTGACTCCATCCAGCTTTCGCTCCCGTAAAGTAAATTTGGTCTGAAAATAAACCGATGTAAAGATAATTAATAATAATAAATTATTACTATTTTTATTGTTGTCCCACTCGTTGGCTAAATGGGCCTTCGGTTCAGAGGGTCTCGGGTTCGATTTCCGGCCCGGTCGGGGATTTTAATCGCTTCTGATTAAATTTTCTCTCCGGGGCACTGGGTGTATGTGTCCGTCCCAACACTCTTCTCTTCATATTCGGACAACATACCACACTGCCAACCACCACGGAAACCCGCAATAGTGATTACATCCCTCCATATAGGGTTGGCGTCAGGAAGGGCATACGGCCGTAAAACAGCGCCAAATCCACATGTGCTACACAGTTCGCACCCGCAACCCCATAGGTGTGGGAAAAGCGGTAGAAAATTATTATTATTATTATTATTATTATTATTATTATTATTATTATTATTATTATTATTATTATTATTATTATTATTATTATTATTATTATTACAAATTTTTCACCAACGTTCTAAAGATAGACCTGTCCCATATAATTTCACCAGTTATGCTGACTCGTGAACGTCTTTTCCAATTTCGATTATCCTATTATTGTTGCTCGGTCTAGAAAGCCAAGAATAACTGCCGAGAGGATTTGTCGTGCTGACTATACGACACCTCGTAAACTGCAGGCCTTTAGGCTGAGCAGCGGTCACTTGGTAGGCCAATGCCCTTCTTTTGAGGTCCCATAGTGTTAGGTTAATTATTCTTGACTTTTAGTGACGAGGCATAATTATATTTCCTATTACTACGTGCTTCACTGTCCATTCTTCGACTATGGCCATAAAATTTAAATCGTCTGTTTTAATAATGTCTGATATTTCTTCAGAATTCTGATATTATTATTATTATTATTATTATTATTATTATTATTATTATTATTATTATTATTATTATTATTATTATTATTATTATTATTATTATTCATCTGTTTACCCTCCAGGGTCGGCTTTTCCCTCGGACACAGCGAGGGATCCCACCTCTACCGCCTCAAGGGCAGTGTCCTGGAGCTTCAGACTCTTGGTCGGGGATACAATTGGGGAGAATGACCAGTACCTCGCCCAGGCGGCCTCACCTGCTATGCTGAACAGGGGCCTTGTGGAGGGATGGGAAGATTGGAAGGGATAGGCAAGGAAGAGGGAAGGAAGCGGCCGTGGCCTTATGTTAGGTACCATCCCGGCACTCGCCTGGAGGAGAAGTGGGAAACCATGGAAAACCACTTCCAGGATGGCTGAGGTGGGAATCGAACCCACCTCTACTCAGTTGACCTCCCGAGGCTGAGTGGACCCCGTTCCAGCCCTCATGCCACTTTTCAAATTTCGTGGCAGAGCCGGGAATCGAACCCGGGACTCCGGGGGTGGCAGCTAATCACACTAACCACTACACCACAGAGGCGGACATTATTATTATTATTATTATTATTATTATTATTATTATTATTATTATTATTATTATTATTATTATCTAGCACCCATTAGAAATGGCCTATATACAGGTGTCCCATAAAAGCAGCGACAACGCTTAGTGTGTTGTGCGGGAAGGCAAATTGATCCGTTTTCAAGAAAGAACCCTTATCCAGAAACGTACGGCTTGAACACTGCAGCGCTTCGAAGTGTGAGATGGGTGTGCGTTCGAGATGTCGTCAACAAACCTAACATGACTACCACATCGGGCTCATCACAAACGAGGTTCGAACTGTGTACCTCTTACGTCCATCATTGCAGAGCCTACATCTGCGGTTGTCTATCAAGAATTTCAATCGCTCCGTACACTGGAGCAATAAGGTCCTCCGCTGACGTTTCAGGAGGGAGCTGTCAGCTCGTGAGTACTCAATACAATCCACGTCTTCAGTCTACGGCCTCTACTTGAGAATGTCGTAGGTTGGGCGAAATGTTTGAGATTATGAAGCCGTAATCGTCCGTATCACCACGAGGGAAAAATCAACACTTCTAGCCCTTCAGCCAAGCAACTCAATGTCGAAAACATCCGAGGGATATGAGCTAGGAATTTTACGTAAATACAAGATAATAAAGTATGAGAATATATTCTTTATTTATTCATAAAGATAACAATCCTTTTCTAAATCATCGTTATCCCGTCGATTAGATTAGCAGTTTGCCTTTTTCTACCACTACGAGCGCCAATGTGAGTCAATGCATTGTTTCACTTAAGCACCACTACGAGCGCCAATGTGAGTCAATGCATTGTTTCACTTAAGCACCACTACGAGCGCCAATGTGAGTCAATGCATAGTTTCACTTAAGCACCACTAGGAGCGCTAATGTGAGTCAATGCATAGTTTCACTTAAGCACCACTAGGAGCGCTAATGTGAGTCAATGCATAGTTTCACTTAAGCACCACTAGGAGCGCTAATGCGAGTCAATGCATTGTTTCTCTTAAGCACCACTACGAGCGCTAATGTGAGTAAATGCATTGTTTCTCTTAAGCACCACTACGAGCGCTAATGTGAGTCAATGTATTGTTTCACTTAAGCACCACTACGAGCGCCAATGTGAGTCAATGCATTGTTTCACTTAAGCACCGCTACGAGCGCTAATGCGACTCAATGCATTGTTTCACTTAAGCAGCACTACGAGCGCTAATGTGAGTCAATGCATTGTTTCACTTAAGCACCACTAGGAGCGCTAATGTGAGTCAATGCATTGTTTCACTTAAGCACCACTACGAGCGCTATTGTGAGTCAATGCATTGTTTCACGTAAGCACCACTACGAGCGCTAATGCGAGTCAATGCATTGTTTCACTTAAGCACCACTACGAGCGCTAATGCGAGTCAATGCATTGTTTCACTTAAGTACCACTACGAGCGCTAATGCGAGTCAATGCATTGTTTCACTTAAGTACCACTACGAGCGCTAATGTGAGTCAATGCACTGTTTCACTTCAGCACAACTACGAGCGCTAATGTGAGTCAATGCATTGTTTCACTTAAGCACCACTACGAGCGCTAATGTGAGTCAATGCATTGTTTCACTTAAGCACCACTAGGAGCGCTAATGTGAGTCAATGCATTGTTTCACTTAAGTACCACTACGAGCGCTATTGTGAGTCAATGCATTGTTTCACTTAAGCACCACCACGAGCGCTAATGCGAGTCAATGCATTGTTTCACTTAAGCACCACCACGAGCGCTAATGCGACTCAATGCACTGTTTCACTTAAGCACCACTATGAGCACTAATGTGAGCCAATGCATTGTTTCATTAAGCACCACTACGAGCGCTAATGCGAGTCAATGCATTCTTTCACTTAAGCACCACTACGAGCGCTAATGCGAGTCAATGCATTGTTTCACTTAAGCACCACTACGAGCGCTAATGCGAGTCAATGCATTGTTTCACTTAAGCACCACTACGAGCGCTAATGTGAGTCAATGCAGAGTTTCACTTAAGCACCACTACGACTGCTAATGTGAGTCAGTGCAGAGTTTCACTTAAGCACTTATAAGCATATTAGGTGTGGACATGTTTCAAAAAATCAAAATACGCCTAAGGGTATTGAACGAAGGAACATATTACAGAAAGAATAATATAAGTAACTTAATTTGGCTAGGATTTGAATTGAAAAGAAAACGAGTACAGAAACAGGAAGTGTATTTAAGCTGGACATGATTTTCGATTTCTTTTTAATTTGATAGAGCTGTCCACGACTCACAGTTTGAAACCTTTCCGATTCCTTTAGCCCTTCAACTGTTGGCACATTTGAGAAAATTGCTTAATTTTACGTTTTTCGTAGTCTATGGGGAGCCCTACTTTGTGTGCTAAGAAATGTATTCAGCATTAAAAAGTCGCGAAAAGGCAGGTCATAAGACAATGTGATCCTTAAACTGTTAACGCACGTCCACGAACATATTGACTCTAGTAGTAAATTGCGTTTTCTGTAGCATGTTCACAAACCGTAGTAGTGCCGAGAACTTTTAGTTGAGGCTGTGGCGTGAGAGTGCTCATTATTTTTTATGGTAGCAGGTAGAAGAGAGGAGAGACCTCATTACTGCCCCCACGTGACCCACATACCACAAGACAAGTGTCCACTAAGACGTGACAGTGTGGTCTTAAGACAGGACGGGGTGTGAGAGTAGTTTTGTCAACTTCAAAGCCATATGCATGGAAATTCGATTACAAATAGAAAAACTGAACTACGTTCAAAACCTAAAGAGTAACAGTTTTTTAAAACAATTTTCAGTATAAGAATCAAAGGCATTTCTGTTGACAAGTGAGCTGCAGTGAAGATGGTAGAACGAGATCTTGATTCAAGGTACATAAAGGGGTTATACAAGTCTCTAATCTTCCACCCTTGTTGTTCATACTTTACATGGATCATCTACTGAAAGGTATAAAGTGGCAGAGAGTGGCGGTTCGTGCATGAAGGGCATTTGGGCGCCGCACCGACGCCTTTTCCAAAACACTTAACGTTATTTCACCCTGTAATTGATTACTTTAAGAGACGGACAAATGTAGCGAAGTCGAACTTACATGGTGCGCTATTCAGTTGTACAATGTTATATTTATTATTTCGCCTGTATACATTTTGCTTTTCTATTTTCAACGAAATGTCAAAGACTTTCAAACCGTGGCTGCTGTCCAGCAAGCACAATGTTTTCTCTTTAGTCGTGAGGCGCGCGGACTGTGGCAGCAGAGTCTTGAGTAGTTCCCTAATCATTGCAAGTGTGCGAGGTGCGGCAGGAGCCTGGAGGAGCGGTATGGACTTGTCAGGGGAACGGCGGAGGCCTCAGCAACATCGCTAACCACTTTACAATGTACCTTGGCTTCCCCGCACCCCACCACGTCTTACGTTAATTGTTGTTAGAGATAAATTCCAAAACACTTTATAAAACACTGGATTGTACTGACTCTTTAAGCAATTCAGTTCTATAAAAAACTACAAAAAGATTCAGAATGTAACCATAACGTGACTGCGCTATTTGTACGGTGATCAGATTGTTAAACACGTTTTCATGCTTTGATATTTGATCAAGGAGAGAGAAATTCGGGAGTACACTGTTTATTTGTTTCCATGAATGTCGTTATTATCACTTGTGATTGTGATCAGTGAAACAGTGCAGTGTCATAGTAGTCGGGATTACATTAGATGTTAGCCTCTTAGTGTGTGTGCATAAATGACAGTGTAATTAATTAATGTTGTGGTACAAGCAGATTTCTATTCAGCCAGTGTCATCGGATTATTATTATTATTCATCTAAAAATATAGACTGGCCTGTGAAAACTAGACCGTTTGGGGAGGGTGAAGAGATAACGGCACAGCCCTACCGGAATAAAATGCACGAACAGCTACTGGTGGCAGATTGTGATGACAGCCGCATTCCAATACCTTGAAACTTGAAAATAAGTGCCATGTGTACGATATGGAACTTAGGCATTCCAAAATGTATGTGATATCAGCAGGAAAGAAACCTAAGGGAACTGAATATGAGATTGGGGATACAAAGCTGGAACAGGTAGATAATTTCAGGTATGTAGGATGTGTGTTCTCCCAGGATGGTAGTATTGTAAGTAAGATTGAATCAAGGAGCATTAAAGCTAATGCTGTGAGCTCGCAGTTGCGATCGACAGTATTCTGTAAGAAGGAAGTCAGCTCACAGACGAAACTGTCTTTACACCGGACTGGTTTCAGAATGGGTTTCCTTTACGGGAGTGAAAGCTGGGTGGACTCAGGATATCTTATTAGTAATTTCGAAGTAACAGACATGAAAATAGCGAGAATCATCGCTGGTAAAAGCAGGTGAGAACAATTGCAGGAGGATACTCTGAATGAGGAGATCAGTAATAAGTTAGGAATGAACTCGACGGATGAAGCTGTGCCCAAAAACCGGCTTCGGTGTTGGAGTCACGTGAGGCGAATGGAGGAAGTGATGGTGGTTACTGTTTTAAGAGGAAGTGTAACTTGGCAGCCAACAAATGAGACAACAATGAAACAAATTTACGGACAATATTAGAGTCCGCTATAACTCGAAGTTCGTTTTTTTTATTTGTGCCACTATTGCAGCGCTTTATGGATATAGTTGATTGTTCATAAATTTGTTTTCAATATGGTTTCGCGCAATATGAATTTTGACTAATATGACTTGTTTTATGCTGTTATTTTGTAGAATATTGTTTTGAACAATTTTACATTATCAATACATGACGTAATTATAACGTTTAAAACCTTCTCTTCTATTTAGTCGTAAAATTGCAGGCATTTGTGAAAGAGGTCTGTAGAAGAATATAACACACGATGTAGTATTTGACAGAACATAAACATTGTTAAAAAGTACTATTTTCTACACTGCACTGAATTTTTTTCAGTCAAATCGAATCACTAAACGAAAATTTCGTTGTTTATCCAAGTGATGCAAAACCGTAAGGTATTAATTTTTCTGTCACAAATTGAGATGCCTCCAACCCAATCATCAAGTGCCTTTCTTATGACTAGAGTCCTGATTATTTGGTGCTGATAGGTTAGAATGCAAACTTACTTAAGCCAGTAACAAGTATACCCTACACTGTACAACGCTTATGCCATGAGATTTGCATACATATTAGGGGTACTGCCTATAGAACTCCTTGAATGTATGCTACTCTTCCTACAGTATGGTACAACGGGTTGCATGACACTTCCCACAAACCAAATTACTTTGCATTCTAACGTATTACCACCTACAAAATCTGAGGTATACTTATGACATACTCGCCGCAGACGTTGTGAAGTTGAGAGGACTAGATGCAGCCTTGTCTGACGCCACGGGACACACTTCTGCACTCGTACAGACATTTCATCAGTGATATAAAATGGAAATATATAACAACACAGAAAAGGCAAAAAGAAGGCACTGAACTTTCAAATAACCAACGAAACCAAAATCAGTCAACAAAGGCAAATGAATAAGGCGTCCCTACCATTCCCAAATATAAGGAAATATATTTATATTTATATTTATTAACACTTTGAGATATCCACCCAGGTAAAACGTGTTTTTATTTCTGCCTGATTTTTTGGTTCTACGTTCTTACCTGTTATTCTGTTGGAGTTAACAGCTGTAGGTCTTCAATATCCACCTGCAACAAAACGGAAAATTTTCTATTAGGTCGGTGATTTTGTTGTTATTTCAAAATACACAATAATGGCTATTCTTTGCCAGCTCTTCCATTGTGAGAGATTGTAGGGGATGCAGTGAGGTCGACATTACCGATTCCCTTAAAACCCATACTTAATGAACGATCCTTGTATGCAGAGCATAACTATATTAATTGTAGTAAAATAATGAAAATACAGTAAAACCTGTTCTCCGCGGAAATCCAAAGGACTTGAAATGTTTTTCCCTGTATCCAGCAGCATGATTGCCTTTCATATAGGTGGTTAAGAAATAAAAATCATAAGTAAAAGGAATTCGGGAAGGGAATCGCAATCCAAGGAGAGGAAATCAAAACCCTGAAATTTTCTGATGATACTATAAAGTGAAATGAAATAATCAAAGAATTCTGGTGATGAATAATCATGGCAAGATGAAGAACTTACGTTCCTGTGTTTCACCTTTACATAAATCCTAGTTACTTACCCATACTGAGACAAAAAATATGCTCAATCTATGTCTCAAGCACTAGAGAATATTGTATGATAACGTATATAGCTTAGAATTACTAACATCCATCTTTTCTGGTGCAGAAAATCACTTCACTTCCCAAAAATGCGCGCTCCTGGCAGCCATTACACTACACACATGTAAACCAACACGTTCACCAACCTAGAAACTGCAAATATACCAGAGCAGAATTTTTTTCTAGATTTTCTGATGTCCACACCCGGTGGCAGCACAAATCAAATGTGGGAATCAGGTCATCCACTGGCCGCGAAAAGGTTTAATATGAGGTTAATTGCGTCCCGTTGGGTTCCACATCAAATCATCGACGTACAGAAATGGCATCGGTATGCACTGGCTAGCATCCAGCTGGACAGAAACCGCAACAAAGGAGAGGCATTTCTGCAGCGTATTGTCGCCACTGCTGAGACGTGGGCACGAGCGTACGAGCCTGAATTAAAGCAACAAATGAACGAATGGCATCACCCAGATTCGCTATGCCTGAGCGACAAACCGTGAACAATGACTATTATTGCCGATTTCTGAAACGATATCTGCGTCCGGCTATGCGGACGATCGCCATATCTTTTTGCATGACAACGCACATATCGCAAACAATGTCAAGCTCTTATTGAAACAGTGGCCTCCGAACTCACCAGACATGAGTCCTTGTGACTTCGACCTGTTTCCTAACTTGCCGAGGCCGCCGATTTCCTGGCGTGCCATCTGGACTCCGCGCAGCAGGGCTCTCTGTCGCTGCCATCAACAGAGAACGCCTTGCCAAAGCATCCCAACGACTTCCAGACATTTAGCAAAAGGCAATAGACTTTTTTTTTCTAGTTGCTTTACGTCGCACCGACACAGATAGGTCTTATGGCGACGATGGGACAGGGAAGGGATAGGAGTGGGAAGGAAGCGGCCGTGGCCTTAATTAAGGTACAGCCCCAGCATTTGCCTGGTGTGAAAATGGGAAACCACGGAAAACCATTTTCAGGGCTGCCGACAGTGGGATTCGAACCTACTATCTCCCGAATACTGGATACTGGCCGCACTTAAGCGACTGCAGCTATCGAGCTCGGTAGGCAATAGACTTTGCATGTGACTACATTGAAGGAATTTAATGAAACTGTACTTGTTAAATCATTCAATATTACCACTACATTATTAACAGCCCTCATATTAACCTTTTTATGATGTATTCTTCTATCATAATAGATAGGAAACATTTTTAAAATTCTAACATATAAAATCAGCGAAAGATAGCTGCCACCACGTGATATAACACTGCCACTTCTCTGGTTATTATATAGAGTCCGGACTATTCGGTGCTGATAGATTACAATGCAAACTTACTTAAACCAGTAACAAGTATACCCTACACTGTACAACGGTTATGCTATGAGATTTGCATAGATAATAGGGGTACAGCATAGAGAACTCCTTGAATTTATGCTACTCTTGCTACATTATGGTACAACGCGTTGCATGACACTTCCTACAAACCAAATTACTTTGCATTCTAACCTATTACCACCTACAAATCCGAGGTATAGTTATTAATACTACAAAAAAATGTGCTGCAATTGCGGCTTGGAGTGCACCGTGGAAACCCCAGGCGAAGTTTTTACACGCGGGTTTATGAGACCGCACATTAGCAACCATGTAAGCAGTTTTCTGAAGGTCAAGGTTACTATGAAGTAACCAGTTATTACACAAAAACAGGCTTAACTTCACACCTGGCGTTCCCCTGCTCAATTCTCCGTCTATTTCTCGCTATTTATTGTAAACTTTAATTTAATCTCACCATGATTCCCGAACATACCTATCTATATGAAGAAAACAATTACAGTATTATTTAGTCTCAGCAGTTCAAAAATTGTGTCAAATTATTCGGACTTCGATTCAGAATTTTCAGGTTCTGTGGGGTCGGGGATTTCATCCGCGTCTCGTTAAATAAATAAGTAAATATTTTTTTGCTAGTGGCTTTACGTCGCACCAACACACATAGGTCTTATGGCGATGGTGGGATAGGAAATTCCTATGAGTTGGAAGGAAGCGGCCGTGGCCTTAATTAAGGTACAGCCCCAGCATTTGCCTGGTGTGATCATAGGAAACCACGGAAAACCATCTTCAGGGCTGCCGACAGTGCGATTCGAGCCCAGTATCTCCCGGATGCAAGCTCACAGCCGCGCGCCTCTAACCGCATGGCAATAAATAAATAAATAAGTAAATAAATAAATAAATAAATAAATAAATAAATAAATACATAAATAAATAAATAAATAAATAAATAATCAATAAGCACTGATCTACATTTAGAGCAGTCTCCCAGGTGGCAGATTCCCTATCCGTTGTTGACCTAGTATTTTCCTGAATGATATAAAAGGGGTTTAAAATTTATCAAACATCTTTCTTGGTAAATTATTGCAGTCCCTAACTCCTATTCCTACAAAAAAGAATTTGCACAAATTTTTCCTCTTGAAATCCAACTTATCTTCCTCCTTTTAAAAACTGCACTCAAGCCTATTCGTCTACTGATGTCATTCCACGCCATCTCTACACTGACAGCTAGGAACATACCACTTAGCCGAGCAGCTCGTCTCCTTACTCCCAAGTCTTCCCAGCCCAAACGTTTATATCATTTTCGTTACACTACCCGTGTTGTAAAAAATCACTCCCCCCCCCCAAAAATCGTGCTGCTTCCCTTTTGTTCTTTTCCAGTTCTTGAACCAAGTAGTCCTGGTGAGGGTCCAATACACTGGAACCTTACTCCAGTTGGGGTCTTAGCAAAAACTACAACCTGTGACAATAAAGTTCGGTGAATGAAGTCAGAACGGTCAATCCGGCAACACTGGCAACACACAACGCTGCACATGCGTAGCAGCAGGTTTTGACCACCTGCTCCCAACGTTGTTCAGTTGAGCATCGTGAGTGTGCCGTGTAAGACCTGTTTGACACAGTGCTTATTTAGTGCGTTGGTTCTGAACTGCGAACAGGAACATGAACGACCAAAAGATCAATGTACACTTTTGTTTTAAGCTTGGCAGGACACCGAAAGAAACGGATGCGATGCTGGTACGTGTTTATGAAGATCAAGCAATGACCTTGAAGTGTGTGTACGAGTGGTTCGCCCGTTTTCGAGGAGGCCGGGAAAGTGTTTCTGACAACCCCTGTAGCGGAAGACCGGCGACCGCCGTCAGTGACAAAAACATTGTGAAGGTGAGGACATTAATCACGAACGATCGGCGATTAACTGTACGCATGATAGCGGATGAACTGCAGATTAAGCGTGAATCCGTGCGACAAATCGTTACCCAGAAGTTAGGGAAGAGGAAAACGTGTTCTCGTCTTGTGCCACATCACTTGACTGACGATCAGAAGCAGGCACGTTTAGAGGCTTCACAGGATTTTGTCGAAACGGCGGATGCGACACCAAATTCTTTGAACTGTATTGTCACTGAGGATGAAACCTGGTGTCTCAGGTACGATCCTGAAACGAAGCGGCAAAGCATGGAATGGCGTCATCCGGGATCCCCTCGTCGGAAAAAGGTCAGAGCAGAAAAGTCACGCATCAAACTCGCTTTGAAAGGTAAGAGATTTGACGATATTCCTGACATCCAACGAAAAGTGACGAGGCTTTTGAATACCATCCCAAAGGAAGCTTTCTTGAAATGTTTCCAGGATATGTATGGCCCAAGGACAGTAAAGTTACTGTCGTGCATTGTTCATCTATGTTGATAGTACAAGACTATTCACCGAACTTTATTGTCAGAGGTTGTAATACGCCCCCTCTCTTACATCCTTAATACGACCCCTTAATACCTCATAAAAATGTACAGAGATCTGTACTCTTTACTTACAACCCCAGTAATGTGATTACCCCAATGAAGATCCTTCCTTGTATCAACAAATAAGTGCTTACATTGTTCTCGACGAGGTACTGTCACCCCCATCAACACAGTAATTAAAGCTGAGAGGATTTATTCCTGTTGGGGAAACTTACGACCTGACTTTGTCGAGGTATTTTCGCAGTCGCTCACAATTTATTACTGTTCTATACATAAGAAAACCCCGACGTTTCACTTACTCTAATTCTCTGAGTTATATTTTCTAGACATACTGTATAGCCTATGAAAAGCCTTGGATAGGTCAATGGCGATACAGCCCATTTGACTTCCTGAATCTAAACTATCTTGCAGAAAGTTGAGGCTCGCTGGAATAATCTATCCAAACCCGAACTTTCACACCATCAACACAGTAATTAAAACTGAGAGGAATTTTCACCCCGTTTACCATTGCCTGGTGTCCAGCTTACAACATTGTCGGGGTCTTTCTTCAGTCACTGACAATCTTGAATCTCATTTTCTACTCTATACTGTATAACATCATCCGCAAAAAGCATCTGTAATTCCAGTTCTTTACTCCTATTACATATATATAAGACAATATAGAGGACCAATGATAGTGCCTTGAGGAACTCCCCTCTTAATGATGACAGGATCACCTACACTAATTCTCTGATTTTAATTTTTTAATTTTTTTATCGTCTAATTGCACTCAGTTCTTTTTTTGGTAATCTCTCATGATGTATATCTAAATCCTTGGATAGCTCAATCGTCACACTGTCCATTTGACCTCTTGCATCTAAAATATTTGCTAAATCTTGCTGGAATCCTACAAGTTGAGCAAGTGCTGGTTTTCTCCTAAACGCGAACTGCTTTCTATCTCAACTTAGAAACATGGATTGGCGATCATGGGGGTCCTAGCAGAGTGTGATAGTCCTTCCATTTACTTACGCCACGCTCCTCTCATGGTCAAATCTTGTTTTCTTCCAACCCATACGGTATTATGTTTGCGAATTCTTGCATTTTCATACCTTTCTATTAATTTTTTTAAAAGTTTTGGACCTCTTCAACTTTCCCCTGCTTAGTGTTAACAGAGGATGGTTGCGTTTTAACGCAAACAGTATGTATACTACCGCCACTACCCGCAGGCGAAAACACCTGTTTTCCGCCCGCACAGTAGCTGGTGTCACGTCCTAAGTGATGGGCCGTCACGATTCATTGTTACCTTACGGCCTTGTCCTTAACAAGGCTCCAGGGTGCTGGTGACCTTGCTGCTTGTGTTAGACCTTCCTTAAGCTTTGTGAAGCAAGTCGACTCATCATTGACCTACTCATTATCAAGTATCCTTACTGACCCTTTTCATTCACGAAGTTCGACCCATGTCTTCATAGCAACATCGGTCAACACGCAATTCCTTGTCGGTCAAACTAAAGTCATTTTAGAACAAGTTTGTCACGAATATAATATTGGTTTTGCCAAATTGGCTCTAAATTTTGAAATATAATGGATAGGCCGATCTCAGTGAAAACCTTAGAAAAAAAAACCTAGTATGATGCGTAAGCGATTCGTAAAGCAAATGATATTTCTATATATAAAATATAATAATTTTTATTGCAGCCAATGGCCGAGAAGGAACTTCTTCTTCTCCTTCTTATTCTTCTTCTTCTACTACACGGGGGCTCTAAATATTAGTTTCTAAATAGCGTCGACCTCTAAGATATTTTGCTACCATGTTTTTCATTCATTCCCACCTAGATATACCTGCTTCCTTCACAAAGCTGCAGATTGTTCTTAGTGGGTCTTCTTGGATGTTTCCTCTCTCTTCACCTGGTAGTCCTCGAGTGGAGAGTCTGATTCTACCTGCCGCCTCACATTCGAAAAGTATGTGTTCAGGTGATTCCTCTGCTTCATTGCACTTCCTACATATGTTGTCTCTTATTGCTCCAACTCTATGTAGGTGTTTTTTCAGATGGCAGTGTCCTGTCAACAGTCCTACTACCCATATTATATCTTCTCTGCTGAGCTTCAACATTTCTTTAGTAAGCTTCTTGTTTGGTCCTTTTATCAGTTCCTTTGCAAGCCTGCATCCTGGAGTATTTTTCCAGTTCTGAAAAGGAAATTGCATTAATAATAAAATCACATTCTTCTTCTTCTTCTTCTTCTTCTTGCGTTCCGGCCTTCTAAGGACCACGTTACAATTTCAATTGTTCCTCCTTAGTTGTTCTTTCCTTTTCTTCCAGTATTCTTTCATTGTTTTACTGTGTTTCTTTTTCCTGTCTTCAGTCCACTTTGTGCCTGTTTTCATTTCCTTCCTCCCTTGGAATCCTTCCATTTGTAAGACTTTCTTCCTAAAAATCTTTCTTTCCAATAATTCTTCTTCTCGTATGTTGTTCCTTTCCAGGTCTTTCTTGACTTCTTGAATCCAGGTGGTAGTTGATTTCTTTTCCCAAAGGTACTTGAAGATTCGTTTAGTTAGTCTATTGTCATCCATTCTGTAAATGTGTCCAAGAAATAGCAATCTCCTTTTTCTTATTGTTTCTGATATGTTTTCTACGTTCTGGTAAATTTCATTGTTACTTCTTAATTTCCAAAACTCTGCAATTCTTGGAGGACCTAATATTTTCCTTATAATTCTTCTTTCTAATATTTCTAATTTATCAAGCTTGTAGTTCAGTGCTAGACTTTCGCTGGCATAAAGGCATTCTGGTTTCACTACTGTGCTGTAGTGCTTTATTTTAAGTTTCCTTGATAAGCACTTTTTGTTGTAAGTATTCTTAGTTATACCGTATGCTCTTTCCATCTTTTGTATCCTCTCCTCTATAGCAGATTTTTCTAAACCATTTTCTTGAGTATTTTCTGGAGTATTTTTCCAGTTCTGAAAAGGAAATTGCATTAATAATAAAATCACATTATTCATTTTTGCAGAAATCCCCAGACTAGCCGTTCGGGCAAGAGACTCAATTTTAAAAATTTCCTAGGGGTATGAGCTACGAATTTTAGGTAAATAAGATATAATAAAGTATGATAATATTTTTTTATACATCGAGTTGAGCCTCTATGGACTGCGTGGTAACAACCAACTTCATTTCAGTGTCTAGGTCTTGTTCTTGTTCCGGCTTTGACTTCCTGCCAGTATCTTCTGAGCCCAGCAACGAGTGCCTGTTTATTCTCTTCAGACAAAGTTCCTTTCCGTCTTCTGGCAGTTGATGCCATGTGGAAACCTTGATAGTTGTTCACCAATGCGTTCCTGTCATGAATTTCTTGGTCTGAGATACCAATCTGCGTCAGATCTTTTTCGCATTCCTGGAACCATCTCGGCCTTGCAATCCTTAATCTTCGTTTTCCGTTAGATTAGCAGTTTGCCTTTTTCTACCACTATGAGTGCTAATGTGAGTCAATTCATTGTTTAACTTAATCCCTTACAACTGAATTCGGTGTGGACATTTTTTCAAAAATTAAAAAAAAAACGCCTGAGAGTATTGCACCAAGGAACACATCACAGAAATAATTATGTAAATAAGTTAATTTGGCTAAGAATGGAATAAACAGTAAAGAAACAAGCGAGTTTAGGCTATTTTTCCTGAACTGCATTTAGGCCGGAAGTTTTTTTCGAAATTTGTCTTAGTTTTATAGTCACAATTCGAAAACTTTCCGGGCCTTTTAGCCCTTCACATTTTGGCATAATTAGGGAAATTGCTTAATTTTACGTTTTCGTATTATGGGGATCCCTACTTTGTCTGGTAAGAAATGTGTTCGACATTAATACATGAGATTGGTCCATTAATGCATGGGAATATATATATAATATTCTACTTCTCTCCATGTGTTGTGTTTTATTGCAGATGTAGCATGTGCGATAACTGTACTGAAATCTGAAAACTGCATTTAAAGTGTGAATATTTAATTACCACCACAATATATGTTAAAAAAAAAAAAGCATTCCATGAACCTCCAAAAGGACTGCGTTTGTGATCTCTGCAACCTGCCATGTGAACTACCATATTACCAACTGTAAAAATAAAGAACAAACCCAATCATGTCTTATTGTAAAACGTGATATTCTTTCTTTATGAGCACTTGTGCACAATTCTTTCATTAAAAAAGATTGTCCTTTTTCGCTTTTTTAAGGACTTCGGGCCACTGTGCGTGTTCAGACCACTCCTTTTAACAGGTGTTTTAAAGCTAGACACACTTCCAGCAGTGAAGCCACACTGTGCCAGTAACACACTTCCCCCACCTTTCTGCAACTTTGTTTCTAGCTCGGCACACTGTTACAGTGTGTTCCCCTCACAGTGGGGCCGGAAGACAACCTCCCGCGTACTCCTCCCGTTGAGCAGAATAAAGCGGAACCGCTCAAATCTGTGCGCGGGAATTCCTGAGAGAGTGAGTCGGCCGGTGATGAAATACAGTTCCGGCTGTACTCAAGGCCACGGTACGACGCCAGGTTTCAGTCTTTGTTGAACGTTTGGAAACGTGGCGAGTGTTTATTTGGTGACATTAGTACAGTGTGTGAGTTCAATGAGATGGCTCAAGTGGCTCAAGTCGAGTATTGGTATTCTTTTACCCAAAGAGTATTCATTTACGAATCATAAGTCCGTTCAGAAAGTGCGAGGACCGTAAGGAGATTATTTCAAGAGAAATTTCCTGATGTTCAAGTTCCAGGTCGGAATTCCATTCATAGATTAGTAAATAAATTACGTAATACGGGAAGTTTTCATGGTAAGAAACGTAATAAACCCCGTACAGTACTCACACAAGAAACTGTAGGTAATATTGGTAACGCTCTGGAAAGGTCTCCTACAAAATTACTTCAACGACTTGCTCAGGAAATGGAAATTTCGTACGGTTTTGTTCGAATAGGTAAAAAGTTACTGAAGCTAAAGCCGTATAAAACCACTGCAGTGCAAGAACTTAAACCGGGTGACCCTGCATTACGAATGCGATTTTTTGAATAGGTTTTGAATTCGATACATGACGGAGAAATTGACCCTAATCTAATGTGTTGTTTTTGTTAGAAATAGCTTACGCGACAATATATTTACGCGGACTCCCTGTCACGCACCCAACTCCCATGTGCAGACCACGCTGACGGGGTGCGGTACTGGTTCCGCTTTATGTTGTTCACCCTGTATTATCCATATTACATTTATTGCTTATTTAAAGCCTTTATCATGAGTACTAACCTTTATTACAGGCGGTGTTGAAAGTGGTGTCCTTCAGCATTCGAACATTCCTGACAACTTGTAGTGAAATTGCTATTCACATCCTGTTGCACGATTGTCCTAATTACTGTTGTTATATTGTTTTTAAGTTCATCTCTGGTTTGAGGATTAATTCTGTAAATGTTATTTCTTAGGGTTCCCCACAAATAAAAGTCGCACACAGTAAGATCGCTATGTCTTGCAAAGGATCATGAGTAGTGAGCTGTGGCAGAATCCCTTTGGAAATAGCCATATCTTACCTCATAATTCCCCCTGTGGGCGGGGGTGGTACAATAATACCCACAGTATCCCCTGCCTGTCGTAAGAGGCGACTAAAACGGTCTCCAAAAGCTCTGAACTTTGGAGCGTCGGTTGGCGACCACGGGGCCCTTAGCTGAGTCCTGGCATTACTTCCACTTACTTGTGACAAGCTCCTCACTTTCATCTATCCTATCCGACCTCCCTTGGTCAACTCTTGTTCTTTTCCGACCCCGACGCTATTAGGTTTGCGAGGGCTAGGGAGTCTTTCATTTTCACGCCCTTCGTGGCCCTTGTCTTTCTTTGGCCGATATCTTCATTTTTCGAAGTTCGGATCCCTTCTATTTTTTCTCCCTGATTAGTGTTATATAGAGGATGGTTGCCTAGTTGTACTTCCTCTTAAAACAATAATCACCACCACCACTCTATTTTTGTAGCATATTTAACCTGTATATTGGGATATTATTTCCGTTTAATTATCCATTGTTTGGTACGCTTGTTTAATTGGTGTAATTCCACCGTTTCTAATTATTTAAATATGTGATATGCAATTGTTGCGTCGTGGCTGTGGTGAAAAATCAATACTGGCGCGCATGCGCGAAACGCTTCTTCTTCCTCGAGTGAGCTTCACCAGACACTGGGATTCAAGATGGATGTGCGTACGTGTGTGCCCATGGGGACACGTCCCGTGGTCGGCGAAATAGAGTTTGATGATCCAGGATTTGTACTTGAAAGTGAATAACATCCCAGTTATTTGCCTGGGTTACGTACAATTGAAGCTTCCCATTGCCATCCGCCTCTATCGCCTGAACTAAGCGACAGACGACTTTCCGGCACTGCCGAAAATATAATCAAATCCCAAAGACAGCACCACACTCGATTTATTGCTAACATTAAACAATAACAAAGACAGAACACACAACAACCGCCATATAAATATTAAGACCATTACACTATAATCTCTTGCAGGGGACAATAGCAAACAAATCTAATGTGGATTACATGATGTCGTAGTTTGGTTAATAATGTAAAATGGTACGCGTTTGAAATTTGGAACACAATTCAAATTCGTTCAGTGGAGATAACCACGGAAACAATTTCACTCTATGAAAGGAATCCGTAACAGTTGGTTCAAAAGAGTGATGTGGTGTTGCAGAGTCTCCAAATAAGTGTCTCCAGTCGGAAGTAGCAAGGTGATAGGAGGTGATTGGAAATCATCTCTTGCTGGTTACTGGTGTGAATTCGGTTTTAGATGCCTTCCACTGGAACCGTATTCATAATTCTGCAATGCAGTAGCATGGTAGTAGCTTCCCAAAGTTTTCTTGACTTCTTTATCAAGCCTCAGAGTTATAATATTTGCTCCCCCATCAACGTTTCAGAAGCTCTGTTGATCACGAAACCAGAAGAACTGACATTGCACAACAACTGAGTTCTTCATCCAGTCTCTCTCAATTGTCGTTTCTATGGTGACAGTACCTCTTCATCAACATCGTTTACAAGATCTTTGCTGTAGTAATAACGTCCGATGAAGAAGAGTTGAAGATAATTTAGTTATCGTCGATCCTCCTGCGATTTCTCTTATGTTTAGCAGCTGGAAATAGTGCAATAGGAAACTATCCACGAGGGGTTCAAAGCTCTGATTGACGGCTTTCGAGACAATTCAGGAGTGATACATATTCCACTTAAACATTCCTTGACAAGTGATTGCCATGGTGATGAGGTCTGCTTAGCAGCAGTTCAGTATCACAGCAACAGCATCCACTGACAAGAGAGACGCCATTCACAACTGACTGCTTCAGTCCTTTACGCAACATGTTACGGGTATGAAGTCAGATTCCTCCCAACAGCTCAACAGACTACAGAAGGAGAATTCGACCCAGGGGTTCGAAGCTGGGATCGTTGGCATTATGAGGTAGAGTGAGGCTGCTCCGTGTCCTCACCCGGCGAGGTGGACTGTCCGAAGACTCCTCCACGTTGTTGGGGGCCATGAGGGCGAGCCATGCCACATCACCGTCCCCTTCGCCGTCTTCCTCCTCGCCATCCAGGAGCTCGTCTTCGCCATCGCCGTCGTCCAGGATGCGTCGCACCAGACGAGAATTGTTGGCAAACTGCGCATCAGAACGGAAATCATTTAAATTCCAAATGGACTGACAAGGGGGAGTATAGAATTGTGGAAACTATTTTTTGTTGAAATTTCATTGGATTAATTTACAGGGTTATTATTATTTATTTTCCACAAACCTTAGATGTAATTTCGGGATGGTCAATAGAGGAGGGCATAACTCCACATACACGAAGGTGCCTCCCTCCCCACTTAAAATTTCGATATTAAAGAATTACAATTACAGGCTAGAGAACGGTCTTATATACACTGCCGAAAAACATGCAACATCCTTCAGGACAAGGTAATTTTATTCACAAGCCATGTAACAGGTAGATCATCAATTCAGGGGCATGTGATTACAAATTCAGACCAAATAGGTACAGGGTGGCCAAATAGTCGCATCAATACACAGTGTACCCCCTTCCGGTGACAATGCAGGCGTATATTCGGGCATGCAAACGGTCATAAACTTGCCGAATGACATCCTGCGATAGACTGAACCAAGCGTATTGCACCTTTTGATGCAATTCGGTAATGTTTCTTGCAGGCTTTGGAGAACGCGTAAGTTCCCTATTCATCATGTCGCATATGTGTTCAGTTGGAGAGAGATCCGGTGATCTTGCTGGCCAGGGCAGTTGTTGTACACCACGTAGCGCGCGTTGCGTCGCAGCAGGTGTATGTGGACATGCACTGTCCTGAGGGAAAAGCACATCACCTTCCTGTCGAAGAAATTGCACTAGCATGGGGACAACAACCTGTAAAATGTAGCGGGCACTGGTTAAGCTACCTTGCAGAAACACCAAGTGTGACCGCGAGTTTTAACTGATGCCCCGTACACCATGAAGCATGGGGTGCGACCTGGGTGTCGTAGGCCGCTCACCAGGTATACGCCGTATACGTGTATGTCCATCACTGGCATGCAGACAGAAGCTACTCTCGTTGCTCAAGGCAACAGAGCGCCATTCCTCTCTCCAGTTGACTCTCGCACGACACCAGAGTAGCCATGCTTGGCGGTGTCGTGGTGTCAGTGCTAGCCTGGCCAGAGGCACACGTGATCGTAATTCTACTGCAAACAGACGGTTCCCAAAGGTCCTTGCTAACACACCAGGTGTAAAGTGTGACCGGATTTCGTTCCTGGATGATGTTCGGTCGGCGATTATTTCTCTCACAATGCGTCGAACTTGGTGTGTCCCTGTACTACGCGGACGTCAGGAACCTGGTCTACGGGTGCTGAAAGCAGTGACACACCACCGATACAATGTGCCCAGCATGTGCAGCATTCCGTGGATAAGTCCATCCAGCTTCCCGCAAGCCCACAATGCGACTCCGTTCAAATGGCTGCATTTGTTGAACGGGAGCTCGTACTCGTGGGCGGGACATGGTTGTACCCTAGGATAACAATCACTGATCACTGTTCACCTCTAACCTCAGCGCAGTTACTGACTGGTGCGCACGGACTGAGCGCCATCTTATCGCCGATGTCCGTGACAAATAAATCACTAAAACAACAACCCCTCAGTATGTGCATGGTGCCACTGAACACAGTCCTTGAGGATGTCGGTTGTTTTTCCTTCAGTGTACAATTACCGTATTTCCTGTAGTTATCCTGTTTATCGTGTTGCGAAAACAGGCTTCTTTAAGGCAAGTATCTACTCCTACAGTATTTATTACTATTTGGCAATTAAATTACGAGTACAGTGGAATTAACTGGACTAGATTAAAATTACTGAGAGATTTGGCTAAGTGGTTTGTGTCACGTAGTTGTGAGTTTGCATTCTTGGGATAATGTACTCGAGCCCCACTGTCGACTGCTCTGTAGGTGGTTTTCCGTGGTTTCCCATTTTCACGCCTGGGGCTGTACCTTAATGAAGCCACCTTCTCCATGTTGTAAGAGGCTACTCAAAGAATCTGTACTCGCATTCTCGACCTCCAAGCCCAAAATCATATACATGATTCTATGCTTTTCCGTGTTGATCTTCCATGACCTATCCCCGGGTAGTGATGGAATAATGTACTACTTTTAATAATCGAATAACCTACATCCGATTATTTAAATAATCAAATCAATAATCGAATGAGTTTCAAATATCATTCAGTTGTAATGATGGCATAATCGAATACTTTTAATATTCGAATAACCTTCATCCGATTATTTAGATAATCGAATAAATAATCGAATAAAATAATCGAATGAGTTTCAAATATCAATCAGTTGTATCGCATAGAATATCCCAAGGAGTCATGAATCAATTTTTCAGTTTAAGTATGTCGGATGGATAATGGATTGAAATAATCGAATAGATGAACTCTTATATAAAAAAATAGAAATACGCCTTTTTTCCAAACGTATGTCCAAATGTTGGAACTGAATGAGTGAATTAACTGTCTTAATAACATCATTTTTCATTCTATTATTTCTAAAGCATTCACTATTCAATTGCGTCATTCATTCGAATGCTGTTCCGAATGAATAATCGAATGGGAAGTAAAATCGAATAATCTAACACAATGAAATAATTGAATTAGCGATTATTTTGTATTCGATTATCCCATCACTATCCTCAGGCTACACAGAACTACGGATTCTCTCCGTGAATGCGGGAAAGAGGTCCGCTACACGGCAGTTGTTTTATTTTTTTGCTCTCAGCGAAGTTTTTCCAGATCGATTTCTGGGAATATCGAATTATTAAGACTCAGTATACCAAGACTCTTATTATTGTGCTTTCACGGCCGCACTGGATCACTGTAGTCAATTTCTGTCCGGTCTTCTATGATGTTTGATGGGTTTTTTCCTTTCTGTTCTTCCAGTATTTATTAATTCTACCTGATCTTCGTTTTCGTCCTTCTTCTGAAAATACCTTTTTATTGTTTCCCTTTCATGAATTTTTGGTAGGAATCTAATTTTACTGCAATTTATTTACTTTGTTTGATTTATTCTCTAAATCCTCCAGTGTTATGTCTTATTTTATTTCTTTTATTCACACAGGTTGTTGTTTTTGTTTCCAAAGCTTCTCCAAGATTCAAATCCCTTATAGGTTCTATTTCCTGATATACTTCTGCATTTGGGATGATCCGCCATTCTCCCTCTTTTTGGTACTTCTTATTAATGCATATTCTTACTGTTCTTCTTTTTATTTTTAACATTTTGTCTGTGTTATTATTCTTTTGCCTTAGTTTACATAATGTTTCAATTCCATAATTTATTTCAGGTTGGACTACAGTCTTATAATGTTTCCATTTTGTAATTATTGACAAACATTTCTTGTTGTATGTATTTCTGGTTACTTTTTGGGCTCTGGGTAATTTATTCGTTCTCTCTGTCCAAGATATTCTTTCATTTAAATTCTATGTTATACTTTCTCCAATGTATTTAAATTCTTTTAAAATTTATATCTCATTCTCACATATCTGAACACTGCTTATTAAGAGGGGATCTATTGCCATTATTATAGTTCAAAATTAAATTGCTACGGTAATCCTATTTTTCCAGCAATAGTTTGGAGACTTGGGATTTGATTCCGAGCTTCATTAACGTTATTAGTAGAGATGGGAATTATAGGCACGAATAGGTTAGAATGCAAATGTATTTGAACAAGGCGCAAGTGTATGTTACCCGCATGACGGTTCTGCGGTGAGATTTGCATAAATATTATCGATCTGAATTATCAGAACCCCTAAAATTTATGCAATTCCCCGACATATCTGTAGAGCGCCTAGATTTCACTTGCGCCTTGTTCAAATACGTTCGCATTCTAACCTATTCGTGCCTATAATTCCCATCTCTAGTTATTAGCTAGTTGTGCCAGATATGCAAAAACTCGACTGTACACCACTATCTATATTCTGTAATCGATGGGGGGAAAATGCCGATAAGGTATTTTTTATCTAGTTCAGGATGTAAATTTTGTAAATTGAAATTGCTTGCCTGTCGCATGTAGAAGCGGATACACCGTCGTATGTATCGGCGCACATAACGTCTCAAGACGCTTGTGACGAACTTATAGACGACTGTTGTTAATATGACGGAGCCCACGAACAGCCTGCCATCGACGTAGTAGAGTGGTAAAGTAGTCACCGCAGCTATGACCACCAGTTCCCAGTCCAGCAGTTTCCACGCCCTCCTCGCTATGACCGCTGGCCTCACTTCCACCGGTGGCAACATGGCACCGATCATGAAACCCAAGCCTCCAAGGCCCCCTGCGGATGCGAAGAGGGAGCTCAGCAGGTCGACAAACCCGCCAGAAAGGTGCGAGAAAACTGGACACAGCAAGCCGAGCATCACCGCTCTTCCGGGAGACGTTCACAGATGGCAGACGTAATCTCTTACCTGAAGAACTTAGATCAGTGAATCATGAACGTCAACTACAAACAAGATAAAGCAAGAATGCTATGGTTTTGGTAGTAGGGTTACAATAATTTAACACAGAACAATCAGGAACGATTGCAGAAACGGTATTTAGACGATGTTTACGGTTAAACAACGTCTAAGTATGCAGTCGCATTGCAAAGACGTTATTTATAATAGAGCTCGGATTTAAAAGAAATGGATATGCGGATATGCAAATCCATATTTTGAACGTTAGTGCATATCTAGCTACATTTTTCTCCTATGTGTGATCGATTATCTAATATTTCTGAACAAAATGAAAAAAATCGATGAACTCTGTATATGTTGTTCTTCCTTCGGCAACACGAGAAAGTGATTTCAATGTCGCAGACGGATAATGACCCTTTTCACAACAGCTATTTCCTTCTTTCTGACAATCAATCCATAAGCAACCACATAAGTGGAATCAGGCTGTCTTCACCAGAATAATGTTCTAAGCAGTCAGCACCAGAGTACAAGTATTGCCCAGTGACGTCCGTCGACGAAGAACGATCATTTTCAGCGTATGAATTAATTCTGTACGACAACAGAAAGTCATTTACCCCTTAAAACATTGAAAGACTGTTAATAACCTACTGCCATGCATCAATTTGCAAGTAATGAAACAGGTTTATCAATTTAACACTGAGTAAAAATTAAATAATGCCTTTGGTAAGTGTATGTTGTTTTTGTTGCATATGAATCCGGGCCCTAGTTATTTATCACTCAGATACTGTCTAAAACCGATGTTCACCAGGCCATGTTTAAACACTGTCGAGAACACTGTTTAACCACGAATTTTAGGAGTGAATCACAATTAGAGGTTGTGTACCATGAAACATACGACACAAGGGATAGTCTGGTAACTGTCAACTTGACTAAAATTCTTGGCAAACGATCAATTTTATTATATTAGGGATGATTTCCCCTGAATTATAGGTCATTCGACTACATCCCTATCAGAATAACTTGTCCCGCTTTTCAAAAGGCTGTCGTTTATATCAACCAGGAGATCAGTTATTACATTTACTGCCAAGAAACCACACATCATAGTGACACTAAAAAGTAGGTTGTGTCCGAGTGTTTCCCTTTCCGGATAATTATCGCGCTAATTCAGGTAAGTTTTCGGAAACTATTAGGTAGAAAAGGCAAAGACTGAGGGGAAGGAAGAGCTGTGGCCATAACAATAGCCCCAGTATTTGCCTGATATAAAATGGGAATCTTTACAGATGCCGAGGGTGCGTTTCGAACGTATGAGATCTAGAATGCAAGCTACATCCATATGGCCCGTACAACACAGTACTAGTTCTATCTTCCCTTCTCCTAAGTTATTTACATTACACTCACCGCAACAACGCTGTAATCAAAGCTACACTTCCTCGTACGGTGGCGGGTCACTTCAGTGTCGATTATATTATGAGATTTGATTTCCACCGAAAGCGATATTCTTACCTGTGGGCAAGTCATGCTCATGCTTAGCCATATTTGAGTAATGGGTAGGAAGATGACAGCTGACTAACGTTTGGCGCATGCACCGATGAATTTCATTGGTTGCGACAAGTAGAGAGTTGCATGGAAGATACATCTATTTCCATTTTCGAACCAATATTCAAACTTTAAATGAGGTCTAGCTAAACACCCTATGAACATTGTTTATGTAATGGAAAATCGTACTCGACTTAGAAGTTGTTTAGGTAGACGTTGTCTGGTCATCGTTTCTGCAATCGGCCCTCAGAATTTTAATTCCCTATCTAGTATTGGTGTGAAACAGAATGGCTCTCTATTATAAACGAAGACCGTCCAGCGGCGTTTTTGCTCGCCGAGACTTAAGCAGCGGTGCGGGAGGCGAGCACATAGTTCGACCTGGCAAGCACGAGTCGCCAGTCTGAATCTCAGCTGTTAACATGGTGAGACAGTTATCATTACAACACCGTATTTTCGTATGTGAAAATTATTTTAAGTACGAGTCGGCTCGAAGGCTACGCAATGCATTTATTCAGCAATTTCCTGGAGAAGTGCCACCTTCATGAGCACAGATTCACGTAATTGTAAATAAATTTGAAACTACTGGCTCCGTGCTCAATAAAAAACATGCGCGTACAAGAACAGTTTTAACACAGGGAAAGCTACATGACATTCGTGCGAATCTTGAACAGTCACCAAATAAATCACGCACAAAATTACCACAACAAGTAGGGGTTTCGGTTCCTTGTGCTCACAAAGCTACAAAGCTGTTACATATCAAACCGTACAGGTTTACAAGGCCGCATTGTTTAAAACTTGCTGATCCAGCCACAAGAATGAGATATTATGAGGGGTATTTTGCAGCATTGAATAATCGTTTATTCCACCCATAGCTTGTGTTCTCTTCGGATGAGGCCCGTGTGAACAGTCATAACTAGAGTCCGAATTATTAGGTGCTGATAGGTTAGAATGCAAAATTACTTAAGCCAGTAACAAGTATGCCCTACACTGTACAACGGTTACGCTATGAGATTTGCATAGATATTAGGGGTACAGCCTGTAGAACTCCTTGAATTGATTCTACTCTTCCTACACTATGGTACAACGGGTTGCATAACACTTCCTACAAACCAAATTACTTTGCATTCTAGCCTATTACCACCTACAAATCCGAGGTATAGTCATAATTCTCGCTATTGGTGTGCAGAAAATCTTAATGGTGTTTATGAAGTCCCTCATTATGAAGGATGACACTTCCAGCATGTTTAAGGTAAGATTTCAGATAAGATTGTATACGCACTTAAAGCAGGGCGGCCGCGCGCGACGTACGTTGGGATGAAGCAGCTGCTGTAGTGCAGAGTACCAACACCGTACGCTCGGTCTGGGTTTATAAGGCACATCCTGTACTTTCACCTTGCTTGTTCAATCTGTACGCTGAGTGCATCATGAGGAAATCTGGATTGGATGAGTCAGCTCATAGCTTCAATACTAGTGGATTGAATATAAACAACTTGAGGTATGCAGATGACACCACTCTGGTTTCTGAAAGTAAGGAAGTGCTCGAGAACAGAATGTGAACATAGGCCTGTGCCTGAATATCAACAAGACCTAATTCGTGACAACAGGTTTACCATGAAAATGAAATGGCGTATGGCTTTTAGTGCCGGGAGTGTCCGAGGACAAGTTCGGCTCGCCAGATGCAGGTGTTTTGATTTGACACCCGTAGGCGACCTCCACGTCGTGATGAGGATGAAATGATGATCAAGACGACACATACACCCAGCCCCCGTGCCAGCGAAATTAACCAATTATGGTTACAATTCCTGACCCTGCCGGCAATCGAAAAGGAGCCCTTGGAGCCGGACAAATTTATCATCAAACATTGCGACAAATAATGAGCTAATCAAAGAGCTGAATAGTCTTTTTTGTTGGGATCAACCAGCAGTCGAAGTGGCTCAAACAGTCTAGAAATTCGCCGACAACTTGCGCCCTTGGAAGAGCAGCATTCAAAAGCTTGGATGAGATCTTTAAGTGTTCAGATGAATCTTTGCTTAGTAAAGTCAGAACGGTTAACTGATTAGTCTTTCCCATATGGTTGTGAAATATGGACCATACGAAAGCAAGATAGGAAGCATATTGATGCATTTGAGCTCTGGTGATGGAGAAGGATATTGCGTATCCCTTTGACAGGCAGTAAGACAAATGCATGGATCATCATGTTTCTGTGTTTTGTCGACTTCAAGAAAACTTTTGACAAAGTAAGACGTGATGCACTCTGGGATATACTAGGACATGGGAACTCCTCAGCACTTCATACATCTAGTCAAGGCACTTTACAGTAACAACAAGTGCCATGCTCGCTTCAACGATGCTCTCTCAGGACCATTCAAGACCGAGGCTGGCGTCAGACAAGGGTGCATCCTGTCGCCTCAGTTCTATAACATCTACTCGCAGCACATTATGAGGGAGGTCCTAGAAGACTGGGAAGGAGGCATTCTAGTAGGAGCAAAGACGACCAGCAACTTGAGATGTGCAGAAGATACCCTCGTCATAGCATCGAGCGCCAGGGAGATGGAGATTATCTTGGATCGGCTCACAAGAGCGAGCGGAGAGTGTGGAATGGCAAGACAAAGGTCATGATCGTGGACCAGGCGCACCTGAGACAAGTAGGAGGTCTTTATGTGGTGAGCAGATTCGTTTACCTCGGTGCCCTAACAACGAACAATGGGCGCTGCTCGGATGAGATCAGGAGATGCCTTGCAATGGCACGCAATGTGACGGCGAAGACGACGAAGATCTGGAAAGAACGAGCCATGACTAACAACACCAAACTAAGGCTGGTAAATGCTATGGTTTTCCCCATCGCCACATACTGAGCTGAAGCCTGGAATATTCATAAAGCTGACACGAAGAAGATTGAATGGATGGAAATGTGGGTGTACCGCCAAGTAGAGTGTGAGTACTGTCTTGGAGTACTGTGTGTGTACTGCCTTGGAATACTGTGTGAGTACTGCCTTGGAGTACTGTGTGTGTACTGCCTTGGAGTACTGTGTGTGTACTGCCCCCGAGAACTGCCTTGGAGTACTGTGCGGGGAGTACTGTGTGAGTACTGTCTTGAAGTACTGTGCGTGTACTGCCTTGGAGTACAGTGTGTACTGCAGTATCCTGGATCGAACACCGGACGAACAACTTCTGTCCTAGAAGAACTCAAGATCAAGGACAGGCTCATGAAGAAGAGTAGCAAGGCCTATTTGCGATACTTTGGCCACATATCAAGGAAGAATGGAATTGTGGAAAACCTGATCGTACAGAGCAAAGTGCTAGGAGCAAGGATCCGAGGAAGATCTTCGGCAAGATGGATTGACCAGATGAAGGAATTGGTTGGGAGGTTTTTACATCAAGTGATGAATCTAGCGTAGGATAGAAGAGTATGACAAAAGCTCTGCAACCACACATGACATGCGTGGATAGAAGAGAGAAGACTACAGAACGGAAAGTTGTGAGCCTGGCTTATCCAAGCAATTTGTTAGGAAAATGTAAATTGACATGGGACGGAACGGAATCTGTACCGAAATTAAGTCGAAAGGCTCATAAATTTCAAAATCCTTCTGAAAAAACGGCTCGAATTTTTAATCTAATTCTGTGATTCGTAGTATTCCTGAGTAAACTCCCCCATGGATATGGGCAAGGGTTTCAAGCTCCTTATGGCCGTAACAACAGAAAAACAATACCTGTGATTTAGATGTCCAGTTCCTGTACCAGTCACATGTTGTCTGGTATCATTAGCACACTCTGTTAAACATTGGCTCCCCTGCCGATCAGCCAAATTAGAAGAACGGAACCATAATCAAATCTGGGATGAGCTCTAACTTAGCAACGGTATTCTAGGAACGATATGGCATTGTTGAGGAACACGACAAAGTTTTGGAGCGTATTGTTGTCAGGGGATGTACAACCAGACCTTCGAAACACTCATCATAACGAGATGGTGGTGATGATTATTGTTTTATGAGAAAGTACAACATGGCAACCATCGTCTATTAACACTAACCAGAAGGAAATATGTAAAAGGACTCGACACCTAGAAAAAAATGAAGATAGGACACAAAGAAACGATACCTTCATTTTTCGAAGTGTCAGATCCCTTCCATTTTTTCTCTCTGATTAGTGTTATATAGAGGATGGTTGCCTAGTTTTACTTCATCTTAAAGCGATAATCACCACCACCCACAGAGGAATATAACAGTTAAAGACCAAGCCATCTCTATACAAGTCAAGAAGGTCTTTGGAGGGTGGAAGTTAAAAGCTATCCGGTTCCTAGAATAAGTTTATATACAGTACTACTGTGCACTGAGAGAAATTCTAACCAAGAACAGATTTGTGTGTGATTAGAGTCATTATTGTATCTACTACCACACACAATCATACAAATATACTGCTGAACTACGTAACGGAGGTATGTACTTAAGATTTTTATCTTAATTTTTAACCCCCTTTATGAAACGGAATCCTGCATACAGGGGGAAGAAAAATTCCAGTCCATTGGGTTTGCGCTGATGACAGGTTTTACTGTATTACATTGATGTAATTAGCTAGTAAACATTCATGTAAAACCTAGCAAATTTTCGGTTACTTCCAAGCCATGTTACTCTTACAATTTTGTTATGTGAATGCAAGGCGTTAAATGTTCTTTACAACCTTCACACGTCTTTTTTATTTTGGAGTTCTTGGTGGCAAAGCAAACATAGACTATACTTCAGAATTAGAGTTGGGACTTTTAGACTGTGACTGGTTAGAATATAAACTTACTGAAGGAAGTATAGTCTAGTCTGCACAACGGTTATGCTATGAGCTTTGCATAAATATTAGGGGTACGGCACATCAGAACCCCTACAATGTATGTTCCTCTCGCTACACTATTACGGAAGAACGAGCTGTAAGGCACTTACCAATAACTAGTTCGAGGATTTATAGGCAGTAAATATACCCAAAATAGGCACTAAAATGGCAAAAGTGGGCATTAAAATTCAACCCGAGTATACCATCCACTTACCATTTAAAATTACTCAGCATATGTGAATCATGCCACTTAGTTCGCAGCTAAAGGTTTTAAGCCAAGGGACACGTCACTAAAATCAGGTAAAGGTAAAACATATTCTTCTTCTTCTTCTTCTTCTTCTTATTATTATTATTATTATTATTATTATTATTATTAATACAATTGAAGACACCATTATCTCTTCCAGATAACAATCATGTCAACAGGACACTTCAAATGAATCTTAGTCAGCACGTTACAATGGACAGCCAGATATTGTTCCAAATTTTCAACAGTACAACTTTGCCTGTAGACAGCTAATATATTTTAAATTGGGAAAATGACATTTCCACTTGACATGATGTCAGAGGACAGTATGTAAAAGGAGCTCTGTTGGGGTGAAAGCTGGTGGTGGTGCTACGTCTTTCTTCTCGAGAACATCAGCAAAGGCCAAAATCATCTTTCCAACCGGGATTCCTCTGTACTGTACTGTAAAATTTGGCACTGATCTAATTTCCTATCGCTCCATTAAGATTAGCAATGGTCGCTCCGCCTCACGACAATCCCTACAGCCTTCACAAGAGGTAATTCTCTCCCTTCCAGCTCCTTTCTTTTGCGAGGTAGCTGTTCAAACTTAGAAGAAGTGTATGTGAAACAGCTGAAAATCTTAGGGTTGGCCAGTGCAGGATGCAGATTCAAGGCCAACTCACTCTAAGCAGAATCAAAGGACGGAAAGAACGCTGTTGTCCTTTAATCAAGTTTAAGTGTCTTTCTTTGGTAGCTACCTGCAAAGAATCTTTGCTTTCAGCGACTATCTAGTGAAGAAAATCACAAAGTAGAGATGGGTGGAAAAGCGCTATTTAAAAACTTAATATTTGTCGTTTTAGGCAATTATCATGCAAATATCTTCCAAACAGGCATAAATTCACGAAATAGGCATTTATTGGCAACATAAAACCCATGTATTTCTTTCACACAGAGACTGAAACAGATTTCAGACTTACGCGCCTACAATTTTGGGTTGAGGATAAAAATAGGCATTTATGACGAAATCCTCATCTTACTTTTAACCAAATTATTTTGCATGCTAAACTACTACTGTCTAAACACCCGGGGTCTGCTTATAATACTCGCTGTTGTTTACCCCGCGATGAATATTTATCGGAAGCCTATGGATTGTCATATTTTCTTTCATCACCTCCTACATTTTCTATCAAATTGTTTCTCAATCATTCGGATTAGATCTTTAGTTGCAGAGTGAGTACATGATTTCGATCACTAAAATTCGAATGGATGTAACCTGATTTTATAAACAATATCAGGTCGAAAAGCTGCTTAGTTTAGCTTGACATCGATACCTCTTTAGTATCGAAGTACGTGAGATACATCAGTACAGCTAGAGGGTTGGTAAATCAAACACATGGTGCAGAACTGTTTTCTGTTCAATCTATAAAAACCTTGTGCATTTCTGTTGTATAATTTCCTTTCCCGTGACTGGACAAACACAGAGTTGGGTGAAGAGGACGTAACAAATTACCCATTACGAGACAGAGAAGGGCAAATGAAAGACATGAAGAATCTGCCTGCTATTTTTATAACATAACCTTGGGAATTCCAGGAGATTTTAGTGTCAAGTAACAGGTTGAGGTGGCGTCAAGCACTCACAATAGAAGATAGGAGATAGGGATTTACCAGGGATAATGAGCGCGAGCAGGCGTAATGTCATTCCGTTCAAGCCTTCCGGATGGTTATCCTCACTTCAGACGGGAATTTCACTAGGACTAAGGCCGTCCGCACACGAGACAACACTAAAGCAATAAAAGTCATTCGATGATGCTGGCGACACAGGTGGTAGGGACGATATCGGTGCTCTGAACAACAGGGCATCCGCACACGGGGCAACATTTTCGACAGTCAACTCGTACCTTCCAAGTAGAGAATACCTACAACACACAGTAGTAGTATTTTATTTAAAAGGATGTTTAAAGGCCTGACATCTTCTCTTTTTCTTTTCGTCATGTCGAGTGAATCAAGGGAGGAGGAAATGCTGTACCGGTACCGGTACATAAGATCCCGTAGAAGAAGAAACCATAGGAAGTATGGGGTTCATCCCTACAACAGAAGGAGTATACAATACAAGCTCTTCGTTCCGGCCAAAGGATTGCAAGAAAATGACGCCAAATTTCTTGCATTTTATATAATGTCCAAAGAGTAATAATGAACCAGTTGAAATTATTACCCCTACTCTCCATTATCAAAACAGTAACATGTCGGAGTGCATCGGCGCTGAAGCAAGAGTTCTGATTACATTAATTTAAGTATTATTTTTATTTCCTCAAAATACTTTTTACATGTTTCTTAAAACTAAGAAAACTAAGCACATTTCGATTAAATGAATACATTTTTTAAAATTGTAAACAAAAATATTTATAGGATTCTCAATCACGCTTATTTGAATTTTTCTTTTACACTGTGAAGTGCTGGGTTCCAGCGAATGTTTATGGGTTTGATCAAAGTCATATGCAAATTACGGCGATATATTTTTAATATAGTTACATTACTTCTATAATAAAACACCGTTACATCAGGGACAAACCGACTTCTGCTGCTACCTGTTGCCATGCTTTCTCTGTCACGTCTTGTCGGGAATACCCCTTGAGAGTGAAATCATATAAAACACTGTGTTTTTCCACAGTACCGCACGAATTTTACATTAAACGCCTCCATATCAGCAAGCGATATGAGCTCAAGTTGTTCAGATCGCGCTCCACTGCAGGTCGCCCGGGTTGTTCGGATCCCACCAGATTGCTGTTGAATTGCTTTTGTGTTGCCTTGTGTGCGTACAGTCTAAGTGTGGTGGTGCGATAAATATCTGGCACTGAGCCAAAGAGATAAGCGAGCCATTTTTCTACCTCGTACCTTTGTGGATTATTTTTTCTAGGGTTGCCTGATCAAAAAGTCACGGGTTCAGGCTAACAGAGATACTGTAAGCGCTCCTGTATATTACCCCTTAAAGATCATAAAATGACACTTTCATTTAATCACTGAAATTAATGATCTGAGATTACGAAGTTTTCTTCAGTTTATGTTTAAAGAATTGGGACTTGAATTGCTTACTTCAGTACTCTGCCAGCTGACTTCCTTCTTATAGAATACTGTAGATCGCAGATGTGAGCTCACTGCATTAGCTTTACTACACCTTGATTCAATCTCGCTTACTAGACAACCTTCCTGGGAGAATATACATCCTAGATACTCGATCCTAGATTCCCAACCTAACATTAAATTTTCTTAGATTTCTTACGTACTGAAATCACTTTTGTCATGGAAAAGCAAATTTTCACATCATACTCATTGAACCTATTTTCAAATTCGAAGCCTTTCATTACAATCTCCCATTAAAAACTTTTGAATGCACTTGAGAATGTTAAAAATAAATTATTGATTTGGACTAGTTTGAATGAAAAATGTAGTTTATCTATTGGTTTAATGGTACAGGGTGTCCGACTCGTTGGCTAAATGGTCAGCGTACTGGCCTTCGGTTTAGAGGGTCCGGGGTTCGATTTCCGGCCGGGTCGGGGATTTTAACCATCATTGGTTAATTCCAATGGCTCGGGGGCTGGGTATTTGTGCTGTCCCCAACATCCCTGCAACTCGCACACCACACATAACACTATCTTATACCACAATAACACCCATTTACCTACACATGGCAGATGCCGCCCACCCTCATCGAAGGGTCTGCCATACAAGGACATACTCGGCTAGAAATAGCTGCACGAAATTATTAATATTATATGGTACAGCGTACCCCAAAAGTCCGTTAACATTTACGAGGCAATACTTCACAGAATATTCGCGGTAGAGAGGTAATAATTGACACACAATTGCTATGACATGGGGTTTTATTGACACCAAAAATTAAGTACACAAAAAGACCAGCAGATAGTGCTTCATATGATGCACAAGCAATAGTTAGCATAACAATCGAGGATTGGCAAAGACGATGTTCGAACCCCACTGTCGGCAGCCCTGAAGATGGTTTCCCCTGGTTTCCCATTTTCACACCAGGCAAATGCTGGGGCTGTATCTTAATCAAGGCCACGGTAGCTTCCTTCCCATTCCTAGCCCTTTCCTGCTCCATCGTCGCCATAAGACCTATCTGTGTCGGTGCGACGTAAAGCAACTTGCAAAAAAAAAAAAAAAAAAAAAAAAAAATACGATGTTCATTTTAATGCATCCTCAATATGTCGGCCGTCGTTCATCAACAATACCTGCAGTCGAGGGACAATATTTTGAACAGCACTGTACAGCATATCCATAGGTATGGTGAGAAATTGCCGTGGGATATTGTCTTTTAGCATCCCTAATGAGGTCGGACGATCGCGGTAGACTTGCGACTTCAGGTAACCGTACAACCAATAATCTCACAGATTGAGGTCGGGGGACTGTGGAGGCCAAGCATGACATGCCGCGATTGCAGGCGCATCTGACGCCCTCTCTCACGACAGTTCCTTTTATACCGTACACTGACGTGTTGCTGTCCAGCGCCACCTGTTGGCCTGTTTGTATACACTCTGTTGGTGTCAATAAAATCCCATGTCATGTCAAGCATGTGTGGCTATTTGTATACTGAAGTGTTGCTGTCCAGTGCCACCTGTTGGCCGGTTTGTGCATTCGCTGTTGGTGCCAGTAAAATCTCATGTCATGTCAAGCATGTGTGGCCATTTGTGCCTGATGTATTGCTGCCCAGCGCCACCTGTTGGCCTATTTCTGCACTTATTGTTGGTGTCAATAAAATCCCATGTCATCTCAAGCATGTGTGACCATTTGTATACTGAAGTGTTGCTGTCCATCGCCACCTGCTGGCCTGTTTGTGCACTCGTTGATGTCAATAAAATCCCATGTCAAGCATGTGTGGCCGTTTTTACACGGATGTGTTGCTGTCCATCTCCACCTGTTGGCCTGTTTCTGCACTTGTTGTTGGTGTCAATAAAATCCCATGTCATCTCAAGCATATGTGACCATTTGTATATTGAAGTGTTGCTGTCCAGTGCCACCTGTTGGCCTGTTTATGCACTTGTTGTTGGTGTCAATAAAATCCCTTGTCATGTCAAGCATGTGTGGCCATTTGTACACTGATGTGCTGCTGGGCATCTCCACCTGTTGGTCTGTTTGTGCACTTGTTGCTGGTGTCAATAAAATCCCAAAATAAACAAAGCGTATGTGGCCATTTGTACCTGATGTGTTGCTGTCCAGCGCCACCTTTTGGCCTGTTTCTGCACTCGTTCTTGATGTCAATAAAATCCCATATCATGTCAAGAATGTATGGCCATTTGTACACTGATGTGTTGCTGTCCAGCGCCATTTTTTGGCTTGTTTGTGCACTCGTTATTGGTGTTAATAAAACTCCATGCCAAGTGAAGCATGCGTGACCATTTGTACCTGAACTGTTGCTGTCCAGCACCAACTGTTGGTCATTTTGTATACGTTATTTTAGTGTCAATAAAACGCCATGTCATGCCAGTCATGTGTGTCAATTATTACCTCTCTATCTTCAATATTTCGTGAAGTATTGTCTCGTCAAATGTTAACGGACTTTTGGGTCACCCTATATATAGCAATATATGTTTCATGTGGTTTATGCTCTATATTTCAGATCATAGTAAGCCATAGGCCAAATTGCTTTCTACACTACCTATAATTATCAATTTGTTGCAGTTGTGCCTATTTGTTGATACCTAAAACAGCCTTTTTAAATGCAGTTTATCCCATTTTTGCCGCACAATTGTTGTATTTGCATTCATTTAAGAATTTCTCTTCGCTCTGTGTAAGCACTTCAACAGCAACACCACGTAACTGGCCGAGAGTACTCAGCCTAACACATAACATAAGGAATTCACATCCTGGATCTCACCTTTATGTAAGCTGTAATGTGGACAAGGAACATCAACACATTCACTTGTGCAACATTAAATAAACAGCCGTAAAATCTCACCTTAATGCATGGAGTGTACGAGCTAGAAGTCCCTTCCGTAATCTCAGAACGCCCGTATTTACAGTAGTATTCTATTACATACATAATACTTATTTCTTCTTTCTTTTCTCGGTTTTCACCAATGCATTCATTTCGGTTCGCTTCCTGTTTCGTTTCTTGCTTTCCAATAGTTTTTCATTATTTCACTGT
This sequence comes from Anabrus simplex, assembly GCF_040414725.1. NCBI lineage: Eukaryota > Metazoa > Arthropoda > Insecta > Orthoptera > Tettigoniidae > Anabrus > Anabrus simplex. The sequence goes on along the minus strand of NC_090278.1, from coordinate 62,036,681 downwards.
GTTCTTTCTCCTCTTTCCTGTCCAGAAATTATTATGTTCCTTCTCTCCTCTCTCCTGAAAACTTCTGAAATTTTGTATAAATTTGCTAGGAATTGGCCTGTCCTATGTTATATCTGCTATTATTGCCGTCTCTGCCATATCTCTGTTTATACAGAGTGACCCAAAAGTCCGGTAACATTTGACGAGGCAATACTTCACGAAATTTTGCAGATAGAGAGGTAATAACTGACGCACATGATTGACATGACACGACGTTTTATTGACACCAAAATAAAGCACACAAAATGACCAACAATGGCGCTGGACAGCAACACGTCAGGTGCAAATGATCACACATGCCTCACATGGCATGGGGATTTATTAACACCAATAAATAGTGCACAAACAGGCCAACAGATGGCGCTGGACAGCAACACATCAGTGTACAAATGGCCACACATGCTTGATATGATATGGGATTTTATTGACATCAAGGACGAGTGCACAAACAGGCCAACAGGTGGAGATGGACAGCAACACGTCAGTGTACAAATGGCCCCACATTCTTCACATGACATTGGGGTTTTATTGATACCAACAATGAGTGCACAAACGGGCCAACAGATGGCGCTGGACAGTGACACATCAGGTACAAATGGCCGCACATGCTTAACATAACATGGGGTTTTATTGACACCAAATTAAAGTGCACAAAATAACCAACAGATGGCACTGGATAGCAACACGTCTGCTACAAATGGCCGCACATGGTTAACATGACATGGGGTTTTATTGACACCAACAACCAAGGTACGACGTTTATACAGGATGGCGCTCTACACCACACTGCTACATGTGTGGAAGATCTCTTGCGCACATCATGTGCTGAGCCGCCACTTCTGTCGTCCCTGGCCTTCCCCGTCCCCCGACCTCACTCCGTGTGATTATTGGTTATGGGGTTACCTGAACTCGCGAGTCTACCGCGATCGTCCGACCTCATTAGGGATGCTAAAAGACAATATCCGACGGCAATTTCTCACCATACCTACGGATATGCTGTACAGTGCTGTTCACAACATTGTCCCTCGACTGCAGGTATTGTTGATGAATGACGGCCGACATATTAAGCATATGTAATAAAGAACATCGTCTTTGCTAACCCTCGATTGTTATCCTAATTATTACTTGTATGAAGCGCCATCTGTTGGTCATTTTGTTTACTTTATTTTGGTGTCAATAAAACCCCAGGTTATGTTAAGCATGTGCGGCCATTTGTACCTGATACCTTGCTGTCCAGTGCCATCTGTTGGTCATTTTACTTACTTTATTTTGGTGGCAATAAAACCCCATATCATGCCAGTCATGTGTGCCATTCTTGCTCATTTAAACATGATTAAACACTTGTTTTGTGAGTGTGGCATTATCCATCCTCATAAAGTAACCAAAGAACTTAACTCTCCTCTTCCTGGTCGTATCAGATATTATGCCAGGTTTTTATTTTTAATTTCTTAGAGGTCTTCGTTCTTCCTGTGTCTGAACTCCCCATTTTCAGTCTTTAATTTTTCTCTGTCTTCTTTATTTACCCTGTTTTCGTGGAGAACATACAGTCTATAGCATAGAGACATTCTCGTTTAGTTACCGCGTTGTAGTGCCTGAATTTAGTTTTGATGGAGTGTATTTTCTTATTATAGGTATCCTTGGTCAGTTGTTGAGCTGGTTCCAATTTCGTTGTTCTTGATTTATTTGCTTCTTTGTCGAAAAGATTAGTTCGAATTACTTCCCCGAAGTACTTAAACTTTTCTACCCTATCTCTTTTTCTATAATCTGTTATTAACACTGTAGGTAAATTTCCAAGATTTGTGAAGTCCAGCATTCTTTGCAACTTCTTTCAAAATGCTTGTATATTCTCATAAAGGACATATTATGTATTTATTTATTATTAACTTAATTACACTTCATTAATTAATCATTACATTACACAATATAAAACGAAAATTGCAAAAGTAACCGTTAATAGAAAGTGCCACTTAAGGCAAAGCCTTGAGTATGGTATATTGTATATGTACATTTAAACGAGCTATAACTGCCCATCATCAAAAAATTACTGCAATAATAATAATAATAATAATAATAATAATAATAAGAATAATAATAATAATAATAATAATAATAATAATAATAATAATAGTGAATATCTAGTACTGAATTACAAGCTGAATAAATTAGAAGTACTGGAAAGAAGAATTATACAGTCCACTAAGAACTACAGAGATCGGGCGAGTTCGCCATGCGGTTAGGGGTGCGCGGCTGTGAGCTTGCATCCGGGAGATAGTGGGTTCGAATCCTACAGTCGGCAGCCCTGAAGATGGTTTTCCGTGGTTTTCCATTTTCACACCAGGCAAATGCTGGGGCTGTACCTTAATTACGGCCACGTTCACTTCCTTCCCACTTCTAGGCCTTTCCTACCCCATCATCGCCATACGACCTATCTGTGTCGGTGCGACGTAAAGCCAGTAGCAAAAAAACAGAACTACAGAAATCTGTAAATCAAGAAGTGATGATAGAATATATGGGATTGACCTTTTTTTTTTGACATTTATACAGAATGGATGACAACAGGATAATTAAACAGATCTTCAAATATCTTCGGAACAAGAAGTCAACAACAGCCTGAATTCATGAAGTCATGGAATAATAATAATAATAATAATAATAATAATAATAATAATAATAATAATAATAATAATAATAATAATAATAATAATAATATATGCCAGCGAGACCCTTACACTAAACCGGAAAGGTGAGCTAGAAAACATTTTAAAAGAAGAAAGAAGAATCCTGAGGAAAATTCTCGGCCCCCGAAAAACAGAAGATGGATATAGACTGAGGACACGCAAAGTGACAGAAGAGCTTTTCAACATTGCAGCAGACATCCGCAAAAGACGTCTGAAATTTTATGGGCACGTCCGCAGACTGAGTCTGACACACAAGATTCTCACCTACATAGAACATCTAAAAAATATTCCGTGGGTACTGGAAGTGAAGAAAGATCTGGAAAAAGCCCAGACGAACTCAACTGACACCGCGGACAGAAACCTCTATAGGGAAAAAAATAAATGGATTGAAAGTGCAACCAGAGAACGAAGTGAAAAGGAAGACTGGAGCAAAGTGGAGAGAAGAACGAAAAAGGATCCACGGAGAAAGGATGAGAGCTGTTTGGCAACTCATAAAACAATCGTTAGAGCTTTGGGTCCCAACGCAAATATTAATAATAATAATAATAATAATAATAATAATAATAATAATAATAATAATAATAATAATAATAATAATAGTGAATGTCTAGTGCTGAATTACAAGCTGAATAAATTAGAATTATTATACTGAAAATACTCTGTCGGCTAAAAACTACAAAACTCTGGAAATCAATTATGAAATACATTGGATATAAAAAACATTACAGAAAGAATACGGAAGAGGCGACTGATATTTTTTGGACATTTATACAGTATTCATGATGATGAAAGGTTAACCAAACAGATCTTCAAATATATTTGGAACGAGAAGTCAACAACAACCTGGATTCATGAAGTGAAAGAAAGATTTGGAAAGAAACGATGTACAGTACCCGTGAAAAGTTTAAAAACACACAAAGAATTCATGAAATGTCATCTAGAACCTGAAATTGTGCCACTAGACCTGTGTAATTTTCTTTCTGAACTCTCACATCTAATAGGACATGCGTCGTCTGATTTCATTCGGTTAGTCCAAATACTGTTGAAGTTATGAATTATTAACTCTTCGAAGGTCACACCAAAAATAAAAATAATTTGGTAATATAATATACCGTAGGCCCTATACTCTAATTGGTTGCAGGTATCACCAACAAGATTTCTTGTAGACTTAGCAATAGGTGGGGGCCATTTTAGTATAAATATAAAATTACCGATAATATGCGGCACCGTTCATATTGCGTGTTTTATTTTTTTCGAACCAGGGCCAAAATGGTTGATTTTTCTTTGCCTTTGTTATGTATGGCTCAAGGTCTCAGTGGCGTCAGACTTATCTGCCCTGATAGTTTCATTTGCACTCTGTAGATGGCATGCAAGAGTACATTTCTGATGACGATAGCTCACGCTGGGACCTATGATAACGAGGAAAAATATACCATCTTAGCGGTGGTTTGAAAAAAAAGTAAAGGCACAAAGCCGGTACCGCATTTTTTCGGAATTTTTATATTTATACTACAATGACCTCCAACTATTGCTAAGTCTATAAAAGAATCTTGGTGGTGATACTTGAAACAAATTAAAGTATATAGTACATATTATTTTTAAAAATGTTGGCTTGATCTGACCTTCCAACAGTTAAAAATGTATAACTTATACAAAACTTGGCTTAAATCACTGAAATCAGGCGACGTATATCATATTAGATACGAGAGCTCAGGAAAAAAATTCAGAGGTCTAGTAGTACAATTTTAGGTTCTAGGTTCTAGATGGAACTTCATGATATTTTAATGTGGTCCTAAACTTTTGACCGGTACTGTAGGAGAAGAAGAAGCAGCAACAGAGAGAGAGAGAGAGAGAGAGAGGGGGGGGGGAGATTTTCATAAAGGAAGTGTTAAAACTCGAAGGATTCCAAAATCGAAACGGAAAGAAAACAGGCTCAAAATGGGTGGGTGCGGTAGAAGACATTCACGTATCCCCTGCCCTGTCGTAAGAGGCGAACTTGGGAGCGTGAGTTGGTGATCACGGTTCCTCTAGCTGAGTCCTGGCATTGCATCCACTTACTTGTGTCAGACTCCTCACTTCCACCTATCCTATCCGACCTCGCTTAGTCGACGCTTGTTCTTTTCCGACCCCGATGGTATTAGGTTCAGAGGCCTAGAGAAGGGAGTCTTTCATTTTCACGTAATCTGTGGTCCTTGACTTTCTTTTGCTGATATCTTCTGATTTGAAAAGGGTTGGACCTCTTTCTTTCTTCTCTGATCAGTGTTACCAACTTATATTTTCAAGATCCGCTAAATACTACTAAAAATCCGCTAAATACCACTAAAAATCCGCTAAAATTCCGCCAAGAAATCTGATCTCAAATAATGAACAAAAAATGAGCAATAATAATAATAATAATAATAATAATAATAATAATAATAATAATAATAATAATAATAATAAAAGTAAATGTCTGCACTCACCTGATCTGTGAGTTCCACTGGGATTAACCCCGTGCCTGCGAGCCGGCAAGCTAAAACTTGTAGGCGTTTTAGTGCCGGGTGCAAACTAGGTGAATCCCCTACCTCAAGGGCCACACACAAAACAGGTCAGTTCATTAAACGGTCTTCCTTCATAGCATAAATATAAATGCTACTCTCTCACAGTTTCATTATCTGTCGTCATTCGTCAACTAAGAGATAAGTACCCTTTTCCTACTCATTACAAATTTATGATACCATGATATAATTTCAAATCCAAATAACACGTTTTTCTCATCGTGTGATTACTAGCTCCTGATTAAAAAAACGAAATAGCTCGGAGACAGACTGGAGTAAAAAATTAAAAAAACGTAAAATTGATAAAACACTAAATTCCGCTATAATAAATCTACAATTCCGCCAACAATTCCGTTGTCCGCTAAATGATATTTTTCTCCGCCGACAGTCTTCTAATTCCGCCAAATTTAGCGGAAAATCCGCTAAGTTGGCAACACTGCCTCTGATTGATATTAATTGAGGATGGCACCCCAGTTGTACTTCCTCTTTAAACAATAATCATTAGCACCGAAATTCCTGAAATAGGTACAACTCACCACACAGGGACCATAACAATGAGAATTCCAGAGACACCTGATTGAGTGGACGTTGCTAAGCAACGTCTCGTCGCGCCTGCAAATCGAGTACCTTCATGGGATAAATAAATCAGGTGAGTCTACTGTAACAACTCACCTATTATAAACCTAACTGTATCTGATCACATATTTGTCCCGTAAACTGAAACACTACCCGTCCAATCACCGCAAAGAGCGATAAAATCCGATGCTCAATTCCAGCGCTCTAAACGTGTCATAAAGAAACATCGTGACTGAAATAAAATATATCCATAAAATGACACAAACTCTAGAGAAGGTCAGATTTTCCATCAAGGAAGACGGACAGACGGAAATTCCCTCTGTGGGTAGGTTCTTTAGAATACATCTACAGGGTCTCTCATACAAACTAAGACCGAGCAAGTGCCCTTTCTCACTCTCCGATACGTAAGCTGCAGTATTGAAGGCGCGCGCATAGTTTTTGACCTTGCAAGCAGCGTGCACGTGTTCGACCTGGCAAGCATCAGTCGCCAGTCTGAATCTGAGCTGTTAACATGGTGAGATGGTTATCATCGCAACACCACATTTTAGTATGTAAACGTTATTTTAAGTACCAGTCGGCTCGAGGATAAGCAATGCATTTGCTCAGCAATTTCCAGGTGAATTGCCACCTTCAGATTCACGTAACTTAATTGTTTTGTCATTGCAGGTTTTATTGTGTGTTTAATTAGTTTTGTATGAGGAATGTGTATATGTGTTGGGGTTGTTTACATATATGTTCAGATTGTAAAACTCAGTGGAGGGTCTCTTGAAAACCACGTATATTTCTAATTATACAAGAACCTCGTTTATCCGGATCGAAAATTTAAAAAAATAATTATTTTTACTCGTACAGTATTTCTTTTACGACGTCGACTCTTCTTGAATGTCTTTTCCGCCAAGGATAGTTAAGGACAGGAATTGGAAGTAATTCGCTCACGGTCTATCAAAGGTACCGTCCCGGCGTCCGTCTGGAATTGATAATGGGAAACCGGGGAAAACAATTCCGTGGATCGCCAAGGTGGGATTCGAGCCCACGCTCTTCTGAATGCAACGCACGCACTATTAATTCACTGATGGTCAATTCGAAAACAAAACCGGCGCACCATCAGAAATCACTCGTGCCGAGGCAACAATGGAACTGGACAAACTGATGGCCTATTTAGAATCCTTGACTGAAACCACACCGGCAGAACTGTTGTTAGTAAAATGTCCTCGTGATCGTGCTGCGCGCAAACGATATACAAATGTAAAAGAGGAAAAAAAACCACTCATTATTTTAGTGCATAAAACAGAGTCGTAAATGTACGAAAAGTTTCTTATACTTTGTTTTACATTTGAAAAAAAAAAAAAGGAATTACTGTACAAGTTAATAGATTATAAATATAACATGTACTGCATTTGTTTTCTCGGTTTTCTGGATCATCCGGATTTTCAATCATTCCGATTATTTCCGATCCCAATTAGTCCGGATAAACGAGGTTCTTGTGTGTGTTTACTTTTTCGAGGGGGATGGGTTATAGCACACAACTGATTTTATGCACCAGCCGCCACTGGGTATCGGGGTGTTTCTCGTGGTTAGGATGTGGTCCCCTTAAAAGAAAACTCTAAATACGAAAGGATATGAATACAATTTAAACCGTTGTGTACAATAGAAGACCAGTTTCGGGACGATGACTGACTGTATCAACATGAGAGTGTACTATGTCATAAAACTGCATCTGTGAGGCAATGGTTTGTGAAGTGGACTGGTCCGCTCAGAGTCCCCACCTGAACATACTGAAACACCTCGTGATGAGTTAGAAAAGACGCCATTACGATGTTGCTCTAGGGAGCCGGTATTACTTGCTCCGCTCGGGAGGGCTGTCAGTCACGTGACAAGAGAGCAGCGGACAGGCGGGTTGCATACCGTGGCGGTACTGTACTTGCCGCTCGGAAATGTTACCATTTGAACAACAGCAATGAAATACATATCGGTACATAAATAAATCATTTCTGAGTAATTATCAAACATTATAATATAAATAGAGTTGTGTAGGGTAATATGAAATGTACGCAAATCTTCAAATGTGTTACTTTAAGTTTTTCCAGTAACGCTATCCTTTCCCGGCCTTCATATTTATCATACTTGGCATAAGGAACAACGACGCTGCAGATTAAATTTTTAATGTGATTCAATATTCTATTACATATTAAACATTTTGTGTGTTATTTTATTGAAGTATCAAATGCTCTTCTTCCCAAGAAGATTGAAACTTGTTGGCGTAGATGACCTAGGCTGTGCTGAACTCTCTCCCATAGTAAATGCAACATTTACCGACTAGGCTTGAACATCGTCGTGTGTTGTGAGGATAAAGGATAAACCAGTGGCGTATCCTGGAATCTCCACTGAGGCATGCAACTAGTAACCAAGCAGTTAACACAATGTATTAAGTAAATTTCAATTCTACTCACCCTAATTACATGTAGGTGAACTCGAGCCAAACAGTTTTACTGTAAGTTTCTGGATTGAACGTGCGTACACAATTCTTGTTTTCTCTTTTTAAATTTACGAGGGTCCGCCTCTGTGGTGTAGTAGTTAATGTAATTAGCTGCCATCCCCGGAGGCCCGGGTTCGCTTCCCGGCTCTGCCACGAAATTTGAAAAGTGGTACGAGGGCTGGAACGGGGTCCACTCAGCCTCGGGAGGTCAACTGAGTAGAGGTGGGTTCGATTCCCACCTCAGCCACCCTCTAAGTGGTTTTCCGTGGTTTCCCACTTCTCCTCCAGGCAAATGCCGGGATGGTACCTAACTTCAGGCCACGGCCGCTTCCTTCCCTCTTCCTTGTCTATCCCTTCCAATCTTCCCATCCCCCGCAAGGCCCCTGTTCAGCATAGCAGGTGAGGCAGCCTGGGCGAGGTACTGGTCATCCTCCCCAGTTGTATCCCCCGACCCAGAGTCTGAAGCTCCAGGACACTGCCCTTGAGGCGTTAGATGAGGGATCCCTCGCTGAGTCCGAGGGAAAAGCCAACCCTGGAGGGTAAGCAGATTAAGAAGAAGAAGAATAATAATAAATTTACGAGGGAAGGTAGAGGTCTCGCGCCTTTAACTATATGCATCTTTTCATCAAACGAACGGCCAGTAAATGGCTTTTCAAACTGATTTACAATTATATCCGTTTTAGACTCATCCATCGTTAATACCACATTGCGCAAAATATAATAAAACACCGAAAACGACGAATAGCACAGGAACAGCACACACAGAATGAACTCACTAATCAGCAAAACACACAATGAATTAACTCACTAGTTAGCCACAACTCAAGCACGGGAGGTAAGTCACCCCAGTGGCATTGGTCAGTTTCGTCACGTTGGGTTCTCGCTGGGGGATAATCTGTGGGTCCCGTTCGCTTTAAACATGTCGACTTTCTCCAAGTTGCTAACAGATGGCAGAGGGTAGCACGGGTATGGGGTGACAAATTCTGACCAAGTTTCAATTGCAGCGACATCGTTCGGAGGGTTTCAGAACTACGTCTGCCACTGAATGCAATTTTAAGATTGAATGCCTTACGTCGTTAACTCCTCCATTTGCTGTCTCTTTCTTCCGAGAGTGGAGTAGACGGCGAGACTACACCAGCACCACACGTAATCAAGCAACGGAACTAGTACAGTTGCGCGGACCTTTTGAACTTCTGAAAGATGAAATCGTTAATATTTGACCTGAAACAACCTAAAATCGTAAATCAGACAGTTCTTTGTGTTATCATAACGCATGCAATGAATGTCTTGCATTCAAGGAGAATACGCCCCTGGGATAAACACTTCTGTCACCTCACGTGAGTTCACGCGAATCGTGTCGCAATCAAACCTGTCCGGAAAGATGTGTTATACCTTTGCGCCACTGACTTTCAGTCTTGCACTTCCCCTACTTGCTCGCTAAGCTGCTCTCGTTCCCCAAGAGCGGGAAGCAAACTGGCTCCGAAGGCATTTCGCTCTCGATTGACGATGCCTGAGTTAGAACGTCGACTTCGCTCCAGACCCCAGCGTCCAACCTTCTCTGGTTCCGGCTCTTGACGAAGAACGGGCTGCCATTCCACAACAGACATTCACAGACACATCACTGAAAGTGTCCCCAACAGATCTAAAGCCGTCATAAAGGCGAATGGTGGACCGACCACATATTCATGTCCAACAGAATTGAACGTGACACGGGTAAAGTCTACGTGCAATTTTAAATTAGTGTCCGGATACTTCTGATTAGATAGTGTCTCTTTCATTTTCACGACCAACGTGTTCCTTCCCATTCATTTGCTGATATGAACTTGGTGAAAATATACTATACTTCAGGAAAGCTTTATAACATTATAAGGATCCTGAAATTATAGTAATCTTACTTGGAATTCCTTACAGAGGAGACATGTGTTCATTGCAATATCCAGGAACCCACCGGGTCGACCCCAAAAGTACAGTTACTTTTAGAGATGGGAATTATAGGCACAAATAGGTTAGAATGCAAATGTATTTGAACAAGGCGCAAGTGTATGTTACCCGCATGACAGTTCTGCGGTGAGATTTGCATAAATATTATCGATCTGAATTATCAGAACCCCTAAAATTTATGCAACTCCCCGACATATCTGTAGAGCGGCTAGATTTCACTTGCGTCTTTTTCAAATACGTTTGCATTCTAACCTATTCGTGCCTATAATTCTCATCTCTATTTATAATCTAACTAGCAGTTACCCGCGGGTTCGCTCGCGTGGATTTAGTCATTTGATAAAAGTATCAAAGTATCAAAATTCACGGGACAATTGAGTTTCATTGACCCCACAAACTCTTTGTAAACCACGTTTGTAGTATTGCCTTTTGGGGCTAAGATGACTATGCGACATACAACTGTACATGTAAGAAACAGCCCTTCCTCAAGTCGGAAAAAATAACATTCTTTAATATTTTTAAATTAGATTCCAAATACATATTTCCACACTTGTAACATCTTCATTTTTTGAGATATAAGTATCCCCATAAAAATAATTCAACACCTTAATGGTTCTTCCCCCACCCCCACCCAAGTGGATTCTCCGAAAACAAATTATATTTCTTTTCCTTTACAGGAGATTCCAAATGCCGATTTTTACGTCTGTAACATGTTACTTTTCTGAGATATACTGTAGATATAGTCTTTTTTATTCAATTCACCCCCCTTTCTCACTCCTGTTCACCCCCATAAATTGGATTTTCCAAAAGCAAAAATATACGTGTTTCTTTATTTTTAAAGGAGATTCCAAATGCCAATATTCATGTCTGCAACATCTTCAATTTTTGAAATATTCCTCTTAAAAGGTACTCAACCCATTTTTCACCTTTTTCCACCACCATTGATGGGATTTTCCAAAAACAGGAGAATACGTGTTTCTTTATTTTTATAGGAGATTCCAAATACCAATTTTTACATTTGTAAACATTTAAGTTTTTGAGATATACTCATTTGAAACATTCAACACCCCCTCGCTTAGCGATGGAATATCCAAAAATCCTCCCTTAGTAGGCACCTACGCTCTAATATAAATGTATCCCCAAAATTTCATTTCTTTATGTCCAGTAGTTTTGGCTCGGCGATGATGAATCAGTCAGTCAGGACATGTTATTTTATGTATTACATACTTTGTAGATGAAGAGTAGCTCACGACATTCTCCATTGATAGAATAATTACTCGCATTGCTATTGGCTACATGTAATGGGATATGACGTCATTCCCATCAATGATGAGAATTACATTCCGTTATCAACCCGCGCAGAATAAAAATGAATATAACCAATAAAATGTGAAATAATGTAGAATGATGAACAACACAAATACTATACAGAAAGTTGAAGCTTGCTACCTAAAGCTGCTATCGACCTATCAAATATACGCTCTCAATATTGGCTTATAGTCCTGACGCTCAAAGCATACCCACGCGGTATCCTCTGATCTCTAAACTTGGCCCACCCTGGTAATAACGAGGATTGTCATTCTGCCCGCCCTAGTGATAATGAGGGTTGTCAGTCGGTTTCTTTCCTCTGGACACAAGAGGTGCGTGTCGTTTAAAAGGCAAGTGAGCTCTGTCAAAAGCAAGGTTGTCATATTTTGCGTCGATTATTTAAACATGTTAATATTTAATTTATTCTAAAGTCAAAATATAAATATAAAAACTTGATCATGAACCACAGCACACACCGATATCGCAGAATAATTTGTTTCGTGGTTAACACGTGCGGTGGTCGCAGATGTTGAAAGAAAGAAAGAAAGAAAAAACAGGAATAAGGAATTGGCAAATAAACTCGACAAAGACTAAACTTAAATTGATACCTAAGTAGGCCTATTAAAATATTATACGTAATTTCATGCTGCTAATATCAGTGTCTCGCTTTCAGTAAAGAAAGGAAAAGTACAACAATTATTTACAATTTGTTTTATGTCGCACCATCACAGATAGGTGTTATGGCGACGATGAGCTAGGAAAGGCGTGGGAGTGGGAAGGAAGTGCCCGTAGCCTTAATTAAGGTACTTCCCCAGCATTTTCCTGGTGTGAAAATGGGAAACCACGGAGAACCATCTTCAGAGCTGCCGACAGTGGGGCTTGAACCCATTATCTCCCCGATGCAAGCTCACAGCGGCGCGCCCCTAACCACACGGACAACTCGACCAGCAAAGGAAAAGTAAAATCACGAACAAGGGACTGGGATAATAATAATAATAATAATAATAATAATAATAATAATAATAATAATAATAATAATAATAATTGTCCGCCTCTGTAGTGTAGTGGTTAGTGTGATTAGCTGCCACCCCCGGAGGCCTGCATTCGATTCCCAGCTCTGCCATGAAATTTGGAAAGTGGTACGAGGACTGGAACGGGGTCCACTCAACCTCGGGAGGTCAACTGAGTAGAGGTGGGTTCGATTCCCACCTCAACCATCCTGGAAGTGGTTTTCCGTGTTTTCCCCCTTCTCCTCCAGGCAAATGCCGGGATGGTACCTAACTTAGGGCTACGGCCGCTTCCTTCCCTCTTCCCTGCCTATCCCTTCCAATCTTCCAATCCCCCACAAAGGCCCCTGTTCAGCATAGCAGGTGAGGCCGCCTGGGCGAGGTACTGGTCATTCTCCCCGGTTGTATAATTTCCAGGTGTGATTCCCATGGTCTCCACATCACTGCATGAAGTGAAATGAAAAGCAACACACTTCACAAATATTAATTAACGAAGCAAAGAAATAATCCAAAACTTTCAAACAGTGAACAAAGCAAGTGAATTAACAAGGGAATCTTTCCTAATCGAAGACATCAGAATAAAATACAATCAGCCATCTACAGTCAACTCAACAAAAAGTGCTTGAGCAGCGTCAACGAAACAGAAATGAAATATGGAGTGAATTTTATGGGACAGATGATATGTTAATAGCAGATTAGAAAGAAACCTACTGCAACTTAAGAAACATCGACACACGGACCTCCGTACATGGTTTCCACCACAAACTGTGCGTGACCAAGTATTTTCATGATACAGATACGCTATAGACTGTATCTGTACATTATGCAAGAACTATTGCGACCGCTGTTACGTCAAGAACTGTAAATTAGAAGTGAAGTCGCTGTTAAAGTTTTCTAACTCTGATTAGTAGAGATGGGAATTATAAGCACGAATAGGTTAGAATGTAAATGTATTTGAACAAGGCGCAAGTGAAATCTAGCCGCTCTACAGATATGTCGGGGAGTTGCATAAATTTTAGGGGTTCTGATAATTCAGATCGATAATATTTATGCAAATCTCATCGCAGGACCGTCATGCGGGTAACATACACTTGCGCCTTGTTCAAATACATTTGCATTCTAACCTATTCGTGCCTATAATTCCCATCTCTACTGATTAGGTTAAGCTTTTATTTGATATCTTATTCGTCATAGGCTACATTTATTAAATTAATTAGAAAAAGGCGATCAAAATTCTACTGATACCTACACCGAATGAATCGCGAGAGATCTTTTACTTGTCGACATCCCACGACAGGGAGTGTTGAATTGACTTTGTTCAGTCCTTCAAAGATCCGACAATCTCTCCTGGGTTTGAACCAGCGATCTAATCTATAAGTTGACACTCTACCATTGACCCACAGAGGAAGCTGGAGGTGATAAGTTCAGAGATAAAATAAAGTATCGCGCCGGCGTATGCAATGTATGATTCAGCTCACCATGACCCTAATGAGGCATGTAATGAAATTCTAACAACGAAAAAAGCAAACTCTGATTATAGACCTTCTCCACTGAGATAAGAGTGTCAATGGCAAACAAGATGATGAATTATTGTGATAATATGGACAAGAAATTGGGGTCAACCTTAATTATAAGAAGTTCATGTGACTAAAAAATACCGAGAACCAAGAATTATCTACAATCTGAATAACAATCATTACGCAATGATAAGAATCGAGGGCTTTGAAAAAGAAGCAGCAGTCCAGAAAGGAGTAAGGCAAGGGTGCAGTTTGTTCCCAATCCTCTTCAACGTTTATTACAGAACAGTTGGTAAAGGAAATCAAAGAGGGATTCGGAAGGGGAATTACAATCCAAGGAGAGGAATTCAAAACTCTGAGATTTGCCGATGATACTGTTATTTTAGCTGAGATTGCAGAAGATCTGTAGAAATTGCTGAGTGGTATGGGCAGAGTCTTGGGGATGGAGTACAAGAAGAAAATAAATAACTCCAAAACAAAAGCAATGGGGTACAGTCGAACGAAGTCAGGTGATGCAGTAAATATTAGATTAGGAAATTTAAAGGAAGTATTTGGGTGGTAGAATAACTATGACAGAAGTAAGGACATAGAATGCAGACTAGCACAAGCAATGAAGGCCCTTCTTAAGAAAAGAATAATAAAGTAATAAGAATTAGAAAGATGTTTATGAAGAAATTCGTCTGCAGCGTTTCCAGCATTTCTTGTGATTTCTGTTTATTAATAAGAGTCAGTTTTAAAAATGTTTTCCGGACAAGTTTCATTTGCCTACCCTGTACAGTTGATACAAATGACCCCGTGTTTCGTCTAGGTCACACAAAGCTCATTATACACTGTAACGTCACGGAAGGCAGCAGAATTTTTCTCAATACATATCTTGCGATTATTTATGTGCATAAAATTTATTGTGTGGTCAATCAGCAACCATTTCGTTGGACGTAGATCTTGTTAAGTGGGGCTATGTTGTAACATGGCATGGGAATGTTGTGTGCTGGACCAGCTGCCATATTGTTGGACGTAGATTATTCTTTCGATTTATCATATTTCTTTATCTCCTCTGTGGGTGGAGTGAGAGGACGCATTAATCTGTACTCCCTGCATGTTGTAAGAGGCTACTAAGAGGGGAACAACTAATAATAATAATAATAATAATAATAATAATAATAATAATAATAATAATAATAATAATAATAATAATAATAATAATAATAACATTACATACATACATACATTAACATTATAGACTGTTATGCCTTTCAGCGTTCAGTCTGCAAGCCTCTGTGAATTTACTAAACGTCGCCACAATCCTCGATTTGCAACTAGTGTTGTGGCCTCATTTAGTTCTATACCTCTTATCTTTAAATCGTTAGAAACCGAGTCTAACCATCGTCGTCTTGGTCTCCCTCTGCTTCTCTTACCCTCCATAACAGAGTTCACTATTCTCCTAGATTCATGTTTGTGGGTTACTGTAGTCACGATCTAGTTCGTGAATCATGGGCAACGGCTGAGTGACCTAGTAAGTGGTCCTGAGAGTCGGGATATTAGTTGCTATGGAATGAGAGTGGGCATCTCGGACATATTGAGTTGTGGCCCTCCTTGTGCTCAGGCGGCTAGGACTATACAATTCACCGGTGGTCCATAACCCGTTAGAGAAGAGATCCTCACTTGGACTATGTGCAAGTAGGGCAGCATCCTGCTTCATGAATTTACCGATCTCAGAACGTTTTAAGCAATAATAATAATAATAATAATAATAATAATAATAATAATAATAATAATAATAATAATAATAATAATAATAATAATGTTATTTGCTTTACGTCCCACTAACTACTGAATTTTGTCCCGTAGGAGTTCTTTTACGTGCCAGTAAATCTACCGACACGCGGCTGACGTATTTGAGCACCTTCAAATAGTACCAAACTGAGCCAGGATCGAACCTGCCAAGTTAGGGTCAGAAGGCCAGCGCCTCAACCGCCTGAGCCACTCACAACCTGGCACGGCACATACAGTATATGCTTGTGTATATTATTACAGCGTGGTTTCTCTTCAGTCCGAAAATGATAGTAATTGTCAAAGGGGGAGCTGAATTAAAGACGAACGCTGATGAATACGGTTATAGTAATGCGTTTATCAAAATAAAGGCAGAAATATATAACATGAAACTGAGTGAGGGTGTTTATATGCTTAATTACTCACTGAGCTTGAAAACCGACTTAATTATGAATATACCGGGCGAGTTGGCCGTGCGCGTAGAGACGCGCGGCTGTGAGCTTGCATCCGGTAGATAGTAGGTTCGAATCCCACTATCGGCAGCCCTCAAGATGGTTTTCCGTGGTTTCCCATTTTCACACCAGGCAAATGCTGGGGCTGTACCTTAATTAAGGCCACGGCCGCTTCCTTCCAACTCCTAGGCTTTTCCTATCCCATCGTCGCCATAAGACCTATCTGTGTCGGTGCGATGTAAAGCCCCTAGCAAAAATAATTATGAATATCTTGATTGAGCATTTATTATCAGTTACTTGAGCAAGGGACCTCTATTATTGATACCAAAGAACTTTTACCAATCAAACAATCGGCATAGCAAATATTTTTTCCATAACTTAAAGATTAACGCTTGTGCTTATTGTGCAATATTCTTCATCTAAGTTTTCCTTATACAGCTGATGATGACCATTAAGTGGTCGAAACATGTTCTGTGAGTGATTATGTATATTTAATTTTGCCCAACGCAAAAAATAAAGTATCAATTAGGTGGTTGTTTAATTATAATTGTTGACACTGAGGTTGGTTTATTTGTTGATGATGTCCATAGCCGACCACAGTTACAAGCCGGAGTCCTGTAAGTTTGACAACGTGCAGCGGAGGCCAAGCTGAAAGCGCGGGAGCTATTCGTGTATGCTGATGTGTAGTGAACTTCGTCCTGTGTTTCGTTTAATTTTTCATGGATGTTTTCGAGAATATATAACAAGATAAGTGAAATGTTTGATTCCTATTGCTATTGGGCTCAATATGGAAGTTATCACGTGAACGTTTTGGTGAGCATTTTGAGATGTCAGGGGTAATATACTGCACATTTCTGGGTAAACAGTAAGAACAATATCGAGAAGGATAAGCTGTGACACATGTTTAGGTCTTCAGCAGAGTAATGAAGCAGGTGACCTCTATTTTGAATAACTTCAGACAGGTGACTTAGTGGTGCCATCAGATTGTGCGGTGTGTGTCTTTAGAACAGCGCTATATGAAGACTACCTGGATTGTGAAAATTATAAAGAATTTCTATTCTCTCTATCCCGATCTGCTTTAGGAAGAGATGACAATCAACGCCGTAATGGTGGACGTGACAATAATGGTGAGATACATTGTTTATTGTCTACATTTTCCAATGTCGTGTTAAGTGTTGAAAGCAGACGGAGAACATGAGTTATGTCAGCAGTGAGAATAAAAACATTAAGCGGAGGCAGCTGTCAACGCTCCACAATAATTGAGCTTGTGAGTACTGTTCTTAAAGTGTTTTGTTTTTATTGATGTAAAATGTGTGTTTCTAACTTCAGTGAATGCATTTACTGATGTGTGTATTTCTTATATGATTTTTTTTTACGAAAAGAGTGCATTTATCATAATCATCGTGTTGTTCTAAATGTGGTGAATATGGGTGAAGTCATTCAAAATGGTGGTGGTGGTGGTGATTATTGTTTTAAGAGGAAGTACAACTAGGCAACAATCCTCTATATAACACTAATCAGAGGGAAAAATGGAAGGGGTCCGACACTTCGAAAAATGAAGATATCGGCCAAAGGAAGACAAGGGCCACGAAGGGCGTGAAAATGAAAGACTTCCTAGCCGTCGCAAACCTAATAGCGTCGGGGTCGGAAAAGAACAAGAGTTGACCAAGGGAGGTCGGATATGATAGATGAAAGTGAGGAGCCTGGCAAAAGTAAGTGGAAGCAATGCCACGACTCAGCTGAGGGCCCCGTGGTCGCCAACCCACGCTCCAAAGTTCAGAGCTCCTGGGGCCCCTTTTAGTCGCCTCTTACGACAAGCTTTAGCTAGTTGTTTTACGTCGCACCGACATAGATAGGTCTTACGGCGACGATGGGACAGGAAAGGGCTAGGTGTGGGAAGGAAGCGGCCGTGGCCTTAATTAAGGTACAGCCCCAGCATTTTCCTGGTGTGAAAATGGGAAACCACGGAAAACCAT
This sequence comes from Anabrus simplex, assembly GCF_040414725.1. Taxonomy (NCBI): domain Eukaryota; kingdom Metazoa; phylum Arthropoda; class Insecta; order Orthoptera; family Tettigoniidae; genus Anabrus; species Anabrus simplex. The sequence goes on along the minus strand of NC_090278.1, from coordinate 62,018,407 downwards.
TTTCAGGGCTGCCGACAGTGGGTTTCGAACCTACTATCTCCCGAATACTGGATACTGACCGCACTTACGCGACTGCAGCTATCGAGCTCGGTCCTCTTACGACAGGCAGGTAATACCGTGGGTGTTATTCTACCGCCCCCACCCACAGGGGAAGAATCATTCAAAGTCGGACACGTCCCCTTTTTCTCTCGGCCTCCACTTGACAGATAGGTACAGCGTTGCCAAGCATACCTTCCGGCTTTAACTGTAGATGGCTCTGTTATATTTCGTGATTTTAATATTTAACTAGTCAAGTTGGCAGCAGTGATGAGATATTTAGAAAAGTAGAATAGGGAGGCAATATTTGCCTTTCAGTGTATAAACTCAGTGACAAGTTCTATACCTTCTATCCCTCCAAATGCCTTCATGACCTGTAAGGAAATAACATTGATTCCTTTTTTTGTGTATATAAATAGAAGGCAGTGTTCTGATAATAACGTGAGGAGAAGATGACGAACATTGGTTGCCTAGTTACCACGGTTTTCTGTCCACGCTAATTACAGTTCGACCACCAGTCCAAAAACACATTCATTTTAAGACACTATTTTAACGTCAGCTGTTTCTTTGCAGCCGGCCATGGTCCCGCCAGTGGACAGGCCCTACTGCGCTAATTGCTGGATCTTGAAGGGGGCTTCATTTTGCAACAAATGTAAGGTACGTATGAAGTACAGTTATGCAACTTTGCAAGCATTAAATCCATTAGCCAAATAAACCAATCAAATTATACAGGGTATTCACTTCAAAATTTCCCAACCTAAATATACATTTATTTAATTTTAGTTTTAATTTTGAAAATATTTCTTAGCAGACAAAGTAGGGGTCCCCATACTAGGAAAAACGTAAAATTAAGCAATTTCCTCAATTGTGCCGAAAGTTGAAGGGCTACAGGTCGGGAAATATTTCAAGTTGTGTGTCTTGGATAGCTCTATGAAACGAAACCAAAAAAATCGAAAAATCATTTCCAGCCTAAATGCAGTTCCAGAAAAACAGCTTCAAATGGCTTCTTTCTTTACGCGTTTTCTTTTTGATTCAAATCCTAGCCAAATTAACATGATTTTTTGAAAAATGTCCATATCGATTGTGGTTGTAAGGGCTTAGTTGACACTCTGCATTATCTTACATTAGCGCTCGTAGTGGTGCTCAAATGAAACAAACTCTTAGTGGTAGAAAAAGGCAGACTACTAATCTAATCAACCAGATAACGATTATTAAGAAAAGGACTGTAATTTTTAGGAATAAATAAAGAATATATTCTCCTACATTAAATTTATCTAAAATTCGTAGCTCAGAACCTTAGGATGTTTTCAACATTGCGTTGCTCGCCTAAAGGGGTCTATAGATCAATGTTTTACGGGGAAACCCCTTCTACTTGTTTAGCATTGGTCTGTAGAGCAATGTTTTACGGGGAAACCCCTTCTACTTGTTTAGCATTGGTCTGTAGAGCAATGTTTTACGAGGAATCCCCTGCTACTTCTTTAGCATTGGTCTGTAGACCAATGTTTTACGAGGAATCCCCTGCTACTTGTTTAGCACTGGTCTGTAGAGCAAAGTTTTACGGGGAAACCCCTTCTACTTGTTTAGCATTGGTCTCCAGACAAATGTTTTACGAGGAATCCCCTGCTACTTGTTTAGCATTGGTCTGTAGACTAATGTTTTACGGGGAATCCCCTTCTACTTGTTTAGCACTGGTCTGTAGACCAATGTTTTACGGGGAATCCCCTGCTACTTCTTTAGCATTGGTCTGTAGACCAATGTTTTACGAGGAATCCCCTGCTACTTGTTTAGCACTGGTCTGTAGAGCAAAGTTTTACGGGGAAACCCCTTCTACTTGTTTAGCATTGGTCTCCAGACAAATGTTTTACGAGGAATCCCCTGCTACTTGTTTAGCACTGGTCTGTAGACCAATGTTTTACGGGGAATCCCCTGCTACTTCTTTAGCATTGGTCTGTAGACCAATGTTTTACGAGGAATCCCCTGCTACTTGTTTAGCACTGGTCTGTAGAGCAAAGTTTTACGGGGAAACCCCTTCTACTTGTTTAGCATTGGTCTCCAGACAAATGTTTTACGAGGAATCCCCTGCTACTTGTTTAGCACTGGTCTGTAGACCAATGTTTTACGGGGAATCCCCTGCTACTTCTTTAGCATTGGTCTCCAGACAAATGTTTTACGGGGAAACCCCTTCTACTTGTTTAGCACTGGTCTGTAGACTAATGTTTTACGGGGAATCCCCTTCTACTTGTTTAGCATTGGTCTGTAGACTAATGTTTTACGGGGAATCCCCTTCTACTTGTTTAGCACTGGTCTCCAGACAAATGTTTTACGGGGAATCCCCTTCTACTTGTTTAGCACTGGTCTGTAGACAAATGTTTTACGAGGAATCCCCTGCTACTTGTTTAGCATTGGTCTCCAGACAAATGTTTTACGAGGAATCCCCTGCTACTTGTTTAGCATTGGTCTCCAGACAAATGTTTTACGAGGAATCCCCTGCTACTTGTTTAGCATTGGTCTCCAGACAAATGTTTTACGAGGAATCCCCTGCTACTTGTTTAGCATTGGTCTCCAGACAAATGTTTTACGAGGAATCCCCTGCTACTTGTTTAGCATTGGTCTCCAGACAAATGTTTTACGAGGAATCCACTGCTACTTGTTTAGCATTGGTCTCCAGACAAATGTTTTACGAGGAATCCACTGCTACTTGTTTAGCATTGGTCTCCAGACAAATGTTTTACGAGGAATCCCCTGCTACTTGTTTAGCATTGGTCTCCAGACAAATGTTTTACGAGGAATCCCCTGCTACTTGTTTAGCATTGGTCTCCAGACAAATGTTTTACGAGGAATCCCCTGCTACTTGTTTAGCATTGGTCTCCAGACAAATGTTTTACGAGGAATCCCCTGCTACTTGTTTAGCATTGGTCTCCAGACAAATGTTTTACGAGGAATCCCCTGCTACTTGTTTAGCATTGGTCTCCAGACAAATGTTTTACGAGGAATCCCCTGCTACTTGTTTAGCATTGGTCTCCAGACAAATGTTTTACGAGGAATCCCCTGCTACTTGTTTAGCATTGGTCTCCAGACAAATGTTTTACGAGGAATCCCCTGCTACTTGTTTAGCATTGGTCTCCAGACAAATGTTTTACGAGGAATCCCCTGCTACTTGTTTAGCATTGGTCTGTAGACTAATGTTTTACGAGGAATCCCCTGCTACTTGTTTAGCATTGGTCTCCAGACAAATGTTTTACGAGGAATCCCCTGCTACTTGTTTAGCATTGGTCTCCAGACAAATGTTTTACGAGGAATCCCCTGCTACTTGTTTAGCATAGGTCTCCAGACAAATGTTTTACGAGGAATCCCCTGCTACTTGTTTAGCATTGGTCTCCAGACAAATGTTTTACGAGGAATCCCCTGCTACTTGTTTAGCATTGGTCTCCAGACAAATGTTTTACGAGGAATCCCCTGCTACTTGTTTAGCATTGGTCTCCAGACAAATGTTTTACGAGGAATCCCCTGCTACTTGTTTAGCATTGGTCTGTAGACTAATGTTTTACGAGGAATCCCCTGCTACTTGTTTAACGCTGGTCTGTAGACCAATGTTTTACGGGGAATCCCTTTCTACTTCTTTATCACTGGTCTATAGACCAATGTTTATGGGAAATCCCCTTATACTGGTCTGATGACGAACGTTTTATGGGGAATTCCATTCTACTTGTACTTGTCTAGGAGTGGTATTACGAGGAATCCCCTTCTACTTGTTTAGATCTAGTCAGTAGGCCAATATTGTACGGTACAAGACTTACAGGGGATACCCTTATAATTTGTCAGTTACAGCTTACCCCTAAGCTCGCAAGCAGCGTCTGGTTCTGCGGTCTAGGCTGCCTGCTGGCGTCAGTGATTTACCTGTTAACACCCGCTGGAGTGTTCGAATATCCTCCCTGGTGGGAACTGGACTGGGAGCTGGTCGTGTTCAGTACGACTCTCGCCATCAGTCTTATGGTGGCCATCACCCCCAGGCTGTACACCTGGGACAGGACCATCTACACAGCCAACCGCTTCATTAAGCAGGTACTTCTTATCAGCAAGTGCTTTTGTTGACATTTGAACAAGTGTTGGTAGGAGGAACAAAATATGTGATGGAAATGTAACCATAGCAACCGTGCAGGCTATGCCTTATGGCTGGTTGCCATCCGGAATCAGAAGCCGTCCATGGATGGCCACGACCGGGAGACATATTTATGATCAGTTGATTTTCGCAAAGAGAGTAGTTTCTGTGGGAATGAAGATATAGTCGTGTCGAAGCATTATAAAAAAAAGGACCTGCATCTGTATCCTTACAAATTTATTGGTGTGCCTGCGTTAAAGCGTCCTGATGAATCTTCGCGTGCTGAGCTCTGCTGGTGGTTTCTCATTGAAGTGGGGTCAGAACGTTTTGGATCCTCACTTTTTCATTTCTTCGGACAAGAAAATTTCCAGAATCTTCGGTGATGTTCATTAACAAGGTTTAATCCCGCGTCAGTCTTATTGTAAATATTTTCCGGGCCAGTTTCACTTTGTCCACCCGGTATGTTCAGGTGTTGGCAAAGTCTAGTCTTACATCTGATCTCGTCACTATTTTACTGATTGTTGACTTAACGTAATGTTACCTCATTGCAGTGGTGTGGATCAATACTGCAGTGCTGTCACCGAGCAGGTATTTTAAAATACGAATTTCAGTTAAAAGATAAATACTAAATACTTCAGGTCCTAGATGACGTCCTTGCGGTACTCAAATTCTTCTTACCACTTTGACATACTGCAGCGCGGTAGATTTCTCTCTTTGATCAATACTCGTATATCATTAAATCCCATGTCTCCTTGATTTTTTGTTCCTTTCAATCTGCTTATTTTTCTCATCACAGAATGATATCAGGTGAAAAATTCTGACTGTTGCAGGCACAGTCACGCTTGGACAAATACTCTGTTGACGGCGAGGTGGACTATGACACGCTTCTGCCCATTTCTGAAGAGAGCAGCACCACTATCATCATACGGCCACGTAAGCTGACCTACGTGGACAGTGAGTAGCTGTCTGTCTTCCTCATGTTGCCGGTACAATAAAATGAATGATAAAAATAAATTGACTCAATTTTGTCTCACTTTTGAGAGCATTTCTGTGCTCTAATTGGTTAGGACACATTTATATTCATACAGGTTTAAGTGTTGCCTATACTGCGCTATGCTTAAACAAACGTATCTTCACATATATACCATGCGAGCCTCAGCCGAATTGCTGGTGGAGGACGAATGGATGATGGAATACAGACCTCACGTCCGTACAGCTCGCCCAGTGATGTCATGATCTCAGCTAGTCTGCGATACGCTTCCGTACAGTGTGACTGCTTCTTTACAGCAGTAAATGATCGGTTTAGTGTGTTTCATGCAATGTTGCCAACACAGTGGTTTTTAAAAGAAATAAGTTTCATAATGATAGATCCGTGTTGAACTGTGATTACAATAGAGTAAAATAATATATTATTATTGGTCCACCTTTTCAATACAAAATGAAAATTACATAGGGACTAGTTTCGACCTAGTAATAGGTCATCATCAGCCTGAAGTAAATTAAAGCGTAAATATCGAATAAAACTTAAACAATGTAAACACAAGTACAGTCTTTTTAAAGGTACATACCAAGTGGGAAGTTGAGTAGAGATATATTAAAAATAATAACTCTTCCAATTGACGAAGCACTGAGCGGAAGTTATGTAAAGTTCGGTGCGCCGTATATTATAAAAGACCACTATGCACTAAATGATGTAATAAAGAAGAATAGTAGGTTGAATGCTGGCTTCTTCTTAGCTGTTGTATATTCGAAGAAGATTACGTCGTATTTTATAAGGTATTGATAGACGTCTTCAGTTTTTGAAACAAGGCAATTGTTGCGCGTGGAGGCTTAGGAAACCAGAGAAGCGCTATATTATGTTAAAAAATAGAGATCCTTAAAAAAGTCCCGTGCGTCGTATAAATTGTGGAAATGGAAATCGAAAAAACTTGGTTCTTAAGCGATAATGTTGTTCATTCAGAGATCAATTGAAAATAAAGAATCGTAACATTGTCTTCTCAAGATGTTTATAAACTAGAATTAATAGACGATGCGAAGTATGATACTAGGAGAAAGCTCTTCTGCTTCTGGAATCTTGAAGGACGATGGATGTTTCACGAGGTGGAATAACATATATGGAGTTAAATAAAGGTGGATATAAATTCGCAGTTCAATGCGGACCATAAATTTCATTCTGAATAAAAGACAGATTTTTTTTAAAATATTAAATATGTCAAAAGGAAAATTTAAGCGTGATGTGATGAGCTGAAGAGAGAAACGGAGGTAGGAAAAGATCAAAGGAAATTTTGAGGAGGTGAGGGAAGAAAAATGAAGGTAGGAGAAGAATATATATATATTTTTTTTTAGCTGAAGAGAGAAACGGAGGTAGGTAAGGATCAAAGGACCATTTTTGAGGCTGTACCTTAATTAAGGCCACGACCGCTTCCTTCCAACTCCCAGCCCTTCCCTGTCCCATCGTCGCTATAAGACCTATCTGTGTCGGTGCGACGTAAAGCAACTAGCAAAAATAAATAAATAAATAAATAAATAAATAAATAAATAAATAAATAAATAAATAAATAAATAAATAAATAAATAAATAAATAAATAAATAAATAAATAAATAAATAAATAAATCTAGGTTTTTGCACTTCGTCAGAGGGCATATTTTAACACACGGTGGACAGTTGGAATTCTAGATTTTGGAAGCATATATCAGTGGATATTTTGGTGGTTTTCAATTACATTTTAATGGAGTATGATAGTATAATAAAGTAATAGTTCAAATTTATGTTCTCGATGTTTACAGTGGTGATACCATCAAAAGTCGAGTCGGGGAATACCCGAACTGTAAGCGGAGCCTTTAAAATTAAACAAGCAAGGAACGCTTCAGCAAGTCTTTTTTATTCCTTCCTTTCTAACATAGTGATAGTGAAATGCACTTAAATTAAAAATGACCATGTTTTGTTTAGGCTTTGTCCGTGAAAATGAGAATCCAAAGTCTGTTTCCAGTCATTCGACTGGGTCTTGGATGGAATGAATGAAGCCCCCATCTAGCGGCGAGGATAGGAACTGTGCCGGCTGCCGAAGCCTGTCGCACTCCTCTGGGGCAATGACTGACAGATGAAATGATATTGAGGAGTGTTGCTGGAATGAAAGATGACAGGAAAAATCGGAGTTCCAGCAAAACTCTCACATGCAGTGACCGGGATGTGAACCACGGAACCCAACAGTGAGAGGCCGGAGCCACGGATGCATTGCCTTGTCAGTGACTGTGAATTAAATCCGTTGCCAGTCACAGTTTTTATTGAATCTTCTTTACATCGCATTTCATTGTCTAGGCTCCATCGTCAGATGGCGAAATGATGTATTGGTGGTAGTAATTATTGTATTAAGAGCAAGTACAACTGGGCAACCATCCTCTATCAACACTAATCAGAGAGAAAAAATGGAAGAGATACAACACTTCAAAAATGAAGGTATCAGCCAAAGATAAACAAGGGTCATGCAGGGCGTGAGAATTAAAGACTCTTTGGGCCTCCAATGCTCCAATATCGTCGGGGTCGGAGAAAAACAAGAGTTGACCGTGTGAGGTCGGATGGGATGGATGAAAGTGAGAGCCTGGCACAAGCAAGTGCGAGCAATGCCAGGACTCAGCTGAGGGCCCCGTGGTCGCCAACCCACGTTCTCTTTTAGTCGGCCTTTATGACACGCGGGGGACACCGTGGGTCTTGTTATACTTTGCAGCTTCACTCACTGCAATTGCGCATGCTTGTATACGCTCTCATTCCCCTTGCCTCGTGCTTGCTAAACCTGACCAAGGCGTTGTTCCACTTTCCAGCGCTTATTGTTGATTTTCGTTTTTAGAATTTTGCGCGAAGGTATTAATGCTTAAGCAACCAAGTCGGAGGTTTAAATGGTTTAATATGGGCAGTGAAAGCATAGTAGAACAATTACTAAACATTAGTTTTTAATCAATTTCTTATATTGAAACGCAACAAGTTGCCGTCAGTGGTTTGTTAATTTTCTGTACTTTAGTTTTTCGATATTATATTATATTATTATAGTATTTAAGAATGTTCAATAGTAATGTGACTGAAATGGCCAAAGTACGTACAGTACCAGTCAAAAGTTTAGGACCACATAAGGAAATGTCATCTAGAACCTAAAATTATGCCACTAGAACTCTGTAATTTTCTTTCTGAGCTCTCACATCGAATAGGATTTACTGTATGTCGCCTGATTTGATTGGGTCAGTCCAAGTACTGTACAGTGTTGCCAAAAAGTTTACGGACACTCGTATATTTCCGACTTGTACAGAGTGTCCTTATACTTTCAAACTTATGATTTATTTTAAGTATAACTGATATAAAGCTCTCTAATATCATGTTTAGTTGAAAGTTTGAAGACTTTAATCCAAATAGTTCATGAGTTACGAATTTGTTTGTCTTTTATGGCCACCCAATTTTTTTTTTTTTCTATTTGCTTTACGTCGCACTGACACAGATAGGTCTTATGGCGACGATGGGATAGGAAAGGCCTAGGAGTTGGAAGGAAGCGGCCGTGGCCTTATTTATGGCACAGCCCCGGCATTTGCCTGGTGTGAAAATGGGAAACCACGGAAAACCATCTTCAAGGCTGCCGACAGTAGGACTCCAACCCACTATCTCCCGATTACTGGATACTGGCCGCACTTAAGCAACTGCATCTATCGAGCTCGGTCCACCCAAAATTGACCTTGATACTGAAGAAATACATAATACAATTAAAAAGCTATCCAACAACGCATACTGATTGTTAAGTTGTTGCTAGACGATAACAACACCTTTAAAATGACCCCTGTTAGAAAGTATTAAAGGAGTTCTTACTCACTTTGCCATCCATCATTTATGTAAAATTTCAAATCGGAAATAGCTGAGCGAACAGTTAGGTTCCAAACTTCACAAAGGTATGAACACCTGTGAGCTGGTGATTGCGCACGCAGTTAGCTCCCCAAACCACAGCAACACAAGGAATCCATCCCTGAAAACGTCATCGCGCTAACTGCCTCCGTTCAAAAGTTGCAGCAATTCAAAAGTCAGTGCTATTAGGCCTAAAATTTACAGGAATTGAAATTTTATAAAAATGACGTCAAAATAAGTAAGAACTCCTTTAACACCTTCTAACAGGGGTCATTTTAAAAGTGTTGCTATCGCGTAGCAACAACTTAACAATCAGTATACATTGTTCGATGGTGGTGGTGGTGATTATTGTTTTAAGAGGAAGTACAACTAGGCAATCATCCTCTATGTAACACTCATCAGAGAAAAAATTGGAAGGGGTCCGACACTTCGAAAAATGAAGGTATCGGCCAAAGGAAGACAAGGGCCACGAAGGGCATGAAAATGAAAGACTCCCTAGCCCTCGCAAACCTAATAGCGTCGGGGTCGGAAAAGAACAAGAGTTGACCAAGGGAGGCCGGATAGGATAGTTGAAAGTGAGGAGCCTGGCACACGTAAGTGGAAGCAATGCTAGGACTCAGCTGAGGGCCCCGTGGTCGCTAACCCACGCTCCAAAGTTCAGAACCCCTGCGGCCCCTTTTAGTCGCCTCTTACGACAGGCAGGGGATACCGTGGCATTGTTCGATGGCTTTTTAATATTATTATTTTGTTTCTTCAAACAAAATGTGTGGCCATAAAGACAAAAAAAATCATAACTCATGAACTGTTTGAGTAACTGTCTTCAAATTTTTAACCAAGCATGATTTTAGAGTACTTTATATCAGTTGTGCCTAAAATAAATCATAATCATAAGTTAAAAAGCATGGGGACACACTGTCCAAGTCTGAAATATATGGGTGTCCCTAAACTTTTTGACAACACTGTAGAATTTAAAGATAAAAATTTCATTGTTCCGTATTGAAAAGTATCACAGTTAAATTGAAATAATAAATATGGTAGTTCAACCTATTCAATACAAGTAAATAAGAGATGTAGAGATTACATTCTTATTTAATTAAAAGTGGAAATGGTACCGGTTTCGACCCCAGTCTGGGTCATCATCAGCCGATTATAACTCGAAAAACAATGCATAAGTATTGTGCATTGTTTTCGAGTTATAATCGGCTGATGCATAAGTATTGTGCATTGTTTTTCGAGTTATAATCGGCTGATGATGACCCAGACTGGGGTCGAAACCGGTACCATTTCCACTTTTAATTAAATAACAATGTAATCTCTACATCTCTTATTCACTTGTATTGAATAGGTTGAACTACCATATTTATTATTTCAATTTAACTGTAACACTGTAGAAGTTGTGAATTTTTAACTCGTGGAAGGTCACATCAAAACATCAACAATTTTGTTAATATAATGTGCTATATAAGTTACTCTAATTGGTTGCGAGTAATACCACCAAGACTTGTTTTGCTGACTTTGCAATAGGTGGGGGCCATTTTAGTGTTAAAATGTCAACATCCCAGAAATAGGCGGGACCGTTTTCGGCGTATTTTATTTTTTCGAAGCAGCGCCAAGATGGTTGATTTTTCTTTGTCTTTTTCATGTATGGCTCAAGGTCTTGGGGCGAGCTATCAGCGTCAAACTTATCTCCCCTGATAGTTTCATTTGCACTCTGCAGATGGCATCCAATGATGCCGATAGCTCACACTGAGACCTATGATAAGAACAAGGAAAAAATTGATCATTTCAGCGCAGATTTGAAAAAAAATAAACACACAAAATTCGGTGCCGCATTTTTTTTAGAATTTTTATATTTATACTAAAATGATCCCCACCTATTACTAAGTCTACAAAAGAATCTTGGTGGTGAAACTTGCAACCAATTAGATTATATAGCACATAATATTTCCAAAAATGTTGACTTTCTGATGTGACTTCTCAACAGTTAATAATGTATAACTTCTAGAATACTTGGCGTAACTCAATGAAATCAGGCGACGTATATCACAGAGCTCAGAAAAAAAAAAAAAAAAATACAGAGGTCCAGTAGCGCAATTTTAGGTTCGAGGTGACATTACATAATTGTTTATGTGGTCATGAACTGTTGATCGGTACTGCATTTCACCTTTGAAAGAAAATTGTAATTCTCAACACATTTTCTCTTTTACTCTATGCCTTTCTATGACAATAATTTCGTGGAATAATCTAGTAGAAGAATATTATTAATTTCATCTATAACAACGCCTGATCTTGTTACCCAGCAAATCCTAGTGCTCCAGCCCTCTCTGAACAATATTTGAGGAACATAACTTATTAGGAATATGGTGGCTTTTTATGACATCTAATGCTGAACTTTGGCAAATGACCAACAGTGGAGCAGGACAGGAGGAGTAGGCCACACTCTGAGACAGGACGAAGGATCAATTCCGAAGCAAGTTTTCGAGTGGACTTCACAAGGCCGGATGAGACAAGGTAGAACACGGATGCCATGGAAAAGATTTATAGACCGGGAACTTGGAGCCGTGAACAAAACTTGGCAAGAGGCAAGAGAACTGGCAAAGAACAGATTGAAGTGCCGACTCTTTGTGGAAGCTCTATATTCCACTGAGCATCAGAGGATTATTATTATTATTATTATTATTATTATTATTATTATTATTATTATTATTATTATTATTATTATTATTGCAACTTCGGCGCCCTTAGCTGAGTCTCTGCACTGCTTCCACTTACTTGAGCCAGGCTCCTCGCTTCCATCTATCTTATCCGACCCCACGTGGTCAACTCTTGTTCTTTTCGAAGTGTTGCACCCCTCTGATGAGTGTTAATAGAGGGTGGTTGCCCAGTTGAATTTCCTCGTAAAACAACAATCACCACCACCACCGTCTTTCTTTCTTTCTTTCTTTCTTTCTTTCTTTCTTTCTTTCTTTCTTTCTTTCTCCGTTAGGATCTTCTAGCAACCACGTGCTAATTCGAATGATTTATCCTTTATAGTTCCTTCTTCTTCCTCCAATACTCTATCTTCTCACTATGTCTCCTTTTCCTCTTCTCGGACCATTTTGAATCCGTTTTCTTTCCCTTCCCATCGCGAAATCCTGTCACTTTTACAACTCTCTTTCAAAAAATCTCTAAATCCGTCTGTTGCATCTTCTTCTTCTTCATATCTTACATAGTTTTTCTTTTCAGATCTTTCTTGACTTCATGAATCCAGGTTGTTGTTGACTTCTTGTTCCAAAGATATTTGAAGATCTGTTTGGTTAATCTGTTGTCATCCATTCTGTATAAATGTACAAACAAATATAAATCGCCTCTTCTGTATTGTTTCTGTTAAGTTTCCTATGCTTTGATATATTTCATCATTGATTCTTGATTTCCACAGTTCTGTAATTCCTAGCGGACCGAGTATTTCCCGTATAATTCTTCCTTCCAGTACTTCTAATTTATTCAGCTTGTAATTCAGTACTGGACATTCACTTTCGTATAGGCATTCCGGTTTGACTACTGTGTTGGAGTGTTGTATTTTGAAGCGTTTAGATATACACTTTTTGTTGTAGATATGATTATTATTAATATTATTATCATTATCCTTTATTTCACAACTTTATGGTTGGGAACACAGCTCGTATTTCGATACATTGAGTATAAGAAATAGAACTGAATGATAATTTACATATTTACATAAATTTACAATATTCTTCTTCATTATTCCCGTTGATATGTAAGTTGCAGCCTCTTCTACTTATGGTCCGTTTTGAGTATTCAGCAATGTTTAGACAATGTTGCAGGTCTTCAAAATTGCAGCCTTTTGTGCCACAGTGTGAGTGAAGATGGAGAGCTTTAGTACCTTTAAGTTTTCTGGAAATGGTTTTGGTGGAAGGCCAGTGGTAGCAATTAGAAATGGAAGAAATGGCACTCTCTCTCTCTCTTGTTTCCAGATTCTTGCTAAAGTTGGGACGGCGAACGTATCCCCAGACGGCAGCTTCTGATCCCAAAATATGGCCCGCCCTAGTGAAATAAGCGCTGTCAGTCGGTTTCTTTCCTTTGGGCACAGGAGGCGCGTGTCAATTAAACGGCAAGTAGGCGCTGTCAAGAGCATGGTTGTCATATTACTGCATGAAGCTCAGTGAAAAGCAATACACTTCACAAATATTAGTTAATGAGGCAGATATTACAAGACTTTCAAACAACGAACAAAGCACGTGGCAATTATCTGAGCTGAAGATACTGACCTCTTTTGTAACATGGGGTGCATTGGCAACAGAGCTGTGAGGATTTCTGTTGGGGAATGAGATCTTCCGTTTTAAAGCTCACTGCCGACATAAATCACCCCCTACTGGGCAAGCGAGGGGTCAGGAGATCAAACGTATGCTGTCTTCTTTACTGCAGGCCCTCCCAAACTATATTTCCATAGCCAGAGGAGTATATTTTTCAATTTTCTCTCTGTATTTCTGTAGCATATTGTGCTCATTCAGGATAGCGATGTCAATGAGATATGTCTGTTGCTTCATTTTGTCTGTTAATTATTATCAGACCATATTGGATATATTAGGGAGGTCCCTTCCCTTAACCAAAACCATTCCAAATACGTATATGTAAACGTTTGTCAGTACATCGTTGAGTGGAACTGTTCACAACAAGAAGGAAAATTGGACCACATAAGACAGAGCGCGAAAGACGTTTAAGGAGATCAAATATTCAGTGTCTTTACAACCTTCAAAGATTCGTGAATGCTCTGTGAAAATTTAGGCACATTTTTCTAGGAGGAGAGTCCAAAAAGAAACCACTTTTTTCTTTACTAAAATCAAGTGATCATTAATATGTCTCCCGGTCATAGCCATACATGAACGGTTGCTAATTTCAGACAGCAGCCAGCCATAAGACAGCCTGCACGGTTGCTAGGTAACAATGTCTGACCATCCATCCACACCTTACATCACTGCTTACACGGTTGTTATGGTTACACTTCCGTCACACTACAAAAATTTTCTAACGTCATAAAATGCCATAAAACAATATTTATGTCAAAAATATATGTTCAATGCTTGGAAATGTTTAAGGTGATAACGTAGCCTCCAAGACCTCATTTATACAGGGTGTCCCAGGAAGAATGGTCAATATTCAGGGATATGAAAGAGACTATCCCGGGACAGCCTGATAATTCACAGCGACGGGGTAACAGAAACGAACTCATTCCACAATGACTAATGCGCACCGACCATTCAGGCGTGATAAGAACTTTTCGTATCAGTGATATAAAGGGAACTGAATTTTGGAGACAACGATGAAATTCAAACGATTCAAATGTAGTGTATTTTTAATGATGAAATAGAATTGTGAGGCAAATTCATGCATCATGTTTTACCGTAAGTGAAAGGAAGCCCTTGAAGCACTATTCCATCAATTGTCCTTACCGGTGTTAAATGGTACAAATCCACACTTTGCTACGTAACCTTTGATTGGTGAGATTTAGTGTAATGACTGCATCAAGGTAAAGTAGATATTTGCAAGGTATAACAATTTCGTATAAGCACTGAAAAGGAGGGCCGAAATATGAGCCTTCCGGCAGGCCTAATAACTCACACGTGCGACGACGGTACAAAGAAAGTAGAGCCTCCTTGCGGCCTTGGGGAAGAACGTTAATTTTAACAAGGCAATTTGTATACAATGAATCGATCGCCCTATTTGTGACCTGCAAGGCCTCGTTGCGTTCACTTTCCAAGAGATAAATCACGTTCTGACAGAACTGCTCGCGAGCTGCTGACACATTACAAGTGACATAATATCCTGAATAGGGAATTCATAGTATCAAAAACGCAGCTCATTATTTGCAACATTTACCCTGTCTACATTTGAAAGCACGATGATTTGATTCTAAGGAGAAAGCAATGAGATAATAATAATAATAATAATAATAATAATAATAATAATAATAATAATAATAATAATAATTTCGTGTGGCTATTTCTAGCCGGGTGCAAACCCTCCGATGAGGGTGGGCGGCATATGCCATGTGTAGGTAACTGCGTGTTATTGTGGTGGAGGATAGTGCTATGTGCGGTGTGTGAGTTGTAGGGATGTTGGGGACAGCACAAACACCCAATCCTCGAGGCAAGGGAATTAACCATTTAAGGTTAAAATTTCCGACCCAGCCGGGAATCGAACCCGGGGCCCTATGAACCGAAGAGCACAGCGCTCACCAATCAGCCAAGGAGCCGAACAGCAATGAGATAATAATCCACTTTGATCCTTCGAAAAACGAGGGTAGGATAAAAGATGATGGGTCGATTCTCACCATCGGTAACTGTGGAGGTGAATTTCTATTGCTTCCCATTTTCACATCAGACAGAGGCTGAGGCTGTACCTTAATTTAGATCATGGTTTCTTCCTCCTTGCGTATTAGTTAGTCATCTTCGTCTTCTTCATCATCTTCTTCAAGTGTTATATTACCGGGCGAGTTGGCCGTGCGCGTAGAGGCGCGCGGCTGTGAGCTTGCATCCGGGAGATAGTACGTTCGAATCCCACTATCGGCAGCCCTGAAAATGGTTTTCCGTGGTTTCCCATTTTCACACCAGGCAAATGCTGGGGCTGTACCTTAATTAAGGCCACGGCCGCTTCCTTCCAACTCCCAGGCCTTTCCTATCCCATCGTCGCCATAAGACCTATCTGTGTCGGTGCGACGTAAAGCCCCTAGCAAAAAAAAAAAAAAGTGTTATATTAGGTTCCGCAGACGTTGGCAATAAGAAAGCACCCGAATCTTTAGCTAACTTAAAGAGTTTTTCAGTGTTGTGGAAGCAAAACAAGTTTTTGATGTTTTGGAGCGAAGACATCGTTGGTCTACCAGCTCCTCTTTCCTTGTAATATGACGTGCAGAAGCCCGTACTTTCTACCTCGTAGAACATGGCGTAAATTACTTTGATGATGTTTGCCATCTCACGCTCAGCTGTAGCTCTCCTTAACACTTCATTATTGATTACAAAATCCATCCAGGCTATTCTGAGCATTCTCCTGTGTAACCACATTTCAAAGGCCTCTAATCTGTTCGTGGATGAAGCTTTGAGAGTCCAGGTTTCTACTCCATAAAGCAGTGTTGACCAGACGTAATATCTCAACAGCCTCCGCCTGAGTTTCAGGTTTAGATTAGCATCGGAAAAGAATGATCTAATCCTTTGGAAAGATGATCTGGAAATCTCATTACGGCGTCTGATGTCTTTTTCAGGGTCCAGATTATCTGTTCTGGTGCTCGCAATGTATGTAAACTGACTTTTTCGTTCAATGTTTTGATTATTTAAAACCCTTTGTTGCATTATGTAGCATATATGGAACATAGATTAACAAACAGATTTGCACGCCTCTGGTGGGCATTTCATGAACCGAGGCATGTTCCACATGTGTTCCGAGATGTTTATATAATAACTTTGAACTTATTTATCCATAGTTTGGCTGTACTTTGGCCTTAGAGCAGCATATGGCATGAGATGGGAGAGGCTACACCCCTTTGTTGCATGATGTAGCATACATGCAACATAGATTAACAAACTGATTTGCACGCCTCTGGTGGACATTTCATGAACCAATGCATGTTCCACATGTGTTCCGAGATATTCATAGAATATATTTGACCTTGGTTACCCATTTGTGTATATTTTATGTAGTGAAACTAGCCGAATGGCAACCATATCAAAGAGAATGTTTACTCATGATGTAGCATGTTGCTTTATTTGAAAATTGACTGATTGATTTTTTCAATATTTTTCCCGTTCTATAAACCTCTTGGAAAGTACAAAAATAACTTTTAAACATGAAAATAAAAAATCATGCATTAAAGGGTTAATGAAATAGAGACAGCTTCATGGTTGCTTCCACTAAATACGTACCATGAATTTGGTTTTTGTGGTATTTTAACTGCTAAATTTCATTCACTGTGTGCTCTGTAAACACTGCAATTGGGATATTTTCAATGTCGAAAGGCAGAAAAGAAACCTACTACAAGGCGTGATCAAAACGTTTGCGTTTGAGGGTGTTGCTGCAGCGGACATGCAACGTAGCGGGACTCCGATGCGGGTATATAAGCATGGATATGTAGGCAAAGGGATTGGTGTGGCAGTCGTACGGCCACGTGAACTTTGGCGAAGTTATTACCAAATGCGTCCAAACAGGACCAATGTGCTGTTATTCTGTTCTTGGCTGCCGAAGGACAAATGAATGAAGACCGTGTACGGGGCACCATGTCTGTCGAAAATCATCGTTCTGGAATGGTGCAGTGAGTTCCGTGCGGGTTACGTTTCGACACAGGACGCGAAGGTCGTCACGCACAAGGTACGTCAACTCAAGTGGGAGACACTCGAGCGCCCGCCCTATAGTTCTGATCTCTCCCCATGCCTTCGGCCCTCTCAAAAAGGCCTTGAAGGGTCGATGCTTACTGGAGGACGAGGATGTGCAGT
Source organism: Anabrus simplex (assembly GCF_040414725.1). Lineage (NCBI taxonomy): Eukaryota > Metazoa > Arthropoda > Insecta > Orthoptera > Tettigoniidae > Anabrus > Anabrus simplex. Next base: position 62,000,912 of record NC_090278.1, on the reverse strand, counting down.
AGGCACGGTGTTTCACTACAAGGGGATATTCAATCTGGTGCGTTGGTGCAATGAATGCTTCAGTGCCTGATTGGCATCCCGATTCAGCACTGTACGGCCGTCGGACGGAAACTTTTTGATCACCCCTTATACTAATATTAGTGCCTAAAATTTCAGGTCTACCACGTTGGGCGCCACTCTTTTTTTCTTTCTTTTTTTGAAATTTTGCTCTGTGGGGCGACACCTTACGTATACGATATACAAGCGCACACCCGTTTTCGCAGTGGCCTAGCAGAAATTCCAGAAAGAGTCACCGGTGTCCCCTGTTGCACTTAACGTGCCCTGATCGAATTTTGCGCTAGGGGCTTTACGTCGCACCGACACAGATAGGTCTTATGGCGACGATGGGATAGGAAAGGCCTAGGAGTTGGAAGGAAGCGGCCGTGGCCTTAATTAAGGTACAGCCCCAGCATTTGCCTGGTGTGAAAATGGGAAACCACGGAAAACCATCTTCAGGGCTACCGATAGTGGGATTCGAACCTATTATCTCCCGGATGCAAGCTCACAGCCGCGCGCCTCTACGCGCACGGCCAACTCGCCCGGTCCTGATCAAATTGAAGACATGGATGGAAGAAGGGCTTAAGTCAGGTTGTGGCGTTATTCGGTAAATTGCATATATACGTTCCTTGGAGGCTGTTCTAAATTCTACCTAAATGGCTTCTCGGTAGTATCAATAGATGGCGTGTGATGTGCTATATTGAGTTGCGCCGTTCTTCCAAATATTGCTCGTGCCCGACTTAAAATACACTCCAATGCTGACTTACGGCGAGCCAGCAATCATCACTAATCAGAAGCGAAACGGCTGACGCAGGAGTAATGTCAGGAGGAGAAACATCTGATATTTCAGCAGATGACAGTGAATATATACCAAGTGAAACCTCCGATGATTCGGATACTAAATCCTTACTATCCGAATGTTCTGCCGTTCTCAGCCCAGTGTCATTTGCAACACCACAAACAAAAGGACTTAAGTTTTCTATTCCAAAGTATGTCATATTATGTCACTCACCTGAAGGAACTGTGCGAGGAAGCCAGACTTATAATATTACGTTTCATGATACGTTTCAGTTAATGAAGGATATGAGGTCTGTAGATACTTTGGGTAGCTTTCCAGTCTCTCATGTAGGTATTGAACCCGGGAAATTAAAATATGTTAAAGATTTAGTAATCTTTCTATGCGCAGGTGCACGTGCATGGTTTGAAAATATTTTCCGGGGAGCTGAATCTGTGGGAGTAGGAAATTCTCGATATAGTGAGTCCCCTAATAATATGTTGTGACCTGTCAAATGTTCTAACCTGTAAAACTTGTCTACATGCTACCAACAATGTAAATAATATTAATTTTCAATGAAAATGTTTCTTGAAAATGGAATAAGGGCGTAACTCCAAAATACAAAATTGACAACAAACCACAAAATTTATAAATACTTTTGATGTACATATTATGAAATAATCAAGAATGTAGTTAAATATAATATTCCAAAATTCTGTATTTCTGAGAAAAGTGTTTGATGTTGTAATTCTTTAAACTCATTTATCTCAAAAGAGTGTTTTTTGAGTTACGCCCTTCTTCCATCCATGTCTTCAATTATGAACATAACAACTGAAAGGTCAATTCAAGTCAGAACTGACCATGAGAGAATATATATAACAAATTGTGAGATCGTGGAGGATCAACCTAGCAGTATTTTTGATTAAGCCACACAGAGCTGGATATGAATATAATCCACCTGGATGTGAACAACTGCTGGCGCTAGCGATATTAATGAAAACGTTATTCATTTAAAGTAAACAAGGGCAGAGAGCACTGGCTTCTATTGAGAGGAGTTTTAAACAACAGAACGGCGACACAAATTGAAAAGTCACTTCGCAATACAGTGGACTGCGAAAAGTCAATAGGTTCCAATATCTGCCACTGTAGGGGTGATACACTAGTGATGTGGCCGCGTGAATCCCTCAACCGCAGAAGAGCTGCTTCTCCGCATACGAAATGGTTTTCCAGTAGTTTGCCCCTTCAACTCAAGAAAAATGTCGTGATGGTAACTTTCTCCAGATGACGGCTGCTTCCTTCCCATTCGCTGTCTGTTCAATTACACCTAAATTCACAAAGAGGGGCACATAATGGGGATGCACAAGGAAAAGCAGCTAAAGAATTAGTGGGCCGAACATGTCCTCGAACACACTCCGCACTGAAAACCATACGCTAAAAAAAAAAAAAAACGAGAAGTGGGGTTGGACGTGACGAAGATGGGGGTTCGGGAAGATTATATCATAGACAGAAATCAATTGAGACAACTCCTCAAACACTTCCGCGGTTTGCAGGAGACTGGGGAAACACTATACAGAAGAGCAGCAGAAGGAAGTAGGAGAAAGGATGAAAAGATAATGGCAGAGAGTGAAGACAGAGAAGGCTAAAAATACTGCCAAGATTGTCAAACGCGGTCCATAGATGGTCGAAAAAAAAAAAACCAAGTTCCTTTTGGGGATTATTTTAAGTACGTAGGTGTCATTGGGGTAATCACAAAAATGGGATTGTAAATAAAGGGTACAAATCTCTGAACATGGTTATGAGGGTATTTAGAGGTTGTATTAAGGAATAAAGTAGAGTGCATATAAGTCTCTGGTAAGCGCCCATCTAGAGTATGCGTCCAGTGAGAAAAGCGGTTCGATTTGTTCTGGGTGATTTCCGACAAAAGAATAGCGTTACAAAAATGTTGCAAAGTTTGGGCTGGGAAGACTTGGGAGAAAGGAGACGAGCTGCTCGACTAAGTGGTATCTTCCGAGCTGTCAGCGGAGAGATGGCGTGGAATGACATTTTAGTAGACGAATACGTTTGAGTGGTGTTTTTAAAATTAGGAAAGATCATAATATGAAGATAAAGTAGGAATTCAAGAGGACAAATTGGGGCAAATATTCGATTATAGAAAGGGGAGTTAGGGATTGGAATAACTTACCAAGGGAGATGTTCAATAAATTTCGTCCAAATTCTTTGCAATCATTTAAGAAATGGCTAGGAAAATAACAAATAGGGAATCTGCCACCTGGGCGACTGCCCTAAATGCAGATCAGTAGTGACTGAGTGATTGAATAATAATATCAATAATAATAATAATAATAATAATAATAATAATAATAATAATAATAATAATAATAATAATAATAATAATAATAATAATAGTAATAATAATAATAATAATAATAATCTTCTACGAATGTCTACCCAATAGTTCCTTTTTAATGATTTGGGGTTGGGGATGAAGTGAGATGAAATTATTTACGGTAGGATGCCCTTCCTGACGCCAACCTCTGTTGGGAACTAATGAAGATTTTAAATTCTTTTATTTTTACAATTTGCTTAATGTCGCACCCACACAGATATGGCGACGATGGGATAGAGAAGGATTAGGAGTGGTACAGAAGCGACTGTGGCCTTAATTAAGGTACAGCCCCAGCATTTGCCTGGTGTGACAATGGGAAACCACGGAAAGCCATCTTCAGGGCTGCCGACAATGGGGTTTCAAACTATTTATCTCCCGAATGTAAATTCACAGCTGCACGCTGCTAACCGCATGGCCAACTTGCTCATTATTTACTGCTTAAGGATCCGGGCTTTAATAATAATAATAATAATAATAATAATAATAATAATAATAATAATAATAATAATAATAATAATAATAATCCGATGTAATATGAGGGATACTGTCGGAGGAATTTGAAAGGTGGATGGATTTTAAGCTGGCCCCGTGGTATAGGGGTAGCGTGCCTGCCTCTTACCGGGAAGCCCCGGGTTCGATTCCCGGCCAGGTCAGGAATTTTTATCCGGACCTGAGGGCTGGTTCGAGGTCCACTCAGCCTACGCGATTAGAATTGAGGAGCTATCAAACGGTGAGATAGCGGCCCCGGTCTCGAAAGCCAAGATAAACGGCCGAGGGGATTCGTCGTGCTGACCACACGACACCTCGTAATCTGCAAGCCTTCGGGCTGAGCAGCGGTCGCTTGGTAGGACAAGGCCTTTCAAGGGCTGTAGTGCCATGGGGTTTGGTTTGTTTTTGGGTGGATTGTAACTCTAAATGAAAGAAAGCTGTCCGTCGGAGAAATGTATTACTTTTTTATCAGAGTAATTGAAATAGGTCGTGTGGCGCCCAGAATAATCCAGGTACGTCCCTGAATACGCGCGTCCCTGACAATGAGAGGTAGATGAAAAGGGCAAACAGTATTCGCGTAGATTTAAAATCCAATTACATTATATAATTGCAGACAGCAGATGTAGTGTGAGCGCTCTCTGGACAATGGAGAGTGATTTGGTCCGCTCGACCTCACGGCCAGGGTCAAGTGCCTTATGTCGGGGGTCACCTACTAGTACAGTAGCAAGCAGCGGCTAGTTGTGTATCTCATGCCTCAGAGCAGGGATTAACGATGTTGGTCTTACGAATTATAAGTGAGCCACTTCGGTTCTAATAAACCACTGGTGACTTCGTTCGTTCCTGACTCTTACAGTCATTTAAGAGACACTGGTGGCTTTATTCACCCGTCCGACTCGTTGGCTGAATGGTCAGCATACTGGCCTTCTGTTCAGAGGGTCCCGGGTTCGATTCCCGGCCGGGTCGGGCTTTTTAATCGCTTCTGATTAATTCTTCTGACTCGGGGACTGGGTGTTTGTGTCCGTCCCAACACTCTCCTCTTCATATTCAGACAACATACCACACTACAAACCACCACAGAAACACGCAATAGTGATTACATCCCTCCATATAGGGTTGGCGTCAGGAAGGGCATCCGGCCCACAGGTGTGGGGAAAAGCGGTAGGAAAAGGGGTGGCTTTATTCATCCCTAACAAGTAACTCATAACTCTTGTAGTCCGTTAAGAGTCACTGGTGACTTTATTCATTTCTAACAAGTAACCGATGACTCGTGTAGTCTATTCTGAGTCACTGGTGACTCTGTTCGTTCCTAACAAGTAACGATGACTCTTGTAGTCTATTCAGAGTCACTGGTGACTTTATTAATTCCTAACAAGTAACCGATAACTCTTGTAGTCCGTTAAGAATCACTGGTGACTCTGTTCGTTCCTAACGAGTAACTCATGACTCTTGTAGTCCGTTAAGAGTCACTGGTGACTCTGTTCGTTCATAACAAGTAACCCATGACTCTTGCAGTCCGTTAAGAGTCACTGGTGACTTTATTAATTCGTAACAAGTAACCGATGACTCGTGTAGTCTATTCAGAGTCACTGGTGACTCTGTTCGTTCCTAACAAGTAACCCATGACTCTTGCAGTCCATTAAGAGTCACTGGTGACTTTATTAATTCGTAACAAGTAACGGATGACTCTTGTAGTCTATTCAGAGTCACTGGTGACTCTGTTCGTTCCTAACGAGTTACCGATGACTCGTGTAGTCTATTCAGAGTCACTGGTGACTCTGTTCGTTCCTAACGAGTAACCGGTGACTCTTGTAGTCCGTTAAGAGTTACAGGTATATACACATATATCATCTTTCCTACAGTCCGACTCGTCGGCTGAATGGCCAGCGTACTGGCCTTCGGTTCACAGGGTCCCACGTTCGATTCCCGGCCGGGTCGGGGATTTTAACCATCAATGGTTAATTCCAATGGCTCGGAGGCCGGGTGTTTTTGCTGTCCCCAACATCGCTGCAACTTACACACCACACATAACACTATCCTCCATCACAATAACACGCAGTTACCTACACATGGCAGATGCCGCCCACCCTCATCGGAGGGTCTGCCTTACAAGGGTTGCACTCGGCTAGAAATAGCCATATGAAATTTTAATAGAAAATATTCCTTACAGATTAACTTGGACCTCAACTTGGACATTGTATCGTAAGTTTCAACAATGGTAAGTTTGCATGTTTCAAGCTCAAGTATTGTTTAATTAAAAGCTACTGTAAATAGATCATTTATAACCATGGCACATGTGATTTGTTTAAATGTGGGGAAAGAAAGGTACGTCCTGCATGCTGTTAAAACGGACGATGACGGTTGAGCGCTGGCCTTCTGACCCCAACTTGGCAGGTTCGATCCTGGCTCAGTCCGGTGCCGGTAGATTTACTGGCACGTAAAAGAACTCCAGCGGGACCGAATTGCGGCACCTCGGCGTCTCCGAAAACCTTAAAAAGTAGTTAGTGGGGCGTAAACGAAATAGCATTATTAAAACGGGACAGTAGCTGTACAGAACCATACGCTTTGCAGACGATATTACACTGGTTACAGAAACCGAAGGAGACCAGTTTTACAACTATTGAACAACGAAAAATGTAAACTGAAAATAAAAAAATACAATGTAATGATGATGATGATGATGATGATGATGATGATATGTGTTTAAAGGGACCTAACATCTAGGTCATTGGTCTCTAATGGTACGAAATGAGATGAGATGCAATGAAAATTTAAAAGTCCAAAATTCTTCCACTTACCACATTTCAAAACGTGAATATGAAGAATGAATGGACGAATATGATTTTAAAATAATCAGCGGATCCAACTCACAATAAAAATAATTCCATAATCGATCCATTGACTAGAATTCAGAAAGACAACGTTCAACAATGATTATGAACTTAAGGCAGTCAGTGGATCCGACCCACTTTCCCAGAAATTATCTTAAAACAATAGTATATACTGACAAAGAGTCTGCTTACAATCCAGGTCAACGGCCGCTCATAATGGTACTTATCGCTAGAAAAATAGAACCGCGGTGAAATGACCTATGGCTTTTAGTGCCGGGAGTATCCGAGGACAAGTTCGCTCGCCAGGTGCAGGTCTTTTGATTTGACTCCCGTAGGCGACCTGCGTGTCATTATGAGGATGAAATGATGATGAAGACGACACATACACCCAGCCTCCGTGCCAGGGAAATCAACCAATGATAGTTAAAATTTCCACAGATACACCGGAACAAGTGGTAGCAGAGCGTGGTTGAATGGGTCTCAATGACGGCTAAACTTAGAATCTGCATCGATCCGAAATCTAAGAATTTTCTCAGTCGCTGGAATTTTTTCTTCCTTCTAAATTTGTAAATTTTCTATCATCATGTCTGGCCCTCGTGAAGTCCTCTAATCCGGGATTCCTGTGACCAAAACCACTTAGCCATGGAGCCGAACAGAACCACGGTATTTCTCATGTAGCGGTACTAATCAAAAGTAACGTAGACTCACGGTGTTACACACTTTATGGTACTACTCACAAGTATTGCACGTCGCACAGGCCTATGCTGTTTCTCACATAATGGCATGGGCAACGCAAACCCATGGTGTTCCCCGCATAGGTGTACTAATCACGGGCGCCGCTAATCCCGTAGTGTTCCGCATATAGTCATACTAATCACAGGTACTGTAAATCCACAGTGAACCGCTCTCTGCTGCCACTAATCACAAACCTATTGTGTACCTAACATAGTGGTACTACTCGCAAGTAAAGGTGACCCATGGTGTTCTCCGCGTGTTGGCACTAATCACAAGTAGTTTCATGGTTCTAATTCATTTAGCCCTTGGCCGCCCCTTTTAGTCGCTTTTACGACAGGCAGAGGTACCGTGGCTGTATTCATCTGCGTTCTCATGCACGGGAGGGGGGGGTATTCCCTTACTTTCGCAGCTTATTTTCATCTGGGGGAAAGAGCGAAGAGGAGATAAGAGGCAGAATAGCACGAGCCAAGGAAGCCTGAAAAGATCATTACTGACATCTAAGGCAACTACAGTAGCATAGAAATACATTAAAACATCCGTATGGTGTGTTGGACTGTATGGATCAGAAATATGGACACTCTCATGGACAAGGTTAGACAGAAAATCCAGGCCTTGGGAATGTGGTGCTGGCACCGAATGCTATACAACATGGAAAAGTAGAATGAGCAGATTCGTAGGTTGCTTGTTAACACATTCAACCTTGTGCACTAATCTGATAGATGGAACAATGGAGGCCAGAAGGAGAAGAGGAAGACCAAGAAAATAATTTCTGATGGACCTCAAGCATAGACAAACTTACACAACAATAAAGACAGAATAATTCTACCGTGAAGATGACAATGCTGCCCACCAGTCGTGTAAACCTGAGAAGATGAATAATTGAATTGAATTTATTGATAATTTACATGGCACTGAGGCTGAAAAGTCCCTTTATGTAGCGTCTTCAAATAATACAATACAGGTTTATGAACACACGAACTACATTTTTATAATATTAAAATGAATGAAATTCCACAGCCTGTTTCCAGTCATTCGACCGCGTCAGGAATGAGATGAATGAAGCCCCATCTAGCGGCGATGATAGGAATTGTGGCGGCTGCCGAAGCCTGTCGCACTCCTCTGGGGCAATGATTAATGAATGACATGTGAAATGAAATGATAGTGGAGAGTGTTGCTGGAATGAAATATGACGGAGAAAACCGGAGTACCCGGAGCAAAACCTGTCCCGCCTCCGCTTTGTCCAGCACAAATCTCACATTGAGTGAACGAGATTTGAACCACGGAACCCAGCGGTGAGAGGCCAGCGCGCTACCGCCTGAGCCACGGAGGCTCTATTAAAATATTAAATTAAATATTAAACTATTAGCATAGCCTACAGGAAAAGTATCCACTGATGACAGTACAGGATAGGTCCAAATACAGAAAGCTCGTGGAAGGTCACAGATGGTCGGACACCAGGATCCAGAATCAGATCACGGAAGCAGAGAGAAAAAGGAGGAGTGAGAGAATGGAGAGTTATTGGGAAGAAAGAAGACATGCCGAACCTATCACTCGTGATCGTCAGGGGCCGTAACGAACCGAATAGAAACTTTAAAAAAATTAAAATACAGATACAAAATCCAGTAAAATTAAAACATTCATTGTATAATAAGTCTATACCTCGGATTTGTAGGTGGTAACAGGTTGGAATGCAAAGTAATCTGGTGTGTAGGAAGTGTCAAGCAACCCGTTGTACCATAATGTAGGAAGAGTAGCATAAATTCAAGGAATTCTATAGCTGTACCCCTAATATCTATGCAAATCCCATAGCATAACCGGTGTACAGTGTAGGGTATACTTGTTACTGGCTTAAGTAATTTTGCATTCTAACCTATCAGCACCTAATAATCCGGACTCTAATTAATAACTAAGAAAGTAAATAATTAAGCCTATTTATTATTTTGGACTACTAGAATCTAAAGCTAAAACAGAAGAGAAACATTTTTCTAAGAAATATACTGTACATATTTCTGATTGTTAGATACAAGAATGCCTGATCTCAGCCCCTCGCGTACTCCTCCAGGAAGATAGATGTTAAGAACTGTTTTAGTTGAGTAGTGTTATTTGCGAAACGGTGAAGATTAAAGGCGTTAAAGATACTTGATGCAGTGCAAACAAAGGATTTGTTAAATTTAGTGGTACGCTGGAGGGGGATTTGAAGGGTACTTTTGTAAACTATTATCACTGTTATGTGCCGACTCCATAGGTATTATAAAGGTAGGGTGAGGTCTTCAGTTTGAGAATTTTGTGCATAGCAACAGCTACTGAGATTTACCGACGTTCCTGGAGTTTGAACCATTGCATCTGTACTGCATCGTGTGTTCATCACGCCTGGCATTTGTCACTTAACGAACACATGTGTTTTGTACCCTCTTTAGTTTTTTTTCCTTCAAAGTTTCAGATATTTCATTGTATACTATTGAACCATACTCAAGTAGTTTTCGCATGAAAGGCGGTGTACATTACACGTTACGTTTCAAAATATGAACGGATGACACAACTTTTCGGATCACATTTAACTTATGATCAGGCCAGGATAAGGTTCTGTCGAAAATTAGACCTAGATTGTTAACGGTGTCGCTATAAGGGATATATATAGCTCATTCCACGTTAAGAAAACTGTATTGCTCTTATGGTCCTACAAGGAGTGAACACACCCCCTCTGAGATACCCATAATTCCTCGTGATGAAGTTATATAATACTGTATTCTGTAATGTATTATGAAAGACAGATAAAAAGGCTGAGGCATTTTTGCCCGTGAGTTATTAAAATAACTACATAACATTTTATTTTTCATAGATATATTCGTAGGGAGGAAGCACAATGGCAGGAACAGCCATTGCTTCGTTGCCTTCCTTCATTTTCCTTCTTCTGTGTTGTTCTGATACAAGCCTCGTGTAGTCCCTCACTGTGTGAACCGCCGGCAGCTCACTTCTGTAGTGAAGTCACCTGCAGTATTCATTTATGCGTGCGAGATTTTAGGCTTTAAATCAGTGAGTACTTGTCTTATGTTGAGCGAGAGCTGGTTGTATATTGTATAGTATTTGTGTGTGTTCTATTATTTTCGTACTGCAAACAGAAACTTATGAACCATTACGATACACACCCCACCCCTGACAGAGATAAATTCTATTTCAGTCACGTGACACCCCTCCAAGTCAGGAAAGCAGTCCTTAGGATAAGCACGAAAGCGAAACGAATTGATGACATTGGGACTGACATGGTCAAACTAATTCTTTATTTTATATTACCAACCTCAACCCATATAATCAATTTCTGTCTTCTATACTCCACATATCCAACTCTCTGGAGGAAGGCTATTGTGCTACCTCTTCCGAAAAGTCAAACGCCTTCGAACGAGGGAGACTATCGTCCAATATGTATTTTATCAGCTTTATCTAAAATCTTAGAATATATAGTCCATAAACAAATGTCAGAGTACCTTCAAACGCACAATCTCCTTAATCCTTTCCAGTCCGGTTTCCGACAAGGACATAGTACAACTACAGCCTTACTCAAAGTGACTGAGGACGTTCGACAGGAAATAGACAGAGGACGAGTCACAGTTCTAGTACTACTAGATTACAGTAAAGCTTTTGACAACGTAGACATTGACATATTACTTGTAAAACTGAAGGCTCTACATTTTTCTCAGAGTACGATTGCTTGGATGCATTCCTATCTTCACAGACGTAAACAATGTGTGAAAGGTAATAATGGAATTGTTTCATCGTGGCGTCACGAGAATAGAGGAGTCCCTCAAGGCTCTGTACTTGGACCTCTTCTTTTCGCACTCTTTGTGAATGACATATCATCGAATTTAAGACATTGCAAATACCACATGTACGCTGACGACCTTCAACTCTACACAGACTCTACAGCACAAGACCTTCAGTAAAATATAGACTTACTAAACATTGACTTACAGACTGTTAGTGAATGGTTTGCTGCCCACGGCCTGCAACTGAACCCTACAAAGTCACAAGTAATCCTTCTTGGCCATCAAAATCAAATGGCAAGTATCAATAAACGTCCATTGCCGAGAGTAATCCTTGAATGTTGCAATTCCTTTTGTACCACGAGTGAAGAACCTCGGCGTTATCATGGACGAACGCATGACATGGTCTGGATATATCTTACATATCTGCCAACATGTTTTCTCTGCTCTTCATTCTTTATATAAATATAAATATATATTTCCAATGAAACTTAAGCAGAAATTAATCGAGGCTCTTGTAATGCCACATTTCGACTATTGCGATGTTGTTTTCAATGATATGAGGTCACTGCTGTCCCTAAGGCTACAACGCGCTCAAAACGCATGTGTGAGGTATATATGCAATCTAAGAAAATATGACCACGTGTCATCATCTTTCCTAGAACTAGAGTGGTCGCGACTCCACGTTCACCGTAATCACCATACTCTGTCTCTCCTCCACCGAGTCCTTACTACATCTTCCCCATCTTACCTTTCTTCGCGTTTTCATTATTTCTCAAATGTGCATAACAGAGATACACGGGCTCAAACATCAAACCTGCTCGTCATTTCTCACCTTCGAACTGCAACATATAATAATAACTCATTTTCTGTGTTTGCCACCCGAGAATGGAATCGCTTACCGGATAACGTCAGAGGAATACCAACCACAAGGTCATTTAAAAGAGCGTTAAGAGGTACAGCAGGATACGAATGAACTGTGCATTTCTAGTACTTTACTGATGGTGTTAGTACATTATTACCACTAGCTATTATTATTATTATTATTATTATTATTATTATTATTATTATTATTATTATTATTATTATTATTATTATTATTATGCGTGAATGGTCCCTTTCGGAACACACGAAGCTTTATTTATGATTTCGTTTGCGGAGGATTATTGTTATTATTATTATTGCTGTTATTATTATTATTATTATTATTATTATTATTATTATTATTATTATTATTATTATTATTATTATTATTATTATTATTATTATTATGCCTATTATTGTCCCTATTATTATAGTTGTTGATGTAAGTATGTTTATCTCACTGGGGTGGAATTTTATTTGTTATAAAGTATTTAGATTGTCTTTAACTGTGCTATACTTAGTATTAATTACGGTAGTGTTAACTTTGATTCTATGTACAATTGGTTTAGTGTAAGAGAAGCCCTAATGGCCTTAACTACGCCAATAAAGACATTTATCTATCTATCTATCAGTTGTTACTGATGATTTGGTACTGTGGTGTGCAGCGATACGTCAAGGCATAACTTGTACTGATAACGATATTTGCCTACGTTTTATTAGTGCTTGGTTTTGTTATTTAGCTTTTCTTTGTTAAGCGCATTTTAATGTTACCTCTTTTTTCACTACCTCATTTAATTTTTACTATTGTTTTCGTTAGCGATACGACAGCACAGTAGTACCCCGCGTTGCCTGGGGAAATTTATTAAATGCAATTAGATGCATCCCTCACCGCTCTAGCCCATAAAATATGATTTGTCTATATTCTCCTCCAATTTGCCTTACACATCAATGCTGAGGTTTTCCTATGTGTCGTAGTTTACCTCTGATTCTGTACAAACCAAAAATAGCCCATGTAAATGCCCCGTCCCCTTTAGTTCATAAAAATAATTTCCAGTTTAGTTTCTTCACTTCTTGTCTTGAACTTAAATACTGAATTTCACAAATGTACGTACCGCCATTTACCCGCGATGGTGTTGAGCAGATATGTTCGATATGGCAACCTTATTGTCATAAAAGCAATACTCTTTTCTTAGCATGGAATGAGCTATAGAATGTTTATTGCAGGGAGGGATTTGAGATCAACGGAAGAAGATACGTTGAGGGTAGAGTGAAACCAGGCTGCAAACTACATTGACAATTAAGGTTTTCAGGTCGTGTACACAAGTTCTTGATTGTAATACCCAACAAGATCTATACTGTAGATCTCTCTGGAACTGAAATATATGTGAGTAGAGAGAGGAGCTGCACCCTGATCAAGATTCCGATACCGACCGAAGTGATGTAATTGGCAGTTTCGAGGGCAGTAATTTAGCCTCGGAAAGTAAATTGGTACCAGAGACGCAGGTGACACGCACCTCCTATTGTTCCTCAATTAGTTTGGCCGATCTCCAATGACACATGACATACTGTGTCAAGGATCCCAACCCACATCCGCTGAGTACTCTTCAAGGAATATCAAACACCGTTTTTTACTTGGCAGTGTTTACTATTGACTGACTTGTAACCAGGTTCACGCATTTATTGATTTGTTTGTAGACACAAGATGGTTTTAAATTAAAGTGGACACCACGGGTACCTTGTGCTGTACCAATACACTCGACGGTATCCTTGAAAAACCTCCGAAAGTTTGATGATGGAATTCGGCTTCGCCCTGTATATCGAATATAAAACACTGTGTGTCTCGAAAGTCATTGCTGAATTTGTAAGAACTAGGGGACTCGTGCGTGAAATCTCGCATGTTCATAAAGTATATGGTGGAGTAGCCCCCTGGTGAACTAAGGAATACACAAACCAGTACAATATTGGACAGTTTCACTGATTTGTTTTAAACATTTATGGTATCCAGTTGAATGCAAATGCAAGTGTATTATTATACTGACGAATGTTCCGGAAGTAATTTTTAGTTTTACTATCATTAATTTCTTAACTGATAATTACAGCATATTATAATGACATAAAACAGGCGTCCCAGCAGCCAAAATTTGAAGTGGACAGCAATGATTGCGCGTATTTTTCTACAGTAACAGTATTTGCATATCGCACACTTCGTACAATTTTAAAAACTCAGTTTTTAAAAGAAATTACCGATATTTATGAAATGAGAGTGCAATTTGTTACTGCTAATGTCTATTCTCTTTCTTTCTTTCTTTTGAATGTTCATTTCTCATGGAGCCGGATAGTATTATTAATAATAATAATAATAATAATAATAATAATAATAATCAGTGGCGTATACTGAGGGCTACCAAGGCTATCGGTGAAGCCCAAACCTCAACTGAGAAGGATGGAATTCTAAACCAAACCAAACCAAACCAAACCCCATGGCACTACAGCCCTTGAAGGGCCTTGGCCTACCAAGCGACCGCTGCTCAGCCCAAAGACCTGCAGATTACCAGGTGTCGTGTGGTCAGCACGACAAATCCTCTCGGCCGTTATTCTTGGCTTTCTAGACCGGGGCCGCTATCTCACCGTCAGATAGCTCCTCAATTCTAATCACGTAGGCTGAGTGGACCTCGAACCAGCCTTCAGGCCTAGGTAAAAATCCATGACCTGGCCGGGAATCGAACCCGGGTAAGAGGCAGGCACGCTACCCCTACACCACGGGGCTGGCTATGGAATTCTAAAGCACATTCTAATGTAAGCAACTGACACATTGTTCCATTTATAAAACTTGAAAGCAGTAAAAAAAAAACGTCGCACGTATTTCTGAGAGCAAGGCACCGGAGACTGGAAATTCGTCCCTCTCCTCTCAACCCACCTCCCGCGGCTTGTCGACGTATGTCCGATAGGATCTGGGACCGTGGGGGTGGGGGATAGGTGTGCTAGGCTTCGTTCCGTCAGATCGCCACTGCTATCAACCACGCGTTACTCATCGTATATACTTCCTCACCTCATACTTCTGACTGATATAGATAACAGAGCGTTGGTATTTCACTCCCGTTTACTTCTAGATCCTTGTACGAAGACACTGTAGGACTGCTGTTATGGGAGTAATACAGTTTTCTTTTTATATGTAGATCTACTAAAATGAAATGCATTCTTTCAGGTTTAGTGTTCTCTTTTGTTGATTGGATTCGAACCCGTGATCATGGGTCGGACACCACCACTGATCTCCCGAGGAAGCTAATTAACCAATGAATGACGGGTACAATCGCTGTAAGATTCAACATGCTTATTTAATAATAATAATAATAATAATAATAATAATAATAATAATAATAATAATAATAATAATAATAATAATAATAATAATAATAATAATAGTAATAATAATAATAATAATATTGATAATAATTTTATAATAATAGTCCGTATCCTTGAACGCACAACTCAGACATTACTGCACGGTCATAAGACCAGAAGCTTTGTATGCAGCGGAATGCCTTGCTATGAACAAGAAAGGCCTGATCGAAAAACTGAATTAAACAGAGACAGATCTTAAGGGAAATTCATGGCCCAATTAAAGACAAAGATGAATATAGACGTCGGCGTAACTATGAGCTGTATACATTTTTTTTTTTTTTTTTTTTTTTTTTTTTTTTTGCTTTACGTCGCACCGACACAGCTATGTCTTATGGCGACGATGGGATAGGAAATGACTAGGAAGTGGAAGGAAGCGGCCGTGGCCTTAATTGAGGTACAGCCCCGGCATTTGCCTGGTGTTAAAATGGGAAACCAGGGAAATCCATCTTCAGGGCTGCCGACAGTGGGGCTCGAATCCACTATCTCCCGACTACTGGATACTGGTCGCACTTAAGCGACTGCAGCTATCGAGCTCGGTGAGCTGTATACTCACGTCCAGAAGATCTCTGATGTCATGCAGAGAAGGCGAATTGTATTTCATGGCCACTTGCTAAGAATGAAACCCTCACGATTATCGAACCAGATCTTTACCTATTTTAAAGATAAGAAGACCCAGCCAACTTGGTTCAAGGAGGTGGGAAGGAACCTACAGGAGATGGGGATCACTTATGAAGATATACACGAACGCAACCCACTCAGGAGGGAACTAAAGACCACCAGGGTTTTCGTGGACGGAGGAAAGAAAAAAGCAACACCGGCAACAAATGAAGGAGCACTGGGCAAAGATCAAAGCCCAGAGAAGAAATAACGTCGTCCTTAGTAGGCCGATACGAACAAAGAAGAATAGTAGTGCATGGCATCTGTATAGGCTTGGTGGTGACCTAATGAGGATAAAATGAATGGCGAAGACAACATAAACACCCAGTCCCCAAGGCAGGGGAATTAACAGTATGAGGGGGTTGATTCTGAAAATTAAACCGGGGCTATCGGACCAAAGGCAAGCATTCTATCCAATAAGACACAAAGTCGGACTTTAATTTGTCTAACATTAGGCTACCATCTCCACTGATCAGGTGTTTAGTATTGGTAGTGGCAGAGACCAGGGCAGCAGCTTTTAAATCAGCCTTGATAACACAGCAGGCTTCTCCGTTGGCTGTTGGCTGCAGCTCAAAACACTGAAGGCTTCACGTTCACAGGGCCGGATTAAAGGGGGTCTAAAGGGGCTGCAGCCCCGGGCCCTGCGTGCCAAGGGGCCTCGGCCCTTGGCCGAACCTAAAATTGCATAAAAAGGCCTGCTGCTTCACCTCCGTGCATGTATATCAATATTTACGCTCGCAAAATACCGAAGACTCACTCTTCCTTCCTTCTTATCAGCTGTCCGCGTTTGTATCCCATCACTGCTAGAATCAGTTACCGTCCGGAGACACGAATCCTCGCTACTTACGCACTGTAATTATTGTAAAGGTTATTGTTGACGAAAATTTAAATCTGGCAGCTTGCGAGTACAGGCAGAGGGGGGAGGGTGGAAGAGTTCTAGGAAGTGAGCGGGAGGGGATAGGGGAAGCACGGTGGAATGCGCATGCTATACTATATCTTCGCATCAGGAAGAGAACTTCCAGTTCACCTCTGATTATTGAACCATTTGTGAGTTACAACTGCAATGTTCTTGTAAAATGGATAGAAAATATGCTAGTGCTGTTTTGTATGTCGATTTGATAATGATGATGAGACGAATGTAAAATATGTTTTGGCATTATGAAATATTAACATGAAAATAGAGAAAAATTGTAGTATATTTCAACACTTCCGTATTCATCAATTTAAGTGGAAGTAGTTCTATAATTACTTCAGAATGCTAGTCTTACGTGATGTTACGAAGAAGGGGCCCCACATTTTTGAATAGCCCAGGGCCCCCAAACACCTTAATCCGGCACTGCACGTTCACTAAACCAACCAGTGGCGGCTCGTGAAAAAATCATCCTACGTGCTACAAGAAAACCACTGAATAAGCTTTCTTTAAGTCTGCATATTGCCATGATGACCAACATACTTCAAACCTGTTAATAATAATAATAATAATAATAATAATAATAATAATAATAATAATAATAATAATAATAATAATAATAATAATAATAATAATAATAATAATAAAGCTTTTCTCACAATTTATAACTCAGAACAAACAAGAACAAATTTACATTGTAATGCAGGAAAACATTTAGGGCCAATCAAAGATTCTTTGACTCACCAACGAATTCCTTATTTTTGATTCCAAAAGGAAGATGGATATTTTAATAAGCATTGGTTGGTTTCCTTAATAACAACATTATCATTGCGATAGATTGCCTCCACTTACGCTTTACTTTCGAGACTGACGTTGCTTTCAATCCCAGGCGATACTAATCTCTAGTGGCAGAATCGCTAACCACTTACCACGTTCAACATCAGGGTAGCAGGAAACATCGTGCAGTTCTACCCCCCTTGCGGGAGAAAAAGTAAGTATTGACGGGATCAGTGAAAGTTGAGCCCGGTTTATGGTATAGTCCACCGGCTACGGGGTGTGTTGCAAGCTTGGCTGCGCCTGCGTATTGCTTCCTTCAGGCTACAGGCCAGAGCTCATTTCAGATGAGCACGGACTAAGTTTCCCGGGAGAAGAGAGCTAGGTGTTCAACAGATCTTGTCCTGATTTTCACCAAACACAAATTCATACCGTACTCAAAACAAAGAAAAGGCACCAGGATAATTGTACTGTACATAAATAATTCCGTACAGTTCCAAGCTACGTGCTGGAGCCCGGTAGCACGTATTGACCGGCCGCCACTGAAACCAACTATCAAGAAGGGGTAACGTACCTGTATGTCTAGTGGTAGCCTAAGTCTTGATCCCACCATACGTCACTGATAATAATAATACAATGATATCCTGCACTACCTTGAGTAAGACTAACTGGAAATACTTAAGTTGTGTGTGAATTTGTATATATAAGGACGCTGGATTTAGAAAGTTAAACTAGTAGTATTTCTTGTAATAGTTTTTCCCATGAAATTTCTTGTTGTTTGTTTGTTGTTGGGTAATTATGTTAACTTTACTTTATTATTACTCTACTGTAAGTGACAATTGCCACCGGGAAATTTCACATTTACGGTGTGTTTTATAATAATTTTTAAACAAGTCGGACAATGCTCACTTTGGCAATGTCACCCATCCAACTAATGGCGTTTTCTTGTTCAGTGCGTACAGAAAGCATTCGTTAGTTCAACGCATCCTCAGGGAAAGGAAAGAAACATTGTGGCTTAATGAAGCTGTTATGTAGAACACGTAACAAGGAGCACGTAAGTCCTTGCTGAAAGGTAGAGCCCCCATGTCAAATGTCAGACGTGACATCCTTCATCGACATGTAAACACGAGTCAGGTGGGGGAGGAACAAAGGATATGTTAACCTGCTGTCACTGAACACATGGTCAAAGTCAACATCGATCACTGGTTACGGAGCCTCATAGAACGCCATGTTCCCATGAAGTAGTGGAAGGTCAAGTCTCTAGTACTGTAGGTCGGCGGTTACAGAATAAGTTTCGGTCTGCAGGTGGCCATGGCTTGTCCGTGGTCCGACAGCTCTGCACTCTGACCGACCCACCAAGCAGAGAAGGGGTGGCCATGGCTGTTCCGTGGTCCGACAGCTCTGCACTCTGACCGACCACCAACCAGACGACGGGCGGCCACGGCCTGTCCGTGGTCCGACAGTTTTTCACGTTGGTACCAACAACGTAAGGCAAGCTAATACAAGCACCAACATAGTTGGGGATGTGTAGGATCTGGTAGGCCTAAATGCAGCACGGGTGAAGTTTAAAAAAGCGGAGATTGTTATCAGTGGAATACTGTGTAGGAGGGATACTGACTGGAGGGTGATTGGGGATTTAAATGAGACTATGGAGTGGGTATGTGGGAAAGTGGGAGTGAAATATCTAGATCGATGAGAAACATGAAATTCTAGGTGTAAGGCTCATTTCTAAAGATAATAGGCAATTTGATGTCTTTGGAGTGTACAGACTGGGAAAGGGTAGTGCTGACACGGATTCAGAATTATTTGATAACCCTTTATAAGGCGGTGGGAATTATTTTCCCACCTCGGTTTTTTGCCATTTCTGGGCGCTAGGTGTTTATTTCCCATGTATTGATGTGTGCTGCACCCTTGGGAATATCTATGGAACTATTCTGATCTCCTCGGAATCTTTAGCTTCTTTGGAAAACATCTGAAGGGCGACAATGTGCCAGTGCAACGCCTGTTGTGAACAATTTTTATGAAGTGAAAATAGGGTACGAAATCAACATTTTATAAGTCTATATACTACTTACTGAATTTTCTTTGTTTATTGTGCATTTATTGTGCATTGAAGAGTTCTGAGATATAAATTTCTTTCACACTGTGTATGGGAATTTGCTTCCCATAGCCCACATAGATGTCCGAAATATTTTTGCTGAATAAAAAGTGAACTAACTGAACTGAAATTGTGTCCGTAGGTGGGCCATGGGAAATATGTTCCCACTTCTGAATGGCAGACAGCAGGCGGTGGGAAGCACTGTATTGTTCTTTTCTGTCAAATTGTATTATTTAGCACTTATAGAGCCTGCAAATAAAGTTAGTTAGAAAATAGGCTATTTTATTGAGTACTGCCTTTTAAAGGGATAAAGTAATCAGCTATGTGGGAAACGACATGGAAAGGAATGTGATTGTAGCGGGAGATCTTAATTTAGCAATGCCAATTGGGAAGGAAATGCGAACGACAGGAAGCATGACCAACAAATGGCAAATAAGCTAATATGGGAAGGACAGCTGATTCAGAAAGTGACGGAACCAACTAGAGGGAAAATATCCTGGACGTGGTGCTGACAAAACCAGATGAGCTCTATGGAGAAACCGAAGTAATAGATGGTATTAGTGATCACGAAACTGTTTTTGTCGTAGTTAAAAATAAATGTGATAGAAAGGAAGGTTTTAAAAGTAGGATCATTAGGCAGTACCATATAGCTGATAAAGCATGCATGAGGCAGTTTTTAAAAGTAATTATGATCGGTGGAAAACGGTAAATAAGAATGTAAACAGACTCTGGGATGGGTTTAAAGCAATTGTTGAGGAATGTGAAATCAGGTTTGTACCTTTAAAGGTGGTAGGAATGGTGAGGACCCACCTTATTATAATAGAGAAATAAAGAGACTAAGAAGGAGGTGCAGATTGGAAAGAAAAAGAGTTAGAAATGGCTGTGTAAGTAAGGAGAAATTGAAGGAACTTACTAGGAAATTGAATCTAGCAAAGAAGGCAGCTAAGGATAACATGATGGCAAGCATAATTGGCAGTCATACAAATTTTAGTGAAAAATGGAAGGGTATGTATAGGTATTTTAAGGCAGAAACAGGTTCCAAGAAGGACAATCCAGGAATAATTAATGAACAAGTAGAGTGTGTATGTGAGGATCTTCAAAAGACAGAATTATTCAGTCAGCAGTATGTAAAGATTGTCGGTTAAAACGAAAATGACCAGGTAGAGGAGGTGACTAATGCTAAAGAAGTATTAAAATTTACATATGATAACAAAGATATTTACAATAAGATACAAAATTGAAAACTAGAAAAGCGGCTGCAATTGATCAGATTTCTGGGGATATACTAAAGACAATGGGTTGGGATAGAGTATCATATCTGAAATACTTATTTGATTATTGTTTGGTTGAAGGAGCTATACCAAATGAATGGAGAGTTGCTATAGTAGCCCCTGTGTATAAAGGAAAGGGTGATAGACATAAAGCTGAAAATTGCAGGCCAATAAGTTTGACATGCATTGTACGTAAGCTTTGGGAAGGCATTCTTTCTGATTACATTAGACATGTTTGCTAAATTAATATCTGGTTCGATAGAAGGCAATTCGGTTTTAGGAAAGGTTATTCCACTGAAGCTCAGCTTGTAGGATTTCAGCAAGATATAGCAGATATCCTGGATTCAGGAGGCCAAATGGACTGTATTGCGATTGGCGGGTGGATCATGGGAGACTACTGGCAAAAATGAGTGCAATTGGACTAGACAAAAGAGTGACTGAATGGGTTGCTATATTTCTAGAAAATAGATCTCAGAGAATTAGAGTAGGCGAAGTTTTATCTGACCCTGTAATAATTAAGAGGGGAGTTCCTCAAGGCAGTATTATTGGACCTTTATGTTTTCTTATATATATAAATGATTTGAGTAAAGGAGTGGAATCAGAGGTAAGGCTTTTTGCGGATGATGTTATTCCCTATATAGTAATAAATAAGTGTCAAGATTGTGAGCAACTGCAAAATGACCTCGATAATGTTGTGAGATGGACAGCAGGCAATGGTATGATGATAAACGGGGTTAAAAGTCAGGTTGTGAGTTTCACAAATAGGAAGAGTCCTCTGAGTTTTAATTACTTCGTTGATGGGGTGAAAGTTTTTTGAGGGATCACTGTAAGTATCTGGGTGTTAATATAAGGAAAGATCTTCATTAGGGTAATCACATAAATGGGATTGTTAATGAAGGATACAGTTCTCTGCACATGGTTATGAGGGTGCTTAGGGGTTGTAGTCAGGACGTAAAGGAGAGAGCTTATAAGTCTCTGGTAAGACCCCAACTAGAGTATGGTTCCAGTGTATGGGGCCCTCGCCAGGATTACTTGATTCAAGAACTGGAAAAAATCCAAAGAAAAGCAGCTCGATTTGTTCTGGGTGATTTCCGACAAAAGAGTAGCGTTACAAAAATGTTGCAAAGTTTGGGTTGGGAAGACTTGGGAGAAAGAAGACGAGCTGCTCGACTAAGTGGTATGTTCCGAGCTGTCAGCGGAGAAATAGCGTGGAATGACGTTAGTAGACGAATAAGTTCGAGTGGCGTTTATAAAAGTAGGAAAGATTACAATATGAAGATAAAGTTGGAATTTAAGAGGACAAATTGGGGCAAATATTCATTTATAGGAAGGGGAGACAGGGATTGGAATAACTTACCAAGGGAGATGTTCAATAAATTTCCAATGACATTGAAATCATTTAAGAAAAGGCTAGGAAAACAACAGATAGGGAATCTGCCACCTGGGAGACTGCCCTAAATGCAGATCAGTATTGATTGATTGATTGATTGATTGATTGATTCACCAAACAGAGAAGGGGTGGCTGGTACCCGCCTGAGAATTGTTTTCCGTGGTCTTCCATTCTCCTGCACTAGGGCGAATGCCGGGACAGTTCTTAAGTCCCATTCTCAAACGCAAACGTAACGTAACGTAAACTTAAAATTACCGTTAACTTAGAAGTTTACGACCATGTTATCTGATGAAACCATTCACAATGCGCCGCCGTAAACTTAAGGACAGAAGCCAAGTAACTTCTATCATTCTTCAATCTGTTTTGGGCAAAATTCAAACTAATGCAACTGGGATCCAAATCACAACAGGCTAATGAAATTTTTACCACATACATATAGAATGTTCTTAACTGTTATTATTCATTTTAAAAATCGTAATGCAATTAATTCATCCGGAATGGAATTTTCGAAAATGCATCAAATTAATTCCTTTTCACGCATGCTCTTCTTTAGGTACAATTTTCTCATAAAATTACTAAGTTACATGTACTAGACTTTTAAATTAGATATAATAGAAGACATGCGATCTACTAAACAAAAATATTTTGTAAATGGCAATAGTATTAAGTTTTTTCTATTTACCTAATTTATTTTTCAAACAACTTGATAATATTAATTTAAATAATTGAAATAGTTTCAATTTGAACAGTATACAATTTTATTTACCACATTGAGAGTGGTTTCAAGAGTTCATATCGAGAAAAATATCATAATTCTATCTCTAATAGTTGGTGAAAAAAGTGAACATGAACGCCTGAAAACTAAAATTTGATGCATTTTCAAGCAAAGTCCATCGCACGTGAACTAATTGCATTTGGACTTTTAAAATGTATGAAAAACGGTGAATGCTGGGAGACAAGCTCGCAGCGCTGGCGACCAGACGAGTGACAATCCCCGTCATCGTAAAACAGTGCCTCTGTACATTTCTTAACATTATGACAAATTACTAGTATCAAAACATCTCACCGGAGTGTGATGGCTAGGCGCATAGATATCACCAAAGGAGACCTTAAACTTTTTTAAAATTAGAAATGTGGACACAAATTGTAAGATAGTGTCAAACATTTTTTCTTTCATCTGCATGTACAAAACGAACTGATCAGGGTCATTTCTTGCAGTAGACCACCGAATTCGCCCTGAGATAACCTTCTCTGATTTAAGAGATGAACCCATTTTCTTTACTTCGCCAATTCAGGTACATAGTTCCCAGGTGCAAGGCAAGAGATGTTTGGAGTAATATGAATTCTACTAGCACGTTGTTGCTTCCATGGAGATACTCTTTACGTTCATGTTACGTTCCTCCATTGTGATTACTACAAATTTTACGTTAAGTTTACGATTACATTTGCATTGTGAACGGGGCGTTAGTATATGCGACGGCCGCCAATTTCCTGACCTTCCCCGCACATCTCCTGCACCATAATAAATCTCCCGGTCTGAGAGACCTGCCTTCCAATTCAGGGGAGGAATGGAAACACTGAATACTAATAGTTGTACAGTAGTTAAGAGCAACCGCAAAAAGTACCTTCACTATATTGTGAGACGGACAGCAGGCAATGGTATGATTGCAAACGGGGTGAAAAGTCAGGTTGTAAGTTTCACCAAAAAGAAAACTCCACTCAGTTTTAATTACCGTGTTGATGGGTTGATAGTACCTCATGTGGAACACATATAGGTCTTATAGTGACGATGGGACAGGAAAGGGCTAGGATTGGGAAGGAAGCGACCGTGGCCTTCAGGGAAAGTGGACGACATTTTGGTGGAAAGTAACGTAAAAACAGATAAGAATTGAACTATAATATCTTACTCCATTTTTACAATATAACTTCAAAACTCTCAGAACAGGTAAACTTGTACTTTATCTTAACTGTTATTATCCTAAAAGTTCTCACTGTCACTAGAAAATAGTGTTACTTTATTATTTTAAAATATGGTACAATTTAATTTGTAGTATGTATCCCAAGTTTCAGGTACACTTTTCTAGGTAAAGGCTGTACTTAAAGAAGTAAAATTTCAGAATCATGCCTAATAGGCTTGGTGTGTGATAGACTTCGGTTAGAACGGAAATTATACTTACTTTTATTTTCAGATACTTCAAATTTCTAATCATAAAAATGTTTCTTTTTTTCCAAAAAAATAAGCTCTGTTGGTCACTAAGGAATAAATTTGTTTTTTAAGTCTAGCTTACAGATTAGAGTACACATAAATATAATGTTTAATTTCATCCCTGTATATTCAATAATTCCTTAGTAAATTCTACCTTAAATATGGGATGAATACTAAAAGTGATAATGTACTATATTTAAAAAATATAGAATAACTCTGTTTCCTAGTAATATTGAAAACTTTTAGGATGGTAACAGTTAGTGAAAAGTACAAATTTACTAGTTCTGAGAGTTTCTCATGTATATTCCAAAAATGGAATGCCACCTGGATGACTGCCCTAAATGTAGATCAGTAGTGACTGATTTTCAATTTCTTCTCATATCTTTGTAGAAAACTTTGTTCTGACAACTCTAAATATTCTAGTTCAAATCTCACCTATTTTTATGTCACTTTTCCCTGTAATGTCACCCACCTCCCCTTAATCATTAATAGAGTCCGGATTATTAGTTGGTGATAGGTTAGAATGCAAACTTACTTAAGCCAGTAACAAGTATACCCTACAATGTATAAAGGTTATGCTATGAGATTTCCATGGATAGTAGGGGTACAGCCTATAGAACTCCTTGAATTTATGCTACTCTTCCTACATTATGGTACAACGGGTTGCATGACACTTCCTACAAACCAAATTACTTTGCATTCTAACCTATTACCACCTACAAATCCGAGGTATAATCATTAAGGTTGGTGTGAAAATAGGAAACTACGGAAAATTATTCTCAGGTCAGGCGACGGTGGGGTTCGAACCTACTTCTCTTCCCAATACAGAGCCACTCCGCTCGTTCCATAATTAAATTAAATTCTGGCTTTTTACTTTAGTCCAAGAACTGACCGTTAGTTGGAAGACGCGGAAACTAGGCCTACTACTCTTCTGCCACATATGTCGATAATTTCCCCTCGAAATCCTCTGTGATCCAAGTATAAAATTAAAGATGGTATTTAAGGCTCTCTGCTGTTCTTTCTTTTCCTTGTTTGAAGTTACGGTGATGTGAAAGGTCATATTAGTTCCTAGCTTACATAACTACTTATGTAACGCGATAGATGAAGCAGGTTATTAAATACGTTCCAATGTGCGGTTTGGGGAGAAACTTCCGGGACACCTTGTGTGTGGTTTATGAACCACAGCTAACTCGCTGCGTCCGTTCGTGAGAGTCTCGTCTTCCTCCCAACAAAAAACCTTCATTAAAGAGTCGTACATTGAGTTCTAGATTTTACCACATACTGAACATCAGGAATATGCCTTGATATGGTTAGCAATTACAGGTAGAGAATCTACCGCCTGGGTGACTGCCCTAAATGTAGATCAGTAGTGTTTGATTTTCAATTTCTTCTCATATCTTTGTAGAAAACTTTCTTCTGACAACTCTAAAAATTCGTTTCTTTTAGTATGTGTCGTCCTTGGCTTCTTCAGTTTATAAATATTCTTCATACAGCGGTAAAGCTTCAAACTTACGTCTTCTACATGCAACAATTTTGATTTAACACGGGTCTGCTACCATGTTAATTTAACACAAATATTAACAATTTGTTAGAGTTAACAACTCTTGATGATACGGTCATTTTGTTAAATTGTGTCGTCACACTCCTTAACAAAAGTGTTAACTTTTCACATTCGTTGAAGAAACTGGGACGCGAGTATTTGTTAACTAAAGCACAGGAAGAATCAGTTTGCGCAAGGTGATAGATGACATCCAAGAAGGAGGAACTAACAAGGATCTGAAGAGGATGGCAGAAGGCAGAAGAGCATGAAGTGCTGCAGAACACATGATGACGGTAACAATAGACATTCATCAAAATATCGAAATATACAAATGTGTGACTTTGCAAGGTTGAGTGACTCTATTTGACAAACAATTTACTTCCTCTTTTATCGAATATATTATTCAATGCCTACAGTTTTCTCCACTTGCTGCGTGACATTCCTACAGCTACCGAAGAGCACTTTCACTGAACACAGCGTGCGTATCAAGTGAAGCGTGGGTATTAATTACTGCGTAACCGGTCGTAGCAAGCTTTCCCCATCACCGGACAGGTAACGGGACTGTGGTATCAATAGAATGCTTGAATGGGTCGCTTAATTTCCAGAAAAGAGAACTTAGATAATTACAGTAGATGAAGCATTATCTGATCATGTAATGATTAAGATAGGGGTCCCTCAGGGGAGGGTAATTGGACCTTTATATTTTTTTTTTATAATTGATATGAGTAAAGAACTGAGAACCCACATCAGGCTTTTACGGATGATATTATACTGTAGGTCTATAGCGTAATAAATGTTACAGAATTGTGAGTGACTACAAAATATGTTTCGACAATGTTGTGAGATAGTCAGCAGATAACGGTATGATGGCAAACGAGGTGAAAAGTCAGGTTGTTTTACCAGTTTTAATTATTGTTGTTACGGAGTTTTCCGTGGTAGTTAGAGGTGAAAGAAGGTGCGGGGTGGTGAATAGGTCTCAGGCTACGAAATTAAAGTGAATTTAAAATTTAACAAGGTTATATTTTCTTTTCAAAATCAAGAAATAACAAATATGGCAGGTACAGAGTAGCAAGGCAACAAAAGTACAATTACAGTATTTACAGGATTTGGGCTTCGAGCCCCGCGATCACAATCCTTGAGCAATCAGCTCAGTTTTACCCCAAACACAAGTGTCAACAGAGAGGGGAGAACCCCATTCATACCTAGGAGCACTTGCTCCAAAATACACAGTAAGGCCTCCTTGAGGCGCGCAGAAAACAAAATTTTCGGGAAAAGAGCAACTTGCTCTCAAAATTCAGGCCTGTCAAAGGCCACACCTAATTCTACTTTCAAGCTGTCCTCTAAGGACATATACACAGGGGTAAAATACCCAACCTACGGAGGTCTGTTAAATGGCAAGAAGGTTAATTACATGACCTCTAAATCAACAATTTGAGAGGAGGCGATTTGCACTCCTAATGTATTTGTTTCAAAACCTAATTTGGCTCTAGGCCACTGATGCAAGGGCTAATCCCATACTAAAGAGGTGACTTTAGAAATTGACAAATTTACATAATGTTAAGGAAGAATAGGTTGAGAAAACAAGTTCACCTCAAAACAATATGAGTGGGAGCTCGAGAGGGTTAAGCACTCTCTATCCCAATATGTAGTTTAAAAGATAGAATAGATACAAGTTCCTTTACATTTGAGGAAGGTTACATAATGGAAAAACTTCGGACCCGCCCCGAGAGTTAAACTGCTGAGCAAGCAAGAAAAGAAGTAATTAATCGGCCATTACCTGGTTGTTGACTGCCGCCGAAGAAAGAGGCGCTTCCCGCCCCCTGCTATGTACTTTACACACGAAAAGATGGAACAGAAGTGGCCCGGAGACCCTAAAATCAGCAGTTTATATACTCTCGCGGAAAGTTCGATGCGTTTGGGGAATGAGAACACCCTCCCACAAACTCTTTATTGGGTAGGATACAGCAACATATTCAGGTTGGGGGAAGATACATCCGATTGGTCAGAAATTAATAAAAGAAATTCGGAATTGGCTAAATACAAAACAAGGGGAAAGAGAGGGGTATACAGCCAACTTAAACAATAACAGAAAGAAATTTAACAAGAAACAAACTTTTGAAATAAAAATTTCTCCAAAAAAAATAGTTCTTTCACGTCGCACTAGGGTGCACCATTGTAGTTTTTCAGTAGTGTCCTCTAGAAGAGAAAGTTCACACTTCTTACTACAAGCAAAACAAAAATACGTCGAAAATGACACAGTTCAAAAACTCCAAAATTTCCAGGTAGTGACATCTTCTGATAAAGTAGAAAATTAATACCGTAGATAAAGTTCAGACTTCCTCCAGCAGAGGAGTTTCAAGTGGCGCACATTTTTAAACTAGCGGCGTGGAGGTGTACCGCCCGGTACAATTGTGTTAATGGAATGATAGTTCCTCACGGGGATCTCTCAAGTACCAAGGTGTTAATATAAGGAAAGAGCTTAATTTCGGTAATCACATTACCGTAACGAACATGTGAGTAAAGCTTAGATATGTCTTCATATGCTTATGAGGGTATTTAGGGGTTGTAGTCAGGATTTAAAAAAGGGAGCGAGTAAGTCTTTTGCTTTTCTCAAATTTAGCCAAATCGTTCTTAGCTCATCAATTCGACTGAGTATTTCTTCATCCGCGATTCCATCTGTCCATCTCATATTCAGCACTATTCAGTAACACCACATTTCAAAGCCTTCCCTTCTGAGCTAGTTATTGTCCATGTTTCACTTCCATACAATTGCAAGCTCATTCAAAAACATCTTTCTAATTCCTATATCAATGTTCGAAATTAGAAAACTCCTTTTCTTACGAAAACCTTCCTAATTTCAATACAAATCGTCCGTTATTCGATATCATAAATTTTGCAGCTAACTTATTCTTGGTTGCCAGCGTTTCGCCCTAGTGTGGCAATTTGGGCTCATCAGTTGGTAACTAGCACACCTACCAAGACGGATGGTAAGTGTATATAGTGAAGGCCACTCATTTACTCATTCAGGACAAATATTTCAGCTTCCCTACGGGAATCATTAACTAAATCAAAAGAACTTCATTGCTTGTGCTAGTCTGTATATTATGTTCTCCTTACTTCTGCCATCGTTAGCTTTTTTTACCACCCGTATACTACACGCGAACTTTTTCTTTAGCCCGATTTTTACGGGGTGAGTAGTAAGGAGGGAGCGCTGCCGGTTCCGGTTATACTGCCAACTGGATGGAAATGAAATCTGAATTGAATCGATAATATGATCGATCGATATGAATTTTCTAAACATTTATTTCTTACGTCAACAACTGTGTCACACATACATTATTTAACAGTATATAACATTTCTCGATGCGAATCTTGTTACTAGCATGAATGGTATAGTTTGGCTTTGCTGTGTAAACAACAACAGTACTAGTTCGTAAAGTGTACGCCAGATCTCGCACAGCGATGAATAAGCGATACATCGTTTGTGTTTCAAAGGTTGCCAAAATGGATGTCTAAGATAACCGAGGTCTACCGATTCAGCGCTAGGGAGCTCAGGGCTCAAGAAAAGGTTCACGTATAGTACTATCCGATCATGTAATGATTAAGAAGAGGGTCCCTCAGGGGAAGGTAATTGGACCTTTATATTTTATTATATATAATTGATATGACTAAAGAATTGGAAACCCGGATAAGGCTTTTACGGATGATATTATACTGTAGGTTTTGTTTTGGATATATTTATTTCCATCTTGTACTCCTTCTCCAAGACTCTGTCCATACCATTCAGCAATTCCTTCAGATCTTCTGCAGACTGAGATAAAATAACAATATTATCGACAAATCTCAGAAGTTTGGTTTCCTCTCCTTGGTTTTTGATTCCCTTTCCAAAATCGTTTTTGTGTTCCTTTACTGTCTGCTTTACTCTTCTTCTTCTTTTTTCTTCTCTGGGCTCTGCCTGCACACTGTACCCACTCGCTATTTACTGTAATTGATTGTTTGAATTGTTTATCTCTTTGTACATCTCTTCTTCGCTCTCTGTTATATTTATAATGAGAGTACTCCCTAATTTACCGAGCTCGATAGCTGTAGCCGCTTAAGTGCGGCCAGTATCCAGTATTCGGAAGATAGTGGGTTCGTACCCCACTGTCAGCAGCACCTGAGATGGTTTTCCGTGGTTTCCCGTTTTCATACCAGACAAATGCTGGGGCTGTACTAAATTAAGGTCACGGCCACTTTCCTCTCACTCCTAGCCCTTTCCTGTCCCATCCTAATTGGGTTTCTTTTGAATGTTTAATATTATTGTGTATCAGATTCATGTTATTTAAATATTATTGATGCCTAGTTTGGAAAATGAAGAGTTTTTAGTATTCGTTCTTCTGAGATCCTTTCGCCTCTTTCCTATTAAAGGGACCAGCACATTTGTCAAACTAGGTTAAGTGATGATGAATTATAGGGTTAAATTACAATTATCTAAAAATTCTGTTAAAATTATTTTAATTTTGGACACTGTAGGAGTGAATACCAGGAAAGCTATATTAGTTGGTAGAGGTGTATGATTGTCTGTTAACTGTTTACTTATAAGTTGCACATCAAAAGAATAGGTGATTTGCTGTACCAACATCCTGTTGGCATGGACATTGGTTTGATTCACTCAAATGAAGTCTAACTTTGTAGTCCGGTGTTAGTGCCTGATTAATTCTTAGTCTAATGTATGTAAACAATGGAAAGGAGAGCGGGCACAAACTGCAGCCTTGCCTCACTTCTTTCTTGATGCTGCTTCTTTTTCAAAGCCCTCGATTCTTATCACTGCGGACTGATAATTCTTCTTTCTCGGTATCTGATCCCGCTCACCTTCGGAATATCAAATAACTCGATCCAGTCATCTTTATCGAATGCCTTTTCTAGATATATGAACTCTATGTGCGTGTGCTTCTCCTTCTTAATACGATCCTCTAAGAACAGATGTAAAGTCACGATTGCTTGACGTGCTCCTACATTCCGCTGAAGCCAAACTGATCTCCTCCCAAACTTGTCTTTCCATTTTTCTGTAAATAATACGTGAGATACTAAACTAATGGTGCGGTTGTTTTCACACTTGTTAGCACATGTTTTCTTGGGAATAGTGTATAACAACATTCTCTAGAACATATTATACACATGCATCCAAAAGGCAGGTTAGGAAGAATATTTCCGAGATAAGGAGGAAGTTTGCAAGGTGTTGAAGGTGATCTGGATTCTTAGCGAAGACATACAAGCCGTTAGTTGTTCGATCACCATGGTAACGACCTTGGAACACGCCAGCGTCCTGTAATTTGAAACACGTGGCCGCCGATGATCAGATAATTAAGTTGTAAGGTAGAGGCGATACAGCGGTATAATTAACGAGAGATGGACCTCCCATTAGATGTTCTCATCAAGACAAAACAGTTTCACCTGCATTTATCACAACAGAAAACAGTGAATTCATAGGGCCACCGTCAGGAAGAACATCCTTCCGTAAAAAACGGAGGACAGTACCCCATTGGAACATGCATAAAGCTGTAATTTAAATCATATCCTGACATTCAGGTTGTTATATTTACTTTGTTTCTGTCCATGAATTACCTTATGGAACTTCTGCAAATAGCGCCATATATTTAATCAGGTGCGATTAAAATCCCCGACTCGGTCTGGATTCGAACCTGGAACCCTCGGAGTGAAGGTCTCTACGCTGACCATTCAACCAATAATAATAATAGTTATAATAGTAGTAATAATAATAATAATAAGAAGAAGAAGAAGAAAGGGCGAACTGGAAAATATCCTAAAAGAAGAGCGAAAAATCATGAGGAAAATTTTAGGACCAAAACACACAGAAGAAGGGTACCGCCTCCAAACCTGGAAATCCACAGAAACATTATATAATATTGCGGCAGACCTCAAGAAAAGAAGGCTAAAATTTTATGGACATATTAAGAGGCTTCCAGAAACCAGACTAACCCACCAAGTTGATAAACTGAAGAATTTTCCTTGGATACAACAAACAAAAGTGGACATGAAGAACGCACAAATTCAACCTGAAGAAATTCTGAATCGAAATATGTATAGAAAGAAAATTGACAAGTGGGAAGTTACTCAAGAGAATGACGTACCAAAAAGAGCAGGTACCAAGTGGACGGAAGAAAGGAAGAGGATCTTTAGCCATCCTGGATCCTCCGCAAACGAAATCGTAAATAAAGCTTCGTGTGTTCGTGTGTTACAGAAGTGCCATCAGGTAATTCGTGGACAAAAACAAAGGAAATTTAACAACATCTGAATGTTCACGCATAATAATAATAATAATAATAATAATAATAATAATAATAATAATAATAATAACCCTTGGTAGATTACGTGAAAATAAAATTAATTTACGGTGTTTAATCTTCGCTGATGACTTAGCAGAGTTGTCCAATAACAGACAGGAAGCGATTGCATCCATCGAAAACTCCATCAATCAGTCACTACTGGTCTGCATTTAGGACAGTCGCGCAGGTGGAAGGTACCCTATCTTTTGTTTTCCTAGCTTTTCCTTAAATGACTACAAAGAAATTGGAAATTTATTGAACATCTCCCTTGGTGAGTTATTCCAATCCGTAACTCCCCTTCCTATAAACGAATATTTGCCCCAATTTGTCCTCTTGAATTCCAACTTCATCTTCATATTGTGATCTTTCCTACTTTTAAAGACACCACTCAAATTTATTCGTCTACTGATGTCATTCCACGCCATCTCTTCACTGACAGCTCGGAACATACCACTTATTCAAGCACCTCGTCTCCTTTCTCCCAAGTCTTCCCAGCCTAAACTTTACAGCATTTTTGTAACGCTACTCTTTGTCGGAAATCAATCAGAACAAATCGAGCTGCTTTTCTTAGGAATTTTTTCCAGTTCTTGAATCAAGTAATCGTGGTGAGGGTGCCATACACTGGAACCATACTCTAGTTGGGGTCTCACCAGAGACTTATATGCTCTCTCCTTTACATCCTTACTATAACCCCTAAACACCCTCACAACATGTGCAGAGATCTGTACCCTTTATTTACAATTATATTTATGTGATTTATGGAATTGAATCCAGAACAGGACTCCAGATCTCATATTAGAAAACCCACTAAATGGAAGGAACTTTACGGTACCTATTTGGACAACGAATGAAAACCCAATTTGGCAAAATATCCCAAGTGTTTAAATTCAAATACCTGAGGACTGAATCGTGAAGTGAACAAAGAAAGGATCTCTGAACTACAAAGAGCGTACAGACTAACTTGGAACAGATATAATGAAAAATCCATATGTCGATATGCTTTACAACACTCTGATCAAGCCTGAAGCAATATATGCATCTGAAACACTTATCATTGAAAGCAAGAAAGAAAATTCTCAAAATTTTTGGACCAATCTGTACGGGGGGGAATCTGTATGATAAGGAAATATCATGAACTGTACCAACACTCAGAGAACATCTCAGACACAATTAGGAAAATACGTTTCAAATTTTACGTACATATTCTCAGAATGAGGAATGAGTGATTGACCAAAATAATTCTGAACCTTGCCCAAGCAATGAAAATAAACACAACTGGAAAATATCTTCAGGAAATAGGCATCACAGATGACATTGTGTTAGACAAATCTCAGTTCAGAAAATTAGTCCACAATCACAGCTTTACACACCATCCGAACACTATCACCAACAAAACCTGGTCAGGAGATCGCAACAAAAACCACAGTGAGAAGAAAAGGGCAACGAGATGAGCTAAATAAGTCCAATCGCGTTCCTTAGTTGGGCATAACGAAGAAAGAATAATAGCATTCGAGAAAACTAAACATATACAGGATTTTAAGCAAAAATGCAAGAAAGATGAAATTGAAACGGCATATTGGACAATTTAACAGGTGCAATTTTTTAAATACTCTGAAGAAATAGGTCTTCCTTCGAGATTAGACAGTTTGGTCAAAACATAAATGTGCATCAAAAATTCAGACTAACATGGGATCACTTGATGTTATTAAAACGCAACATTCTTAAAACTCATATACTATAAGTAGAAAACAGGTAGTGTTTAAAATGTAATAACGTTAAAAAATACTAAGATGTTACATGAATTTTCTACCAGGGCCTCCGTGTCAACAAAATGGTTGTGAGCAAAGGGGCTAAAGGGGTTTTACCCCCACCCGTCCCTCTCCCGCTCTAGGTGCATTCATTTATAGCACGAGGAGTAAAGAAGGGACTGGAATAAATTATCAAGGGAAATGTTCGATAAATATATACAGTTCTTTAAAAATGTTTAAGAAAAAGCTAGGTAAGCA
The DNA here is from genome assembly GCF_040414725.1 of Anabrus simplex. Taxonomy (NCBI): domain Eukaryota; kingdom Metazoa; phylum Arthropoda; class Insecta; order Orthoptera; family Tettigoniidae; genus Anabrus; species Anabrus simplex. The sequence continues at coordinate 61,966,461 of NC_090278.1, read as the reverse complement.
ATTGACAGGGAATCTGACACCGGGGCGACAGCCTTAAATGCAGATCATTGAATGATTGACTGATTGATTGATTGATCCATTCATTCATCATTCATTCATTCATTCATTGGTTATATGATCCTGTAATCATTTGATCGGGAATTCACGCATGACGAGGGAAATAATGTTGATGTGTACAATCAAGAAAAGAAAGAGAGTCTGCCTTGGGCATATTATGAGGAATGAAAAGTACAACCAGACTTAAATTGACCAAGCAGGGTAACATTGATGGACGTAGAGGTCGCGGTCGAAGCAAACACTCTTGGCCGAGGAACTTCGCTGTGATTGTGGCCAACCTCCAGTAATGGAAAAGGCACTACAAGAAGAAGATGAGTAGAGAATAGCAATCAGAGATAGGGCCTTTTGCTGATGATGTTATACTGTACAGAGTAATAAATAATTTACACAAAGACCTCAAAAATATTGTGAGATGGACAGCAGGCAATGGTATGATGATAAACGGGCTGGAAAGTCCTCTCAGTTTTAATTATCGCTTGATGGGCTGAAAGTTCTTTATGGGAATCCCTGCTGCGAGTAGCAGTGTAAAGTTCGAACAGCTTAATTCAAAAAGGAAGCTGAGTCACTCTTCTTATAGCTTTGAGAAAAATACCAAAAACGTAATAATAAATGTTCATTTCGAGTGATACAAATTATCCTTTTGTCATATTGTTTACAATATTTAAAGTTGTCTAAACAAAAAATAGCCAATTTACTTCCATGATTTTTTTAATTGTCCACAGAGGTTCCTTTCTGCAATAAAATCAAGAACTGAAAATATACATGTTGTTTATTTTATTAAATTTAAACTTTTATACTCAAAACAGAATGAAATACGGAAACCACATTTTAAAATGTACTTCGATACACAACTTTCACCTGCAATGCATAAATAATTGTGGAGACTACTACAACAATCACCAGGTTGTTACGTCAGTGTTAGTAACTTTAAATTCCAGCACTTGTTTGATAAGATTTAATCACAATCTTTAGGCAGTAGCATTCTTTCATCATACAAGTTTCTGAATACATATACGGAACGTACTTCATTGCCTTCTTTATATCCTCTATCTTAGCCTTCTCGATGGGTGGACGGCCAGCTGGGTATGCACACACCATTGTCATTTCCGTTCAACAATAGGAATGGACTGTAGTAATAACCCTGACTGTCCCCTGCGCACACTGCATGAATGTATTCTGATGCCAAGATGGAAGCTTTTCCTTCAGAATTATATTTAAAATAGTGGTACTTGCATATTCTGAACTGCTCCCTCTCCATGTATGAGTGTCCTGTTCCAATTCATAGCACAGTTTGCTCGTACGGCACCGCCCACCATTTATCATAGTCATTAATCCGTTCAGTTTCAACTATGTCCGACTCGTTGGCTGAATGGTCAGAGGGTCCCGGGTTCGATTCCCGGCCGGGTCGGGGATTTTAACTTCATTTGTTAATTCCAATGGCCCGGGGGCTGGGTGTTTGTGCTGTCACCAACATATCTGCAACTCACACATAACACTACCATCCACCACAATAACACGTAGTTACCTACACATGACAGATGCCGCCCACACTCATCGGAGGGTCTGCCTTACAAGGGCTGCACTCGGCTAGAAATAGCCACACGAAATTATTATTATTATTATTATTATTATTATTATTATTATTATTATTATTATTATTATTATTATTATTATTATTATTAGTTTCAACCATATGTTTCGAATACAATCCATGGCAATTATCAATTCACAAAGCTGTTTGTCTAAATCCTGCTGGAGCGTTTTGTTGGGCGTTTAATTATACTAAACTTCCAGTCACATGGAAGGAAGGAATCTCCTCTCAGTGGGAAAAACTGCTTGATTGTTTTGAATCTATCAGTGTCTGTTAAATTCAGCATGACTCTGGACAAAGTATTATTCTTGTTCTGACTAGGGCAATTGTCATAGAAATTATGAAGTTCGGTCACAATGTCCGTAACGTATGTGTTAACGTAATCAATCAAAAATAAAGAAAATTTCTTCTCTTTTTTTTTTTTTGCAACGTTACCCAGTTACCAACTTCAACCTGATCATCAGCTGAATCAATATCAAATGTTTTCTGCAGAGAAGTACCCGAGTCATTGACTCAGGTACCTTTTCCGAATTACATGAAAATTTAATAAGCTCATTATAGCTGTAAGGAAACCTTTATAATAAAAATCTCGGTTATTGTGCCGTGGTCGACTCCTCTCATTTTTTCCAGACGTTTCGACTACTGCTGCGGTAGTCATCTTCTGTGGCGTCGTATAGGTACTCTCTCCGTTATCCCGCTGGCGACCGGCATGTCTGGAAGGAATGAGAGGAGTAGACCACGGCACAATAGCCCGGAAGATTTTTATTATATTGACACCGGCCGTGAAAGTCTTCACACTTTGGTCAGAGATTTTGTTTTGTTGTCAAATTTTAGCTGAAGAGTTCTTGTTTATAATGATATAATTATAATGCCACTATCTAGTGAAAGGATTTTTAGGTACAGGTAGGTTAGAATGCGCGAACGTATGCTACCCGCACAACGGACCTGCTGTGAGATTTGCATATATATTAGCGATCTGAACCATCAGAATCCCCTTACATGTAAGCAACTCACCCGACATAACTGTAGAGGGGCTAGATGACTCTTTCGCCTTGTTCAAATATGTACTAGTACTAGTACGTCACGTCAAAAACGTTTGAGACTGGACTCGCAAGATATCGGAAAAGTTATTACTACAAGCAGCTGACAAGAGAGACATTACAGCCAAGATGGTTGCCGACATCCGAAACGGACAAGGACTAGAGGAAGGTGTCTACCGACACGAGACTGCAAGGACCAAAGCTGCCAATTTGGCTCGCAATGCGCGCAATCTGTCGCCTGCTTTAAAACCACTGTGGAAAACTACTGATTAGAAAAAATACAGTGTAAACAAAATATACTGAAGTTATGGCGGAAGAGAAGAAACGATCTCCAAGGTCAAGACTGGTCCTCAACAGCATTAAAAACACAAACACGGCCATATTTCTCGCGAAAGATAGTCATACATCCAAGATTTGTTTATTACCTCTGCTTAAGTAAAGGGAATATGAACTTTGTTAAGGTTAACAAGACAGGTATTGCTGCGCAGGTGGAACTTGTTCACGAAACCAGAAGGTACGATGACGTCTTTCACTCGAGTCAAGGCTATGGTACTGTTTCATCCTGATATTCACTATCCGCACATGTCGTTGTTTTCCAAGTCCACTACGGACACAAATCAATCTTTCTTTTTTCACGTCTACGACAGTGGAAACATACGGAGACCATTTATTTTGTTTTATGTTTGAGGACATGAATTTACATAAGGAGTTGAGGGAAGTCATGATAAAAATTTTGAAAGTATAAAATTTACCACTTTGCATTACCAAAAAGCAAGCATATATTAATAAGATATAGTCCCACACAAAATTTGAAGCTGATTAGTTAATTGGTTGCAAACATATTGAGAAATAATTTTTATTTTTGTATGTTGCATAAAAAATGCTCCTTGCGGCCACAGTTTTCATATTTTTAGGATATAATTTGGCAAACTTGTCAAAAATAATCATGTATTTAAGAAACTTTCCGGGTTTTGCAGCCAGGTGTAAACTATTGGAATTTTTCAAATTTTCATTATTCATTCAATAGACAAAAATCTAGTTTCGTACTATTTCAGGAGTAAAAACATAAAGCTAATATTCATCTGATAATAAAATGCAGAACGACTTTTAATTCCTATTCATTTTGAAACTTTATCTGAAAATTTCAGGTGAATCCGATAAGAACTCTGTTACAAGGAGCATGAACAAGTTTTAAGGTAGATAAAAGTAATTGGAAGTTTTGAGAAATATACTTGCTTTAAAACTGCCCTGAACAGTAAATTACTACCTCAGGTGTCTTTCTCCTCTTACGCACAGCGTAGGCCTACTGCACGGTAAATATATTCCAGTGGGATTATTGAAATGATGGTCCGAAAGGACTTTGAAGTTAATTTTGTCTGACAGTGTGAGAGAAAGGGGCATCGGCTTGCTCGATATACGCCAAATCGCTAACCTTTTAAATCGGGCATTTAGAGTTTTAAAAATGGCGTTAGGGCAAAACTAATAGCGGGATTTTAAGGAGGAGAAATTGGGGGATTATTTAAGGTTAAAATTGAAAATTCCTGTTCAAAAATCGCAATATTTTAGTCACGAATCCCCTTAAAAGTACCTACCTCTGGAAAAGTTGAACTGAATTGAAATGTACATCGTTGCTTAACGCCTGTTGTACACCATATACTTCCTCACATAGTGGGTACTAATCACAGGTAACGACCAGACCAGTAGTGTTTCTCACAATGGGTACTGGAAAACCTATATAGACTCACCTTCTGTTGCTACCTAACATAGTGGTACTACTCGCAAGTAAAAGTGACCCATGGTGTTCCCCGCGTCATGGTGCTAATCAATAAAGCCCGGACTTTTATGCAGTAACAGGTTAGATTGCAAACTAATTTGGTTAGTAGGAAGTGTCGGCCACCCGCTCCTCCATAATGTAACAAGAGTAACATAAATTATAGGCGTTCTGATGGGCCGTACCCCTCAAGTTTATGCAAACCCCGTAGCATAATCGTTGTGAAGGTAGACTATACTTGCTACTCTATTCAGTAACCTATTAACCTATTAATACATAAAAATCCGGGCTCTACTAATCACAAGTAGTTTCATGGTTCTAATACAATAATCCCTTGGTCGCCCCTTTCCGTGGGTATATTCTATTCTGCGTCCCCCACCCACAAGGGATAAGAAAACAGGAAACTATAAAAAGATGGATTTTAAAAAAGAAAGTTTTGAGATGGAAGGATTCCAAGGAAGAAAGGAAAGAAAATCCCCGTCGAAAGTGTTCTGAGGCGAGAGGAATAAAGCAAGGTGCAATGATGAAGGATTGCAGGAAAGAATGGAAAAGGAAACAAGAAGGAAGGATGAATCGAACATCACTCGGTCATGAAGACGAAGCCATTTCTGTTGTTTTGAATCCCGGCATGCCTAGCAACAGAGCGCGCACCATTAATACTCGAATTCCATTGGTCAATTCTGTCAAACACTTCGTAATTCTTTGATCAGATTAGAACATGTTCTAATTCACTTTCAAAACTTTTGAAGACTTCTCAAGACTTTCCAAGTTTTGCAAGTGATATGACAAGTAAACTTGTGAAATATTCTTGTGATATCCTGAATTTGACAAAAATTTAAAATCGGAGACCTCGCATCGGCAGTTTATTTTTCGAAATATTGTTGTATTATTTCGTTGTGGCTACACAGTTTCTGTGGATCCAATAGTATTGCTTTAAAATTAACCAACACCGCCATATTAGGCCACATGTCTACATAAACCACCACGTATGTGACAAGTGAAAATCGTACAAGAAGTTTTTGAAACAAAATCTCAATTTGCAGTGATAAGGATCGAGTGCTTTGCAACAAAACAGGCAGCAATCCAGAAAGGAGTGAGGCAAGGCTGCAGTTAGTCACCTCTCCCTTCATATAGAACATGCTGTAAATAAATCAAAGAGGACATAAAGAACGATCGATTAAGAATAAGAAGAGAGGAAGTCATGAAAGAAGTAAGAAAACTAAATGTGAAGCCTTACGATATCGAAAGCTCATAAAACTGATCAACAATAATATTACATTGACCGCTGTTGCGGTTTGATTTGTCCCTTCTGCTACCACTCATCTGCAATAGATGGGATTACAGCTGCATCCCAAGTAAAATAGCATTTCTGAATATTGGCGGAAATTAGCTGGGGAGTTAGATAACTTTCATAAAAGCAAGCTAGGGAATGTTTCATTTTCTCACCCTACGACACCTTTAACTTGTCTACAGTTACCTTCATTTTGCGAAGGATCAGACGTCTTCTTTTACCTTCAAGGAAGGTTGATATAAACATTGTTTTGTAACTTACAGAAAACAATAATTACCAACACCACCACAAGATTTTGACATCTAATTGATTACTATCACTATTGCTTGATGATACTAATTAAGAAAAATATTCCCTTGCCTGCGGAGAACCGTCATCAGGACTCCAGCATCAACAAGCACTTGGGTAGCAACTCACCTAAAACACACAGAGTAACACGGTGATATTAATGAACTGCAAGGTCACCATAAGTTTATAACTATACAATGACAGGATTCCCATTTTGATATTTCATTTGTTATGCTTAGTATTTACCTGTTTTTAGACTCAGCCAATACTTAACTATTTGTTTAACAATATCTGGGCTCTACAGAGTCGTCAAATGAACAAGACACGTCCCCATTTCTTGTGAATTACTACTACTACGTGCTTTTCAAGAAACGATAAATGACTACAGATTTGCGTGGAAGTGATTGCTAGCAAAGACTCTTTATAAAGATTGCAAGAAATACTACAAATTCTTGTACATATCTAGCACATAAAATTCTAGAGCGGGGGTCAACAATCTTTCTTGTCTGTGGGTCGCAGTGACCAGGTAGGAAGGCGGAGAGAATCACATTAAAAGGTATCAACCTAAACCAAGAAAGTATGTACCAGATAACTGCACAAAATACAGAACAATAACTACAATGGCTCAAGCTGTCGAAATCCTGATGAAGGTAATGAAACACAGACTGGTACAAATACTGAAAGAGAACGTAGGAGAAGAACAATTTGGTTATAAGAATAAAATATTATTTCTAATGTTGAAAAAAATTCTTACAGACATAGTGGGGCGTCTCATACTAAAAAAACGTAAAATTAAGCAATTTCCTCAATTGTACCCAAAATTGAAGGGTTAGAGGGCCCGCAAAGGTTTAAAATTTTGAGTCTTGGATAGATATATCAAACTTTAAAAAAAATTTGGAACATCACTTAAGATCTAAATGGAGTTACGGAAAAACAACCTAAAATCGCTTGTTTCTTTACTTGAGGCGTCTAGTATCAAAACCGGCCAAGTCACTCAAGGCATATTTTTCAATATGGACGAAAAACCTCTAGAGACAAAGCAATGATGGTCAGAAAGATTTTTTTTAACAGTTATATCCTTAATGGTTTAATATTTAAGTTCCGCTGTTTTGAGAAATCTAACTCATAATTAACCCATCTTTTTTGTTAATTTAAATTTTGACTTGGCCGTTTTTGTTGCAATTTTGTGCAATTTCACAAGGTATGAAAGTAAATCTTTCAGTTCTCCACTCGGAACAATATCCACGTTACAGCACACAATAATGACAAAATACGAGCACACCGGAAATAGGATTGCTTTGGCGCCAATGACGGTAAGAAGCCCGCGAATACGTAAATCAGTGTTGCAAACGAACAAAAAAAATATAATGACTTCAAAGAATATACATTACGAGGAACGATTTTACCTACTGGTATTATCACATTGTTGCTTAATGTACCAACACAAGGTTCCAGACAATAATGCTGCATCATAAAGATTGTCGCTCGTTCCTTGACTTGGCCGGTTTTGAATTCACTGGCTGCATGACTTGGCCGATTCTGTTGCACGACCGAGAATTCAGTGCTCTATAACATGGAGACATGGACGATTTTAAAGCATATTTTTATTTCACCTGATAGTGCTATACTTCTACTTTAAATTAATAACCTTAACTCATTTTCGTTAATTTGGTGACTTGGCCGGTTTTGATACTAGACGCCTCACTTGTTTACTTTTTTTTTCAAATCCTAGCCAAATTAACTTATTTTCATAATCCTTTCTGTAATGTGTTGCTTGGTTCAATACCCTCAAGGATTTTTATTTTTTGAAAAATGATCTCCACCGGGTTTAAGTGAAACTCTGCATTCACTCACATTAGCGCTCATAGTGGTAGAAAAGGCAAACTGCTAATCTAAGAGACCAGATAATGATGATTAAGAAAAAAAAATTGTAAATTTTAGAAATAAATAAAGAATATATTCTTAGACTTTATTGTATTTAATTCACCCGAAATTCGTAGCTCATATCCCTAGGATGTTTTCAAGATTGAATTGCTTGCCTAAAAAGCTAGAACTGTGGATTTTTCACAACTGGCTTTACGTCGCACTGATACAGATAGGTCATATGACGACAATGAGACAGGAGTGGGAAGAAAGCGACAGTGGCCTTACTTAAGGCGCAGTCACAAACATTGCCTCTTCCATAATGTATCAAGGGTAACATAAATTCTAGGGATTCTGATAGGTCGCACTCCCTAATGTTTATGCACATCTCAGAGCATAACTGTTGTGCAGTCTAAAGTGTACGTTTTACTCGCTTCAGTAAGTTTAAATTTTTTAATTTCATGTAGCTATTTCTAGCCGGTTGCTGCCCTTGTAAGGCAGACCCTCCGATGAGGGTGGGTGGCATCTGCCATGTGTAGGTAACTGCGTGTTATTGTGGTAGAGGAGAGTGTTATGGTTGGTGTGTGAGTTGCAGGGATGTAGCGGACAGCACAAAAGCCCAGCCCCTGAGTTATTCGAATTAACCAATGAAGGTTAAATTTCCCGACCCGTCCGGGAATCCAATCCGAACGGAAGGCCAACGAGTCGGATAGTTTGAATACTAACCTGTTACTGCTTAATAATCCTGGCTCTAGTGATGACTTTCAGAGCACAAGTAGTCCGTCTGGATGTTATGATATCCACCCCTCAGTCATGAAAACTCTCTTCGTAGCTCAGTTGACACATTCACTATCAACTGTTTATGTTCTTAAGGGGAGACCAACCAAAAATGCTGTTTTTCAATTTATTTTTCTCATTAAAAATGGACCCTTTCTTTATAGTGCAAACATTTTTGTTAATATCTCCAATATTTTGAGAGTTATTACCAAAAACGTGAAGCCGTGTCACCCAAGCGAGCCCTTTACCGGTCAACTGAGTAGAGGTGGGTTCGATTCCCACCTCAGCCATCCTGGAAGTGGTTTTCCGCCGTTTACCACTTCTCCCCCAAGCAAATGCCGGGATGGTACCAAACTTAAGGCCACGGCCGCTTCATTCCCTCTTCCTTGTCTATCCCATCCAATCTTCCCACCCCCCACAAGGCCCCTGTTCAGTATAACAGGTGAGGCCGTCTGGGAGAGGTACTGGTCATCCTCCCCAGTTGTATCTCCCGACCCAGAGTCTGAAGCTCCAGGGCACTGCCTTGAGGCATTAGAGGTGGGAAAAACCGACCCTGGAGGGTAAACCGATAAAGAAGAAGAAAAATTACTACATGAAAAAATAATTTACTTGATGGACTTAGTCCGCCTCTGTGGTGTAGTGATTAGCGTGATTAGCTGCCACCCCCGGAGGTCCGGGTTCGATTCCCGGTTCTGCCACGAAATTTGGAAAGTGGTACGAGGGCTGGAACGGGGTCCACTCAGCCTCGGTAGGTCAACTGAGTAGAGGTGGGTTCGATTCCCACCTCAGCCATCCTGGAAGTGGTTTTTCGTGGTTTCCCACTTCTCCTCCAGGCGAATGCCGGGATGGTACCTAACTTAAGGCCACGGCCGCTTCCTTCCCTCTTCCTTGCCTATCCCTTCCAATCTTCCCATCCCTCCACAAGGCCCCTGTTCAGCATAGCAGGTGAGGCCGCCTGGGCGAGGCACTGGTCATACTCCCCAGTTGTATCCCCGACCAAGAGTCTGAAGCTCCAGGACACTGCCCTTGAGGCGGTAGAGGTGGGATCCCTCGCTAAGTCCGAGGGAAAAACCGAACCTGGAGGGTAAACAGATGATGATGATGATGATGATGACTTAACTGATTTTAGTACATATTTCAGCTATAATATTGCTAATCATAATTTTAAAAAAGAACCATAAAAAAATATTCATGTCTTTGGAAATTATCAGGGAGAAGGAAAAATAGTGGCCGTGATACACCCCCATTTTGAGTAATTAATTATATACGATTTATAAATATGTAGGCGTACTAATAGGGAATAATGTGTTTGTCATAATAAGCATCCTTTTAGTATTAATTTCCATTGATGCGGGGGGGGGGGCGGGGGGAGAAAGTTTAATTAACCTCATTTTTCTGTTCAAAGGTGTAGGTCGACCTTTAAATGGTTCAAAGAAGTTTTAAATATACCAAACATTTCCCTTGATAAATTATTCCAATCCCTTATCGCTCTTCCTATAAACGAATATTTTCCCGAGTTTGCTCTCTTGAATTCCAACTTTATCTGCATACTGTGATCATATATACTTTTCGTCTACCGATCCCATTCCACGCCATCTCTCCATTGACAACTCAGAACATACCACATAGTGGAACATCTCGTCTCCTTAGTCCCAAGTCTTCCCAGACCAAAATTTTGCAACATTTTCGCAACACAACTCCTTTGTCGGAAATCATCCAGAATAAATCCTTCGTATCTTTTCCAGTTCTCGCAACAAGTAATCCTGGTGAGGGTCCTATACACTGGAATCTTACTCTACCTGGGGTCTCGCCAGAGATGTATACGTCCTCTGTAAGACGTCATTCGTAGGGTCACTTTCTGGCCGAGTGGAGAGAAAGCTATCGCAAAATTGTACGCCTCATGTTGAGGATCCAGCCAGTCTGTGGGCTGATGACCTAAGGGACAGACAACATTCAAGGGCGTGGCACTTGGAACTACACTCCACTTTTCTCTTCTTAGTAACGGTTAACGCTATTAAATGTCATCCTCGGGTTCGATTGCCGGTACTGCCAGTATCCAGTATTCGGGAGATAGTAGGTTCGAACCCTACCGTCGGCAGCCCTGAAAATGGTTTTCCGTGGTTTCCCATTTTCACACCAGGCAAATGCTGGGGGGCTGTACCTTAATTAAGGCCGCGGCCGCTTCCTTCCCACTCCAAGCCCTTTCCTTTCCCATCGTCGCTGTAAGATCTATCTGTGTCGGTGCGACGTAAAACAACTTTAAAAAAAAAGAAATGTAAGATTGGTAGGAGGACTGGTTGTTGTTGTTGTTGTTTGCCTCGGGATGAAAACACGAATTTGCGTTGTTCGCCGTGCTGGCTTTAAGAGGTCCAGGTTCGATTTCCTAGCGGGTCGGTCATTTTGACCTTCACTCGTTAATTCCAAAGCCTTGGGGCCTGTGTGTGTGTGTGTGTGTGTGTGTGTGTGTGTGTGTGTGTGTGTGTGGTCTTCTTCAGCATTACAATTTATCATAGGTAGGGCTCTATCCTCGTAGGCGCGCAAGTTGTCTATAGGGCGTCAACTCGAAGGACCTGCATCAGGCCTCTCCGCAGGCTACACGCCATCATTATATTACGGCAGTATACAGGGTGTAACAACAATGTAGACCTACCTTCAAACCTTCAAGACACTTTTTTTTTTATATAATTCACCTTTACGTCGCACCGGAACAGATAGGTTTTATGGTGACGATCGGATGGGAAAGGGCGAGGAGTTGGAAGGAAGTGGCCGTGTCCTTAATTCAGGTACAGCCCCAGCATCTGCCTGGCGTGCAAATGGGAAACCACGGAATACCATCTTCAGGGCTGCCGACAGTGGGGTTCGAACCCACTATATCCCGAATGTAAACTGATAGCTACTTGTTCGGTTAAGACATATTCCTCACACGTAGTAAAAGAAAATATGTTATAAGGACACGGGTCCAGAAACTCTTTATTTCCATGTTACAACTCATTTTCTACAACTCTACGGGCCGGTTGCATGAAGACATCTGACCGGGGATCAATTTAGAACCTAGTTCTTAAAATGAACTTACATTGCGACTTCGTCGCCTTGTACAAAACTGAACTCGGTTTACACATGCGTACTACAAATGTAACCGGAGTTCATAAAAGTGGACGTTGTAATACAACAAAATAAATGAAATACGAAATAGCTTTGCCCGTGGGATAATACTTAAATGGTGGGATTGAGCAGGCCGTGACTGTCGACAAATGAACGTCGTATGCAGCATGTACTGGAAATTCTTTCTGTATGCTTTCCTTTCAGCGAATACAGATGAAGGAAAAACGAATGATAATAATAAAGCCAGAGGGTCTCTACGCTTCAGAGAGCCTGACAATGAATAAAAAGGGCGAGCTTCAAGATCTCGAAAAAAACGAGAGGAGAATCTTAAGGAAAATGTTAGGACCACAGAAAAATGCTGATGGTGAGTGGAGGAATAGGAAAAATGATGACCTCTACAAATACACCGAAAAAATGACTGTCACCATGCGAAAGCGAAGGCTAAAATTCTATGGGCATCTAGAAAGAATGGATGAGAAAATATTCAAGTACATCACTGGACTAAAAGCTTCGACGAAGTGGGTGGAAGAGGTAAAATGAGATGCAATAGAAAGTGGACTTACAGTGGATATGGTTCACAACAGAAAATAATTTAGAAGTCGAGTGGACAGCATCAAAACATTCCAGGAGAAACCACCAAAATGTAGACTCAAACTCGTCATGTCTGAGAAAGAAAGGAAGATCAGAAGTGAAAGAATGAAGAGGTTCTGGGAGGAGGAGAAGAAGAAGAAGAGAAAGCCTTAAGTTCAATGCGGTCCATAGGCGGTCAAATTCGGAAACAATAATAATAATAATAATAATAATAATAATAATAATAATAACAACCAGGCCCCGCGGTGTAGGGGGCAACGCGTCCGCCTGTCACCCGGCGGCCTCGGGTCCGATTTCCGGCCGGGTCAGGCGTTTTTAATTGTAAATGATTATTATCCTTGGCCTGGGGACTGGGTGTTTGTGTCGTTCCTTACGTTCATTTCCTCGCATTCAACACTCTACACTTCAGCAATTCCAATTACACACAGGTTCATATCATATGGTGCAAGTAGGGGCAAAAGATCTCTATAGGTCGACGTCCCGAACAAATAGAATTTTTTTAAAAGTAAATAAAAATAACCAGTAGAAGAGGCAATAAATATTAGGTTTAAGTATCAATTAACGTAGTAACAGACAAAATATTTTCAACAAGAAAATCAAATGCATGTACAAAAAATGGAATTAAAAAATGAATGCTCTCTTCCGAGATTTTTTTTTTTTTTTTGCTAGTTACTTTACGTCGCACCGACATAGATAGGTCTTATGATGGGATAGGAAACGGCTAGGAGTGGGAAGCTGTCGTAAGGTACAGCCCCAGCATTTGCCTGGTGTGAAAATGGGGAACCACGGAAAACCATCTTCAGGGCTGCCGATAGTGTGGTTCGAACCCACTATCTCTTGAATGCTCTCCTCAGTTTCAGGTGATGCGCAACCAAGAGATGGGTGTGTTTTAAAAGAGCGTGTGTTTGTGTAGGACATGGCATGAGTTTGAGGAAATGGGTGTACAGTCGAGAAGCTTAGTCCAGGGTTCGTCTCGTGCTGTTGACCCTGGCGGTGTGGGAGTGATATAATGAACTGGTCCTCGACCACTGCCATATCGGGCACTACCACTCTGCTCTGCTCTACCCACATCACCACGCGTTTCCCTTTCTGCTACTTGCTTCTGCGAGAATTCACTTTCCCTGGACACAGCACTTGGTAGTGGAAGATGTCCAGTGCAGACATCCGCAGGCACTTGGACAACCTTCAAATTCTTCTTTAATAAGTACTAATTGACCTGACCGTGACGTCAAAAGCAGAGCCTGCTATTTTACAAAGCTATTAAAGCTAAATCTCAAGTAGACCCGGAGTATAATGTACTACTAGATTGGATCGTAATCTTCTTTAAACGAGCATGAAGGCTGAGTGGTGTTTTCTTGCAAGGGAAGCCACGGTTCGAATACTTGTTAATGCAAGTAGGAATGTTCGAATGAAAAGTCATTTAAAAAACTGCACGTTCCACGGCTAAGATCATGATTTCAACAGTCAATTAGAAAAATGTGTTTGGTTGTTCGCTTTAAACTTATTTAAGGACCTTGGGTGATTCTGTGTGATGAAAAATCTTTTATTTTTTAAGAAATTTCGAGTCTATAGAATTCTTCATTCTTTTCGGAGTCCAAATATACCAGCTGTTCCACCAGTCCCTCGCGATGTAGTTTTATGCATCCCGCCGCTTTTACTATAGTTCTGAAATAAATCGCTCCCTCTCCCTATTACCGGGGGAAAATAATGAGATGTGTGGTTATAATATGCATTTAGGGCAGTCGACCAGGTGAAAGGTCTTTTCTTAAATAACTGCAAGGAATTTCGAATTTTATTTTGGTAAATTGTTCCAATCCCTACCTTCCCTTCCTTTAAACGAATACTTGCCCTAATTTCTCCTCCTGAATTCTAACTTTATCTTCATACTGTGATCTTTCCTACCTTTAAAAACAAGTTTATTCGTCTACTAATGTCATTCCACGCCATCTCTAGACTCACATCTCGGAACATACCACTTAGACGAGCAGCTCGTCTCTTTTCTCCCAAGTCTTCCCAGCCCAAACTTTGCAACATTTTCGCTGTCGAAAATCACCCAGAACAAATCGAGCTGCTTTTCTTTGGAGTTTTAATGTTGAAATATTTCTTAATAGAGAAAGTAGGGGTCCTCCCCATGCTACGAAAAACGTAAAATTAAGCCTTTTCCTCAATTGTGTCGAAATTTGAAGGGCTAAAGGGCCCGGAAAGGTTTTAAATTTTGAGTCTTGGATAGCTCTATCAAACTAAAATACAAATTTCGAAAAATCACTTCCGGCCTAAATGCAGTTCTGGAAAAAAAAAAACCTAAAATCGCTTGTTTCATTACTTATTTAATTTTTTAATTCAAATTCTATCCAAATTAACTTATTCACATAATTCTTCCTGTAATGTGTTCCTTGGTTCAATACCCTCAGGGTCCTTTTTTATTTTTGAAAAATGTCCACACCGAATGTAGTTATAAGGGTTTTAGTGAAACTCTACCTTAACTCACATTAGCGCTCGTAGTGGTAGAAAAAGCTAAACTGCTAATCTAATCGACCGGATAAGGATGTTAAGAAAAGGATTGACATTTTTAGAAAGCAAACAAAGAACATATTCTCATATATTATTATATTTTATTTACGTAAAATCCTCTGTGGTGTAGTGGTTAGCGTGATTAGCTGCCATCCCCGGAGGCCCGGGTTCGATTCTCGGCTCTGCCACGAAATTTGAAAAGTGGTACGAGGGCTGGAACGGGGTCCACTCAGCCTCGGGAGGTCAACTGAGTAGAGGTGGGTTCGATTCCCACCTCGGCTATCCTGGAAGTGGTTTTCCGTGGTTTCCCACTTCTCCTCCAGGCGAATGCCGGGATGGTACCTAACTTAAGGCCACGGCAGCTTCCTTCCCTCTTCCTTGCCTATCCCTTCCAATCTTCCCATCCCTCCACAAGGCCCCTGTTCAGCATAGCAGGTGAGGCCGCCTGGGCGAGGTACTGGTCATACTCTCCAGTTGTATTCCCCGACCAAGAGTGTGAAGCTCCAGGACACTGCCCTTGAGGCGGTAGAGGTGGGATCCCTCGCTCAGTCCGAGGGAAAAACCGAACCTGGAGGATAAACAGATGATGATGATGATGATGATGATTTACGTAAAATTCGGAGCGCATATCCCTAAGATGCTTTCAATATTAATCTGCTTGCCTGAAGGACTAGAACAATGGTTTTTCCCAGTGCTCGAATCAAGTAATCCTGATGAGGGTCCCATACACTGGAAAGCTCAATTTGGGGTCTTACCAGAAAATGATATGCCCTCTCCCTTATATGCTTAGTAAAACCCTTAAAAACCCACATAATTATGTGCAGAGATCTTTACCCTTTATTTACAATCCCATTTATATTAATAAGTATTTATATTTATATTAAGATGTAGGTACTTAACAGTGAATGCCATAAGAAACTTTCACTGCACCAACGCAGTAATTAAAACTGAAAGGACTTTTCCTATTAGGGAAACTCACAAACTGACATTTATCGTAAGCGCCACTGTTCATTCAAGATTGGTACCGCGAACGAACCTCTAAAAAGAACATAAATACGAAGAACACGTACCTTACAACAATAGGATGTGCACACACAGTCCAACTGTGCGCTGCATGTCAAGCCTCACAGTAGTTCACATGGCAAGGACGCGGTGTGAGATGTATTTCAGAAGTGTAGCACACGCGGCATCTTGAATAAAACTCGATCGCAAGAGGCGGGTGAACCACCCGGTATATATATAGTTTATTTAGGTTTCAAAGCCTACGTTTTCTTTTTTCCTCGACCCTAAGATTGGTGGGTAACATGTATGTCTTCCAGGCGTCTCTTTTCTTTGGCAAACACCTTCAACTGCCAATATGTATGCTTGCCTTTAATGCTCTCTATAAATTGTACTCTTGATCTTCCTTTGGTCCTTCCTTTGGACCGTTCACCAGTCAGAATGACGACACAAGTGGCAAACGAAACTATTTCTACTCCTGTTTAATGTTTCGACCAAAATGTGTGTCCCATTTGCTCTTTTGAGATCATTCTCGTTTGTGACTCTATCAGTCCAAGGTGTTCTTAGGATTTGATGCCAGCACCTCATCTCAAACGCCCTGGTTTTTCAATAATACCGCTTTTCGCAGGATCCATAGCTTGCAACAAACCATACTACACTTTTTACGAAATGCTTTTGTACTTCCATGTTGATGATCTTAGAAGTTAATAGACACTTCATGTTTCATAGGTCGGGGTCATCTGAAAATTTGCGTTACGGAACTTCCATTCCACAACGGTGGTTTTCGACAGGTATGTTGCCTCATACACAGTCTTCATTCTCCAATGGATGTCCACCGGTGTTTGTCCTTTTGGCAGTGAAGAAGAGAATAATAGCACGTTGGTCCTGTTTGGACGCATTAGGTACTGTAGTTAACATGGCCGCACGACTGCAACACTAACCCGCTGCAGCAACGCCCTCAAACGGAAACTATTTAATCATCCAAGGCTAAGCCTTGTCGTTGCAGCCACATCCCACTTGTCTTCAGCAGTCCTTTTCATCGTGACATAGGAAGCAAAACCCAGCTGAGCGATTATGTCCCTAAGGTATGAGGGACGTGGTCTTCCTCTCGACTTCTTCCCTAGGACCTTTCCTTCGAAGACATTCTGGAGAAAGGTGTCATGTCGTAGGACGTACCCAAGAAATTTAGCTTTCCTCTCCTCTATTGAATAAATTTAGGTCCATTTCTCATTAACGTCATTCAAGATTTGGATACCGGTATTATTCTTTTCTGTCCAACTCGTCCTTGTCAGTCTTTCCCAGAACCACATTTCCGCAGTTTCTAGTATTGATTGTGCTTGTTTTCCCAAAGAACAGGTCTCACAACCGTAAGTTAGCACACTCCAAACAAAGGTTTTGACAAATTTCTTCCTGGTTTCAATTCCTATGGGCTTATTTAACAATAGATTTTCTCTGCTTTGAAACACTTGTCTTGCAATAACAATTCTTTTGACTTCTGTCAGGCACTGATTATCAATGGTAATAACACTACACAGATAACAAAATTCTTTAACATGATCTGTTTTTTCACAGCCTAATTTCATGTTTGCTTTCAATTCAGTCTTCTTCTTTTGAACGACCATCATTTTTGTGTTTATTTTTAGTCTGAACTTCTCTAACGTGTTGTTTAGTATATCGAGCATCCTGGTCATTTTGTGCTCTGAATCAGCTATCAATGCAATATCATCTGCAAAGCGAATACTATGAATTTGTTTACCATTAAAATTTATCCCTTTGTTTTTTCTTTTACTGTTCTAATAGCGAATGCTATGAAGATATTAAACAGATAAGGTGATAAGCGACAGCCTTGCCGCACTCCTCTTCTTATTCGTACCGAGCTCCACAGCTGCAGTCGCTTCAATGCGGCCAGTATCCAGTATTCGGGAGATAGTGGGTTCGAACCCCACTGTCGGCAGCACTGAAGATGGTTTTCCATGGTTTCCCATTTTCACACCAGACATGCTGGGGCTGTACCTTAATTAAGGCCACGGACGCTTCCTTTACATTCCAAGGCCTTTCCTGTCCCATCGTCGCCTTAAGACATACCTGTGTCGGTGCGACGCATAAGAAAAATTAAAATTTAAAAAAATAGCTTCATATTCTTGCTTCTCTTGTCGTTCCATTGATGTTTATTTCTGTGCTTTGGACTCTATACAGGTTAAAAAGCAAACATCTGTCCTTCCATTCCAATTAAGATTCAACGTTCTCAGAGTTTGAAATAATAACTTCCAGTCAATCTTGTCGAATGCTTTCTTTAAATCCACGAAAGTTACAGAAGTTTTCCTGTTAACTTCCAGTCTTCTCTCCAGGAATTGACGCAGAGCTAGAATTGCTTCTCTAGTACCCTTACCTGCTCTGAAGCCATATTGGTCGTCGTCTAAATTCTGTTCAATGTTCCTGCTGATTCGACCTTTAAGCATTGTCAGTAGGATTTTAGAAGCACAAAATGTGTGACGGAAGTGTAACCATAGCAACCGTGCAGTCTGTGATGTAAGGTATGGATGGATGGCCAGACAATGTTCCCTAGCGACCGTGCAGTCTGTGATGTAAGGTATGGATGGATGGCCAGACAATGTTCCCTAGCGACCGTGCAGTCTGTGATGTAAGGTATGGATGGATGGCCAGACAATGTTCCCTAGCGACCGTGCAGTCTGTGATGTAAGGTATGGATGGATGGCCAGACAATGTTCCCTAGCAACCGTGCAGTCTGTGATGTAAGGTATGGATGGATGGCCAGACAATGTTCCCTAGCAACCGTGCAGTCTGTGATGTAAGGTATGGATGGATGGCCAGACATTGTTACCTAGCAACCGTGCAGGCTATGTCTTATGGCTGGTTGCCATCTGAAATTAGCAGGGGTTGATGGATGGCCATGACCGAGAGACATAGGAATAATGGGATGGAAATTTAAACTTTCAAATTCTAGGACACTAAATCTCAAAGTGAAAATTTGGCACGATGTTAAATTATTGTAATTTGGTACCCGCAGTTCATTTCCAGGAAGAAACTGTATTAAACTCTTAAAACAGTTCAGCAATTGCACAAAAACTGTGCCCCACAATTACCACTCGGTTTGGGGCAATGTTGGCACAGGAATGGGGCAAAAGAGGGCCACAGTGTTAATTCAACGAGGAAGCTTGTTTGACAGACATTGAGGCAAAAGTGGAAGAGTGCTTATTCATGTAAAACAACTTCTCAGGCATAATATTGCACAACTTTCGTTAATTAAACAGATATTTATTGCTAAAAATTACCTGATACTTGAGATAACAATAATCACTTTTATACACTACCAAAATACAGAAAACTTGGGATTAATAATAACCACTGCTCAATACATATTGCTCAATTAAAATATAAGCCAACATTAATATAAAATACTTCTCATATAAAAATCTTCTCTCACTGCACATCATCGATATGAAATGCCATAGGGCACCTAATAAAATATAAGTTGGTCAGAAATAATAGGCTACTATTATAGTCTAAAATGTGTCGAAGTAATCCAATGACATACTTTTCTCCATTATATCTATGGCCTCTGTAAATGCATAACGGATCCGATCCCCAATACACACAAATTTAGGTTGTGGCAGTTTCTTAATATTCACATGACTAGTAATTCATCTTTATCTGGCCTGAATATTCAAAACAACACGTGCATACCTGCATTCATTGATTTTCTGCTCTCTTGCTACTTCAGATTTCGCCAAAACAAAACCTGAATTTACCCTATGAATGTCCCCGAATTGCGCCCGAATATGAAAAGAATTTGTTGCTTAATATTGATCCTACAAATACATGGCTTTAGAGACAATTTCTGCAATGCTCTCTTTAAATTGGGATTAAACGAAATTAATTGTATGTACAACAGTTTTTTTCTAAAATTACAAATATTTCTAACTAAAAAGCAAATTTTTTAATGCTGAAAATAAGTGTTAGTTTTTCATTATTTTTGCTGCTCATACCATGGTCATTTTTTGTCATTTAGTCATTGTCTGCCATTCAATGAACTCAAAATAATCTATTGCCGCTAATCAAGCTAACAGATAATTTACTCGTAAGGAGCTATGATGATGTCCCGCTTTTACCCCAACATTTTGCTGTCCCATATTTGCTCCAGTTGACCACATTTATGACAAATTGATTTGCGCAAAGGGACAATTGTTTATTTTTTAATGTTTACAAAGTTCCCTTCGCCTGTGCAATTCGGGTGTTTACTTCTCTCGTACACTCCCCCTCAGATGTGATCAGTAGAGTCCGGATTATTAGGTGCTGATAGGTTAGAATGCAAACTTACTTAAGCCAGTAACAAGTATACCCTACACTGTACAACGGTTATGCTATGAGATTTGCATAGATATTAGGGGTGCAGCCTATAGATCTCCTTGAATTTATGCTACTCTTCCTACACTATGGTACAACGGGTTGCATGACACTTCCTACAAACCAAATTACTTTGCATTCTAACCTAGTACAATACCACCTACAAATCCGAGGTATAGTGATCAGACTTCCTAGATATTTAAATGTTTTTATAACCCATCAACACGTTGGTAATATGGTCATCATCCTTTCCTTGTCTTTTCTTTGTTTATTCTCACACCGCAGCTCTGTTGTTGCTTGGAAGTATATTATAAAATCGTGATTCAAATATGGCACCCGATGAGCCATGCACATGCTAACGTCATCGATAATAATAAATTTTAATCTCCTGTGGACTCCGGAGAGGCGGGAAATTAATTGGAACACCAAAGGATTAATTATGGTTGGTACATCCCCATCATCTGCCTGGTGTGAAAATGGGAAACCACAGAGAACTATCTTCGGAGCTGCCAACGGTGGGATTCAAAGCCACCACAGCTACGCGCACTCTAACCGCGCGGCCAATGCTCCGGACAATGTCACCGGTGTTCTGCTGGTTATTCATTATGCATAACGCATACATTTCAAACTTTAGAGCCAAGTTACCCACTGAAGATCTGGAAATCCCAACGAGTGTTTTAAATCACTCTGTTTGGGAAAACATACTCCAAAAAGGTCTTCTTGATCTAGATACTCGTAAGATGAGTGTTCTAGGTGCAGCGATGAACGTATTAAAGAATTTGTGAATAACATACGCACTCAAGATGGCAAATTATTTATCTGTAATTGGTAAGATTTGTGTACAGGAAGCTGAAAAGTTCGTCGAAGCCATAAGTGGAAAGAGGAATCTGAACAAAACAAGGTAAGAGGAAGAATCAGATAAAGATGAGATGTTCTGAAGCTACAGTATCTATCTGGGAAAGACAGCAGCCAATGTTTCCGGTAACTACGTGTTTTGAAAGTTTAGCAATTAATTACTAAAAAACCATCAATGGTATAGGGATATTTTCTGCACTAAATTATACGATAGAGATCACTTCCAAAATATAGCAATAGGCTGAGAAAACAATTCATTTCAAAAAAATTTCAAAGTACATTATATACTTCTCTACATTCTAAAACAATAATTAAAAAACGAACAGGTCTTCCTTTTATTCTTCTTTTTCTACCGCTTGTACCACTTCTGTGGGGTCGCGGGTGCGAACCGTATCGCACATGTGAATTTGGCCCTGTGTTATTGCCGGATGCCCTTCCTGCCGCCAACCCTATATGGAGGGATGTAATCTCTATTACGTGTTTCTGTGGTGTGTTGTCTGAGTAGGAAGAGAAACAGTTGGGACAAACATAAACACCCAGTCCCCGAGTCAGAAGAATTAATCAGACGCGATTAAAATCCCCGACCCGGCCGGGAATCCAACCCGGGACCCTGTGCACCGAAGGTCTCAACGCTGACCACTCAGCCAAGGAGTCGGACAAAAGAAACAGGTCTATAATCGTATACTTCCATTTATAGACTAGTGCGGGTAGAAACTTAACTTTCCCTTAATTTCAAGGTCACATTCCTTCTTCTTCTTCTTCTTCTTCTTCTTCATTCTATTTTTGTTCCACTTCGCATTCTAATATTTTTTCGTCCCCTTCTTCTTCATCAACTTCTTCCTCGTCTTATTGTTCTTTTCTTCCTGTTCTTTCTTTCTTATTCTATTCCCTCCTCCTTCTCCTCATCTTCTTCTTTTTCCTGTTCGTATATTTTGTTCTTATTCTCTTTCTTCTCGTTATGATTCATATTCTTCTTCTTCTCCTTACCTTCTCGTGAACTGGATACTAAACATCTGTACACTTCTTCTTTTTTCTTTCCTCTTTTTGTTCTACTTCGTCTCCTAGTACCTCCTCGCCTCCTTTTCCATCAACTTCTTCGGCTTACTGTTCTTTTCTTCCTGTTCTTCCCTTCTTGTTCTTTTCCTTCCTTCTCCACCTCTTCTTCCTTTTCAACTTCTTAGGTTTTGTTCTTATTCTTCTTGTTATATTTTCGTTATTCTTCCTCTTCTTCTCCTTCTCCACCGTTTCTACTTCTAACCCGGTCCGGTTCTATGGCTAAATGGCAGGGCCGGGAATTTAACCATCATTGGTTAATTTATCTGGCACGGGGGCTGGGTGTACTGTACGTGTTGTCTTCATTTCATCCTCATCATGGTGCGCAGGTCGCCTACGGGAATCAAATAGAAATAGCTGCACCTGGCGAACCGAACATGTCCTCGGACACTTCCGGCGCTAAAAGCCATAATCCATTTAATTTCATTTACTTCTCTTTTCTTTTTTTTTTTTTTTGCTAGAAACCATCTTCAGGGCTGCCGATAGTGGGATTCGAACCTACTATCTCCCGGATGCAAGCTCACAGCCGCGCGCCTCTACGCGCACGGCCAACTCGCCCGGTCATTTACTTCTAACCCGTACACTAAACATCTATACACTTCTTCTTATTCTTCTTCTTTTTCTTCTTCTTTTTCTGAGACTGCAGTCTACGAAATTCTCCTCGCCGAAGGTACCACCATCTAGACTCAATAACCAGCCATTCATCCTCTAAATTTATCCGGACTTGAGACTGGCACGAAGTAGAGAGATGGGTTCGTAACCGTGTAATAATGGTATGGCTTACAAAGAGAGCTGAGCATGTCTTCCGAGTTGACGCCTTATAGGCGATCTGCGCGTCTATGAAGATGGAACCATACCTGAGATTAGTTCTAATGCAGAAAATGGAAAAAACAAACATATCTGAGTCATAAAAATTAAAGTCCTCGCCTGGCCGGGAATCGAACTGGACACCTTGGACCACGCTAACCATTCAGCCGTGTAATCGAACGACTATCCTGTGACAGCGTACGCTTCAAAACCTTAATATGAAGTCATGACTTCACTTGGGGAATTCGGCCTAGTTCTTATAAGTTGACGGAAAGGGCACTGGTTGGTCAACTCCTCGCCGAAATGACGCATTCGCTCACCATGTAAGAACGAGGTGATTGACCGCTTTAATTACATAATCACCAGTTCACTACTGGAGCAGACATGTGAGACCGGAAGAGCAAGCGAGCTTCCGCCGCCATGCGTGAGGTGGATATCCTCGGGGCAGGTCATTTACTGTATCTCTGTTGCAGTAACATTCCTTGTTGGTTGTTCTACTGACCGCAGACACCAGTCTGGTTCTTGTTCTCAATTGAATAACTGAGGGTTTCGTTCCACTGTGTCTGTGGATCCATCAGTTGAAGTGACAAAGATAAATCGGTTTTGTCCTATAGCTGGGTGTCATCCGAAAATTTGTGTAACGAAACAGTATTGTGACTGAAGTGTTACCTAGCAACCGTGCAAGTCGTGATCTAAAGTATGGATGGATGGCCAGACAATGTTACGTAGCAACCGCGCAGGCTGTGATGTAAGGTATAGATGGATGGTCAGACAAGGTTACCTAGCAACAGTGCAGGCAGTGATGTAAGGTATAGATGGATGGTCAGACAAGGTTACCCAGCAACCGTGCAGGCTGTGATGTAAGGTATGGATGGATGGTCAGACAATGTAACCTAGCACCAGTGCACGCTGTGATATAAGCTATGGATTGATGGCCAGACACTGTTACCTTGCAACCGTGCAGGCTGTGATGTAAGGTATGGATGGATGGTCAGACAATGTAACCTAGCGTGCAGGCTGTGATGTAAGGTATAGATGGATGGTCAGACAAGGTTACCTAGCAACCGTGCAGGCTGTGATGTAAGGTATAGATGGATGGCCAGACAATGTTACCTAGCACCAGTGCACGCTGTGATGTAAGCTATGGATTGATGGCCAGACACTGTTACCTCGCAACCGTGCAGGCTGTGATGTAAGGTATAGATGGATGGCCAGACAATGTTACCTAGCACCAGTGCACGCTGTGATGTAAGCTATGGATTGATGGCCAGACACTGTTACCTCGTAACCGTGCAGGCTGTGATGTAAGGTATAGATGGATGGCCAGACAATGTTACCTAGCAACCGTGCAGGCTGTGATGTAAGGTATAGATAGGTGGCCAGACAATGTTACCTAGCAACCGTGCAGATTGTGATGTAAGGTATAGATAGGTGGCCAGACAATGTTACCTAGCAACCGTGCAGGTTGTGATGTAAGGTATAGATGGATGGCCAGACAATGTTACCTAGCACCCGTGCAGGCTGTGATGTAAGGTATAGATGGATGGTCAGACAAGGTTACCTAGCAACCGTGCAGGCTGTGATGTAAGGTATAGATAGGTGGCCAGACAATGTTACCTAGCAACCGTGCAGGTTGTGATGTAAGGTATAGATAGGTGGCCAGACAATGTTACCTAGCAACCGTGCAGGCTGTGATGTAAGGTATAGATAGGTGGCCAGACAATGTTACCTAGCAACCGTGCAGGTTGTGATGTAAGGTATAGATGGATGGCCAGACAATGTTACCTAGCACCCGTGCAGGCTGTGATGTAAGGTATAGATGGATGGCCCGACAATGTAACCTAGCAACCGTGCAGGCTGTGATGTAAGGTATAGATGGATGGCCAAACAATGTAACATAGCAACCGTGCAGGCTGTGATGTAAAGTATGCATGGATGGCCAGACAATGTAACATAGCAACCGTGCAGGCTGTGATGTAAGGTATAGGTGGATGGCCAGACAATGTTACCTAGTAACCGTGCAGGCTGTGATGTAACCTATAGATGGATGGCCAGACAATGTAACCTAGCAACCGTGCAGGCTGTGATGTAAGGTATGGATGGATGGCCAGACAAGGTTACCTAGCAACCGTGCAGACTGTGATGTAAGGTATAGATGGATGGCCAGACAAGGTTACCTAGCAACCGTGCAGGCTGTGATGTAAGGTATAGATGGATGGCCAGACAATGTTACGTAGCAACCGTGCAGGCTGTGATGTAAGGTATAGATGGACGGCCAGACAATGTAACTTAGCAACCGTGCAGGCTGTGATGTAAGGTATGGATGGATGGCCAGACAATGTAACCTAGCAACCGTGCAGGCTGTGATGTAAGGTATGGATGGATGGCCAGACAATGTAACCTAGCAACCATGCAGACTGTGATGTAAGGTATGGATGGATGGCCAGACAAGGTTACCTAGCAACCGTGCAGACTGTGATGTAAGGTATAGATGGATGGCCAGACAAGGTTACCTAGCAACCGTGCAGGCTGTGATGTAAGGTATAGATGGATGGCCAGACAATGTTACGTAGCAACCGTGCAGGCTGTGATGTAAGGTATAGATGGATGGCCAGACAATGTAACTTAGCAACCGTGCAGGCTGTGATGTAAGGTATGGATGGATGGCCAGACAATGTAACCTAGCAACCGTGCAGGCTGTGATGTAAGGTATGGATGGATGGCCAGACAATGTAACCTAGCAACCGTGCAGACTGTGATGTAAGGTATGGATGGATGGTCAGACAATGTAACCTAGCAACCGTGCAGGCTGTGATGTAAGGTATAGATGGATGGCCAGACAATGTAACCTAGCGTGCAGGCTGTGATATAAGGTATAGATGGATGCTCAGATAAGGTTACCTAGCAACCGTGCAGGCTGTGATGTAAGGTATGGATGGATGGCCAGACAATGTAACTTAGCAACCGTGCAGGCTGTGATGTAAGGTATGGATGGATGGCCAGACATTGTTACTTTGCAACCGTGCAGGCTGTGATGTAAGGTATAGATGGATGGTCAGACAAGGTTACCTAGCAACCGTGCAGGCTGTGATGTAAGGTATGGATGGATGGCCAGACAATGTAAATTTGCAACCGTGCAGACTGTGATGTATGGTATGGATGGATGGCCAGACACTGTTACTTTGCAACCGTGCAGGCTGTGATGTAAGGTATGGATGGATGGCCAGACATTGTTACTTTGCAACCGTGCAGGCTGTGATGTAAGGTATGGATGGATGGCCAGACAATGTAACTTAGCAACCGTGCAGGCTGTGATGTAAGGTATAGATGGATGGCCAGACAATGTAACTTAGCAACCGTGCAGGCTGTGATGTAAGGCATGGATGGATGGTCAGACAAGGTTACCTAGCAACCGTGCAGGCTGTGATGTAAGGTATAGATGGATGGTCGGACAAGGTTACCTAGCAACCGTGCAGGCTGTGATGTAAGGTATAGATGGATGGTCAGACAAGGTTACCTAGCAACCGTGCAGGCTGTGATGTAAGGTATAGACGGATGGCCAGACAAGGTTACCTACCAACCGTGCAGGCTGTGATGTAAGGTATGGATGGATGGCCAGACAATGTTACTTTGCAACCGTGCAGGCTGTGATGTAAGGTATAGATGGATGGTCAGACAAGGTTACCTAGCAACCGTGCAGGCTGTGATGTAAGGTATGGATGGATGGCCAGACAATGTAACTTTGCAACCGTGCAGACTGTGATGTATGGTATGGATGGATGGCCAGACATTGTTACTTTGCAACCGTGCAGGCTGTGATGTAAGGTATGGATGGATGGCCAGACATTGTTACTTTGCAACCGTGCAGGCTGTGATGTAAGGTATGGATGGATGGCCAGACAATGTAACTTAGCAACCGTGCGGGCTGTGATGTAAGGTATAGATGGATGGCCAGACAATGTAACTTAGCAACCGTGCAGGCTGTGATGTAAGGCATTGATGGATTGTCAGACAAGGTTACCTAGCAACCGTGCAGGCTGTGATGTAAGGTATAGATGGATGGTCGGACAAGGTTACCTAGCAACCGTGCAGACTGTGATGTAAGGTATAGATGGATGGTCAGACAAGGTTACCTAGCAACCGTGCAGGCTGTGATGTAAGGTATAGACGGATGGGCAGACAAGGTTACCTACCAACCGTGCAGGCTGTGATGTAAGGTATGGATGGATGGTCAGACAATGTAACCTAACAACTGTAACTACAGCAACCGTTCTAGGTGGCCATGACCAAGGGACTTAAAGGACATATTTTTGATGATCTGATTTTCCCATAGCCGAATTTGACACAATTTCCTTTATTTAACACTGTACTATTAGAATGTACCCGTCCTTGATTAAATATCTAATATTCACAAAATATTTAATTGTATTACTGCACTAAAGTTACAAAAATTGTCGTATATTCCTTTTGATTATGACTGACTGTTATGATATGAGATAATAAAATTGTTTTAAATATCTCCATATTTATGCTTTAGATCGTTTGTAGTATGTTGTTTTCTAATATTCCGCATGGTTACTATACATTATATACAAGAACATTCAAGAAATTCTTGGAAATATTCAACGAGTCGCCGATGGAACAAGTCACAGAATTCTCCTATTTGGTGGTGTAATTACCTCTGATAACAGGTCCCTTTCGGAAATCAAGAAAATAATATTGGTAGCAAAACAATTGTAGCAAAACAAGCGTTCCGTAAATTATGTGTAAATTTCTATGCGATGGTGTCAAATTTTAATGCAACGCTCAACCCGCTGTAAATTGTTCGATTCCCGGCCCGGTCGGGGATTTTAACCTTAATTGGTTAATTCCAATGGCACGGGGGCTGGGTGTATGTGTTGTCTTCATCATCATTTCATCCTCATCAAGACGCGCAGGTCGCCTACGAGAGTCAAATAGAAAGACCTGCACCTGGCGAGCCGAACCCGTCCTGCGATTTCCCAGCACTAAAAGCCATACATTTCATTTCATACCAGGCAAATTCTGGGGCTGTACCTCAATTAAGGCTACGGCCGCTTCCTTTCAACTGCTAGTTCTTTCCTATCCTATCTTCGTCGCAAGACCTATCTGTGTCGGTGCGACGTAAAGTAAATTGTAAAAAAAAAAATGAAGTTAAGCACCTGAAATACCTAAGTTGTGTGTGGATTTGTATACGATGATGCTGGATTTAGAATGGCCGACCCCGTGGTGTAGGGGTAGCGTGCCTGCCTCTCACCCGGAGGCTCCGGGTTCGATTCCCGGCCAGGTCAGGGATTTTTACCTGGACCTGAGGGCTGGTTCGAGGTCCACTCAGGCTACGTGATTAGAATTGAGGAGCTATCTGACGGTGAGATAGCGGCCCCGGTCTAAAAAGTCAAGCATAACTGCCGAGAGGATTCGTCGTGCTGACCACACGACACCTCGTAATCTGCAGGCCTTCGGGCTGAGCAGCGGTCGCTTGGTAGGCCAAGGCTCTTCAAGGGCTGTAGTGCCATGGGGTTTGGTTTTTTTAAATTTAGAATGTTAAACTAGTAGTATTGTTTGTAATATTTTCGTTCCATAGAATTACTTTTTGTACTGTTGTTGTTGTTGTTGTTGGGTAATTATGTTTTAGTTTACTTTACTATCCCACTACTGTAATTTATCATTGCCACCGAGATATTTCCCAACTGCGATTTATTTGTTAATTATATCATCCTGCATTCTAAACTCGAAAGAGATACGTATTTTCCTTCTAACACACCTGTTGTAAGGTTTTCAAACTGTGTTAATAGTATCTTAAGTGCATCGTAAAGGCGAAAGAAGAAGAATAAGAAGGCGAAGAGGCGGTGTCTTTCTGTTCCAAGGCTGACGGAAACAAGCATTACGGCTTTGACCTGGATGCGATAAAGCTGTTGGTAGTCTCAGGAGGCTGTTCCCAGAGAATACATTTACTAAGACAGTCTTTATATCGCCGTCATAAAGTGTCTCTCCTAGTTCTTAGACAAAACAAGGACACATTCTTACAGCTCAACTGAAGAAATCACAAAGTCAATCACTTATAGCATTTCTAGTAAATGTTACCCTTTGGAAGGAAAAAATGTACAGTAGAATTGCATTAGTCCGGCATCCAACAGTCCGGAACGCCCGATGGTCCGGCACCATTCCAGAATTCTTTAAATGTTATTATCTCTTAATAATGGTCTCTCGTGAACAGTTTGATGCATTATTTGTCGAAACCAATCGAAGTGTATTTTTTTATTATTTCATAGTTAATGGTGCAAATGTATCTGATACAATCCATTTGTTATGCATTGACTTACTTAAATATTTTTTATCTCTGGCAATATTCAGTCTGGAAGGCTGTGTGCTACACTGAGTACTGGAAAGCCAACCACATGATAAAAGAAGAGATTTCAAAAATTGAATGTATGAGCCACGTTCAAAAAGGGATGGGAACATGCCTTCGAAAATTGAAGCGTACAGAAGGAAAAGAGAAGTTTTGGATGGAAAGACTCTAAATGGTAAAGGAAGACTTACAGATAAACACATCGATGAACTCCGGGATTATTATGGAATGGCAATAAGAAACATGAACAGAGGAGTGTGTTATTAAACTCATGATTCTGCTGATCAACATTTTACTGCAAAACGCCGTGTTACAGCTGTTTTCGCTGTACGCCTTAACCTATATCGTAGTAAGAGGTACCGCCCGGTAATCCGGCACCGGGCCGGTCCCGAACGTGCCGGACTATCGGACTTCTACTGTAATTAAAACTGTGTTAGAATTGTTCTTTCCCAAATCGACATAAACGGCACATTTTGTACTCTGCTGTTTTATTTAAGGGTGTCACTGTCCATCAGCAGAACACCGGCCACCTTCTAAACCGCTCACTAATGATTCTTCTTATTTTTTCTTAGTTATGCCCATTCAGAAAGCACGTTAGAACTGATGGTTTTCCCAAAATTTCTTCATGAATGCACTGCGTTGCATTTTGCGTTCTGTGGACAACTCACTTCCTGCCAGTTTTCTTTTAATGTTTCTCCACGAATTTGTGCTCGGCTACTATTGTACCAAAATCTCCACGTTCTTTTATGATGTGCGTGATTCATTCTAGCTGGTTTATTTTGACCTTCCTTACGTTAATTACTTGAAATAATCGCTGTCCATATAGATGTGGGCATAGAATTTCAGACTTCTCTTGCGTACGGCATCAGTGAACCTGTCAGCTGATGTGTAGAGGTGCGCTGTTCCCCTCTTCATCCACATTCCATTTTCGCTCATGGGACCATACATTTTCCACATTATTATTATTATTATTATTATTATTATTATTATTATTATTATCATCATCATCATCATCTGTTTACCCTCCAGGTTCGGCTTTTCCCTCGAACTCAGCGAGGGATCCCACCTCTACCGCCTCAAGGGCAGTGTCCTGGAGCTTCAGACTCTTGGTCGGGGGATACAACTGGGAGAGTATGACCAGTACCTCGCCCAGGCGGCCTCACCTGCTATGCTGAACAGGGGCCTTGTAGGGGGATGGGAAGATTGAAAGGGATAGACAAGGGGAAGGAAGTTAGGTACCATCCCGGCAAATGCCGAGGCTGTACCTTAATTAAGGCCACGGCCGCTTCCTTCCACTTCCTAGGCCTTTCCCATCCCATCGTCGCCATAAGACATATCTGTGTCGGCGCGACGTAAAACAAATAGCAAAAAAAAAAAAAAAAAGAAGTGTTCAGAATTCCCTAAAGTCTCTTTCACAAATTTATGCATGAAGCATTACCATACACACGTATTAAATTAGTTGGACTGGTACTCAAGCCTATGCCTGTAATACACTGAAATAATTGTCTTGCCCGCTTCTGTGGTGTAGTGGTTCATGTCATTAGCTAATACCCCCGGAGGCCCGGGTTCGATTCCAGGCTCTGCCACGAAAATGAAAAGTGGTACGAGGGCTGGAACGGTGTCCTCTCAGCCTCGGGAGATCAACTGAATAGAGGTGGGTTCGATTCCCACCTCAGCCATCCTGGAAGTGGCCATCCTTCTCCAGGCAAATGCCGGGATGGTACCTAACTTAAGGCCACGGCCGCTTCCTTCCCTCTCCCTTGTCTATCCCTTCCAATCTCCCTATGGCCCCGCAAGGCCCCTGTTCAGCATAGCAGGTGAGGCCGCCTGGGCGAGGTACTGGTCATCCTCCCCAGTTATATCCCCCGACCCAGATTCTGAAGCTCCAGGACACTGCCCTTGAGGCGGTAGAGGTGGGATCCATGGCTGAGTCCGAGGGGAAAACCGACCCTGGAGGGTAAACAGATAAAGAAGAAGAATTTTCTTACGCCGGGCTGAGTGGCTCAGACG
Organism: Anabrus simplex; assembly: GCF_040414725.1. Classification (NCBI taxonomy): domain Eukaryota; kingdom Metazoa; phylum Arthropoda; class Insecta; order Orthoptera; family Tettigoniidae; genus Anabrus; species Anabrus simplex. Next base: position 61,935,123 of record NC_090278.1, on the reverse strand, counting down.
GTTGATGCGATGGCCTTCTGATCCAATTTTGGCAGGTTCGATCCTGGCTCAGTCCGGTGGTATTTGAAGGTGCTCAAATACGTCAGCCTCGTGTAGGTAGATTTACTGGCATGTAAAAGAATTCCTGTGGGACTATATTCCGGCACCTCGGCGTCTCCGAAAACCGTAAAAGTACTTAGTGGGACGTAAAGAAAATTATTATTATTATTATTATTATTATTATTATTATTATTATTATTATTATTATTATTATTTTCTTATAGTAAAAAATGACTGGATTCGAAAGTCATGGCCTTAAATTTTCAATTTCAAGACTACCGCGATAACTATTACGCTACAGGCCCACAAGTTATCGTTTGTGAAATTCATGGTACTGTTTAACAATGTGGACCCTCAAGTTTGAGTATACTAGAGTTCCGTATATGTTAATATTATTGTTTTTACGTCCCACTAACATTTCAGTAGATTATTTGATTGATTTTCTTAATATAAGGCTCATAGAATGTAACCTCAACACAGATGCGAGGTCATAACTTTTTTAATACTTGCTGTCCGTATCAGTTCCCATGCCCATTAGCTTGTGGGTAATTTGTTCAGCGCATAACACTTTTCTTGGAATATAACTACAATATAAGATTATTTAGTGACAAACACAGATACATTATAAACAACACTGGAATGCGCCAAGAATCATACAGATGACAATATGTTATTGAAGAGTTGGTCACACCAAGCCATGTAGGTGGCAGCACTATCGACTTTCTCACTGAAAACAGCAAGCTGTCCGGTATTATCATATTAAAGTATTTGGTATCGTGACCCAAGGAGTTTGTTGTTTCTTTTATAAGCTGATACCATTCCGTACGTACTTGCGTTTTCCGGATAGTAATTCTCCATGATCTCTCTTACTTGATCAACTCATCGTTTTGCGACCCGTCCTTGTGTCCTTGTGACAGAAACTTTTCCTTGGACAATTAATTTTTCCAAGTTGTCATCCTCTCTTCTCATAGTGTGACCAAAGAATTGCAGGATTCTCTGGTACACAACTTGGCATAGACTTTCTTGTATTCCAATTTCCCGGATGACAGAATCATTTGTTCGCCTGGCTGTCGACGGTATTCGCAACATCCTTCTCCAGCATCACATTTCAAAGGCGTTGATTCGGTTCCTGTCTTTAGTTTTTATGGTCCAAGTTTCGCATCCATACAGGAAGATCGAGAACACAAGCGAATGGACTAATCTTTTCTTCGTATTTATAGATATTGCTCTATCTTGCCAGATCTTCTTTAATTTTGCCATAGCTGTGCGTCCTAGAATGATGCGACGTTTGATTTCTTTTTCGCAGCTACTGTTATCCTCGATTATTGAACCAAGATAAGGAAACTGACAGAGATTGTTAAGGTGCTGTGGCAGCTGAATTTCTGCACCTTTGTTGACAATCATTAGTTTTGTCTTGTTCCAATTAATTTCCATGCCAAGTTTGTGACTTTCCTGTTGTACACGATCCATTATCTCGACAAGCTCCTGTACACTGCTGGCTACAAGTGTGGTGTCGTCTGCAAAACGGAGGTTATTAATTCTCTTCCCACCAATCGAAAATCCTCCTTCCCAACTGTCCAGGGCATGCCTCATGATATATTCACCATAGATGTTAAACAATTGAGGTGATAAGATGCATCCTTGTCCCACACCTTTGGAGACTTTGAAACTTGATGATAGATCACCATCAACTCTGACTTTGGCCAAGTTGTTATCGTAAGAGTTGCATATAAAGCTGTACAAAAAATGTCTATAGAAAGTAAGTACAAATAAATTCTGCACCAGAGGTTCACATTGTGGTGCACCAGAAATTAGCAAACATCGAGTACGTCTCTTGTTTGCCTCAAGCAGCTCTTTCTCCAGGACAAAGATGACAATCTAGCAGAAGGGTTGCAGTCTGCACCTCACCACAAAACAGAATCCACAGAACATCCCCACTTGTGCAGATCGGTCTTGCACCTAGTAACACCAGAGCGCAGCCCATTTAGAGAACTCCAAGTCGTCCAGACTCCATATGTCCAGCTGGTAATTCTTCATGAAGTGTTTTCCATCATCCAAGAGGCTCAACACTAACTCGCCACAAAGTGAGTCTTGCGTGCTCTTGTGTTCTTTCAAGCTACTGTGTGGCTTTCAAGAAACTTTTGCGTGATCTTAACCGTGATGGTGCTGGTTGGGGTTCATACAGTGGATGCGCTTGAGATTTTAATGATTTGTTCTTCTCCTTGGGGGCTGCTACCTCAAGTCGGATATCGGAGGTGTGATGCCAGTGAGACAGTACAGTTTGTTTTTTTCTCGCTGTGTAGGTCTTAGGCTAACAAAGCACGGGACTGCCAACCGCCGCGTTACGCGGTCGCGCGATTTGTTCTCGCGGTCCCGCAGCGGTTCTGGATAGTATTCAGAATGTCATGGCGAATAAATAACAAAACAATCGTGCTACATACATTTGACAATTTTACTAGTACAAAAACTGACAAAAATGTATCCGTAGGCTGTATTTTGTATAAATAAGTGTTAAGAACTGAATTTATGGTTGTCATTTAAGTAATTGAATAAAATGTTACTGAAAATGACATATAAATCCATATTTTAAGCTTTTAAAATAATATTTTAATACACTCAATCAAAATAAGTACAAGAAAATCACTTTCAGTGTTGCCAACTTAGTGGATTTTCCGCTAAATTTGGCGGAATTAGAAGACTGTCGGCGGAGAAAAATATCATTTAGCGGACAGCGGATTATTTGGCGGAATTTAGTGTTTTATTCATTTTACCTTTTAAAAAAATTGTACTCCAGTCTGTCTATGAGCTATTCCGTATTTCTTGTCAGGAGCTAGCAGTCACATGAGGAAAACGATATTTGGATTTGATGTTATGAGATCATGGTATCATAAATTTGTAATCCGTGGGGAAAGGGTACTTATCTCTTAGTTGGCGAATGACGACAGATAATGAAACTGTGAGAGAGTAGCATTTATATTTATGCTATGAAGGAAGATCGTTTAATGAACTGGCCTGTTCTGTGTGTGGCCCTTGAGGTGGGGGATTCACATAGTTTGCACCCGGCACTAAAACGCCTACAAGTTTTAGTTCGGCAGCTCGCAGGCAGTGAAACTAACAGATCAGGTGAGTGCAGACATTTACTTTTTAATTCTTCTTCTTCTTCTTCTTCTTCTTCTTCTTCTTCTTCTTCTTCTTCTTCTTATTATTATTATTATTATTATTATTATTATTATTATTATGTGCGTATGGACCCAATGGATCACGCAAAGCTCATTTTTATTGCTCATTATTTGAGATCGGATTTCTTGGCGGAATTTTAGCGGATTTTTAGTAGTATTTAGCGGATCTTGAAAATATAAGTTGGCAACACTGATCACTTTCAGTATGTGTCAACAGATTTTTCACTCACATAGTATGCAAAATAATACTAATAAACATGTAACGTGACACAAAACTAACAAAGTAGGTTAAAAATAATGCAATGAAATTTAAAAAATAAGCTTACCGAGTTTCTTCTTCTCATCTTGTGACATTTCTTTTCCCCCAAATACGTCAACTATTTCCTCCCAAACTTTAATTTTTAGGACCCGGTCAGGTCACTGTAGGCCTACACATTCACTTCCATATTCCATAATGAAGGACGAGATTGTATTTCAAAAATGAGCTTTTCTACCTCGAAAGCCATCGCCAAACATCCTTTCCCGAGTGGAAACCGTGCAGAAATGCGACGTCGTGCGTTGTCTCTCCTGCAAGTCTGTGCGAATTTACCACCGCGCGATCGCGCGGTAGTCGAGTTTACCGGGGCCAATAGCGTAGGCATTCGAGGTAATCTCAAAATAGCGAAGGAACAGATCGCGAGAGTGGCAACATTTAAATACCTGGGATGTCACATCAATGATGACTGGGACCTTACTCATGAGATCCGATGCAGAATTGAGCAGGCCAGAACTTCTTTTCAGAGACTTGGAAAACTTTTGACAAGCCGTGACCATTCCATTTCACTGCGGACACGACTACTCCGGTGCTACGTTTTCAGCATTCTGTTGTACGGCGTTGAGGCATGGACACTAACTGAGACCATGTGCAAGAGATTGCAAGCATTTGAAATGTGGACGTACCGAAGGATGCTGAAGATACCTTGGACAGCTAAAATGAGCAATATAGACGTTTTGCACCGTATGAACAAAGAACCAGATATTCTCACTACCATCAAGAGAAGGAAACTAGAATATTTTGGTCATATGATGCGGAACTCTAAATACCACTTGCTGCAAGTAATACTCCACGGGAAAATTAATGGAAAACGTGGTCCAGGGAGAAAGAGGACATCATGGAAATGGCGGCTGTAATATTGTGTGATGTATGTTTGTCTCTTAAAATAGTGTTTGTGGTGGGTAATTAAAGGAGTTTGAAGCTTTCCTACGTTATAGTATTGTACATTTCGTAGTGACTATTGAAAGGAAAAATCACGCTCTGCTGGCTAACCTTAAAGTGTTGTGTAATTATATAATTTCTTATTCTCGTTTTGTGGTAGTGTAATTGTAGGTTATGCCACGGAATAAGCAAAAGCAAAAGAATAAGAACAAGAACAGCAGCATGATGGATACCCAGGGTCAGTTAAAGTGTCTCGAAGTGGACGAAACTAACATCCAAGTTGCTGAAAGTGGACTTGACAATCTAGAATCAACTGTTCGTGAAATACTGAGTACTTCTACGTTCTTCGATTGTATCCTTGAGCGACTAATCGATAAAGTAATTGACAGGCTTAAGGACAGCATCGACTTCAATACGAAGATTATTGAAGATCTTAGAAAGGTAGTGAATGAAAAAGATACAAAAATAAAAGAACTGCAACTAGAACTTGAAACTATGAAATCGAAATCTTGTGACGAGATTGATCAACTTAATCAATACTCACGACGTAATAACGTGGAAATTCATGGAATACCAGAACTACAAAGTGAAGATGTATATAAATTAGTCACGAATATTGGGTCAGCAGTTGGCTGTGTAATCAATAAAACAGACATTGACATTGCTCATAGAATTCCAACATCCAATAAATCTCTGCCTAGACCTATTGTGGTTAAGTTCGTGAATAGATGGAAGAAGCATGAACTTATGGTTGCAAAGAAAAATGTTAGGCAACTTTCATCCACTGCACTTAATATTAATGCCACTAACCATACTATTTACATCAATGACCACCTAACAGCTAAATCTAAAGGTCTTCTTAAGAGAGCTAAAGACCTTAGAGCGAAAGGCTTCAAGTATGTGTGGTCAAGGGATGGGAGAATTTTTGTAAGGAGAAATGATACTTCCAGCATTATACATATCAAAAACATAGATGATGTCTTAGCTCTCTCTTCCCCTTAGGACTTAGGTAGGCTATTTACTTGTAGCCACATGAAAAATCAACATTATTTTTTATGGAAGGTTCTGAATTCCAACTAAGTGAACTACAGGAGCTTACTAACAAAGATGGAATTAGAATTCTGTACATCAACTCCCAAAGTATTCGTAATAAGTGGAGTAATTTACTTTATACAATACAGGAAGCAAAATATCCGGAAATCATTGTAATTGTTGAAACATGGGTTTCCCCTGAGGAAGAAAGATATTTTAATCTAAATGGATATGATGGTCTCTTTTGCTCTAGATCACATAATAGGGGTGGTGGAATTGCCATTTATATAAAGGAACCATATAAGGCTAATGTATTATTATCTATTAACAGTAATGCCAGTTCATATAGTATATTATTAATCGAGATAAAGGGTTTTGTGAATGACATTCACTTAGTAGCAGTATATAACCCTCATACCAAATTTTCCAAAGATTTTCTAAAATGTTTAGAAGATATTTGGAATAAAAGTGGTAAAACATTTTGTATTACTGTTGGTGACTTTAATATAAATAAATTAGAAAATAGTCATATATCTACTGCGCTTCAGAATCTCTGTGGGTGTTATAATCAGAGTTCATGTAACACTGTCTTTCCTACTAGAATTTCATTGACAACTAGTACACTTATAGATCATTTTTACATAAACATAGTCTGCAAATATAAAATATATAACATAATAAATGATCTGAGTGATCACAATTTATTAATCTTAGATATTAATATTACACCCAAAATGAATACACAAAGAAATTATGTAATTCAACCTACAAAATACCATGTCCCATCTATGGAAAAATACATGTCTCAAACGCCATTAACTATAAATGAAGAGGATAGCTCGGATATCATAACAAATAAATTAATGACATATTTTAAAGAAAGTACTGCTTTAATTAAAACTGAAAGTCCTAATCTAAATAAGAAAGTTAGACCCTTTTGCCCATGGTTTACTTCAGAGCTGTTAAATTTAATCAAACAAAAAAAATAAATTATATTATAAAATTAAAAGACAACAGATGAGATTTAGTATGGGATGTGGCTATGTTTCACAGCAGTTAATACAAGACTATAAAGACATACGTAACAGGGTTACTAGAATGAAAAGAGATCTAGAAAATAATTATTATATCAATAAGTTAAACAGCACAAATAATCAGTGGAAAGTTATTAATAATATTCTAACAACTAATAACAGTAACAATGAAGAAATACAACTGAAAGTAAATGATAAGTTGGTGACTGATTCTAGTCAAATTTCTACTATATTTAATAACTATTTCACTGATATGGGTCTGTCTTTAGCTAAGAAAATTCCTCAGTGTAAATACCCTCACCTTGAGCCTGGCCCATCTAATTCCTTATTTTTAACCCCTACTAATGAAAATGAAATTGAACAAATAATTAATAATCTTAAAAACAGTTGTAGTGTTGACTGTTTTGGTATTAGTAATATTCTTGTAAAGAGACTCTCCAAATTTATTATACCTCACATCACAAAATTAGTCAACAAATATCTATCAGAGGGTAAAGTACCAGCCAAACTTAAAATCGCCAGAGTTGTACCAATCTATAAAGGCATGGATAAATTTGATGTAAGTAATTACAGACCAATCTCCGTACTACCTCCTTTATCTAAGATTTTAGAACAAGTGGTTAAAAAAAGATTATTAGATTTTTTGTTAAATAATAAATATTTTTTATCAATTTCAGTATGGTTTCCTACCACACTCGAGTACCAGTAATGCTATTGAGGATATTATTATTAAACTACAACAAGCTTTAGACTCAGGTATGTTAGCAGCTGGTTTATTTATAGATCTTAAAAAGGCTTTTGACACAGTTGATCATAAAATTTTATTACATAAATTACAAGCAGCAGGCATTAGAGGCATTGCATTGGATTGGTTTGTTGATTACCTCTCTAATAGGGAGCAGTTTGTTACATGTAATAATAATCAGAGTAATGTGAAGGTGATCTCAATTGGTGTGCCTCAGGGTTCTGTGCTTGGGCCTTTATTGTTTCTTATCTTCATTAATGATATTGGTCACCTTAAATTAAATGGAAGACTATCCATTTTTGCTGATGACACTAATATTTTTTATACAGGCTCTAGCAATCATGAACTTGAACAAAATATGCAGCAGGATATTCCATTACTTGAAACATGGCTTAATTCCAACCGATTAACTATCTATCTAACAAAAACAAACTACATAAATTTTCACAAACCTTTATATGTATTAAATTTGGATAAAAATCTGCTTTTCTTCAATCAAAGAGTAATGAAAGTGCACAGTACTAAATTCTTAGGACTGATTATAGATGAAAATCTGTCGTGGAGTAATCACATGGAGACTATCTGTAATAAAATTATCCCTGTGATTGGTATCCTCAGTAGATTGCGATATAAGTTTTCTCGTGGGTTGTTGAAGGGTATTTACTATGCTCTTATTGAAAGCCACGTCTCTTATATGATACATGTCTGGGCATGCTGTAATAAAGAATTATTTGGAAAGGTAGAGGTCCTTAGGAAGAGAGCACTAAAAATAATTTTCAAACTGCCCATTCTGACACCGACTAAAGATCTGTATAAATATTGTAATATATTATCACTTCCAAACCTCCGCATAAAGGCTTCTATAATTATGATCTATAAAATTCAAAACAAATTAGTCCGCTCAAACACATCAGTAATTACCAATTCACAGATTCATAATTATGAAACAAGAATTATTTATAATATTCACTACAATCAGATTCATTCCACTAGTTATGGTCAAAACTCTCTTTGGCATTTTTCTATAACTATGTATAACTCGCTTCCAAAAAATATAAAAATGTTACCAACTTTATCTATCTTCAAAAGTAATTTAACTAAATACCTGAAGTAGTATGGTAATTATGGTTAGGAAGCTTTGTCCTATCTTATCTCTTACACCATGTTAAATTATATACTTACTGTATTTTATTTTGTAATCAGATTGTGAATATAGCTGCCATTGTCATTTATTTGTATTGCACCAAGAAGAGCCTTGGCTCAGGTGCATATATTGAAATGAAATAAAAAAAACTTGATCCAGTGTTTTGGGGCGACAAAGCTTACTCTGTTCAGAACAGCTATGAACAAACAACAGATCATGCTACTGATCGCCAACGTTCTGCGAGGACATGGCACATGAAGAAGAAGAATAGCGTAGGCCACGCACCCGCGCGGTTAGGCGACAGGCACTGCGTTGTCTTTCATATGTATCTACAGAAAAGCCGCTCGACCGCCAACCGTCACGGCACGCGGCCCGTGCGTTGTTACCCTTAGACAGCTTGTGATGATGCGACACGTTTCATTGATTGCCACGTCCAGTTCTTTGGTATGGCAAGATCTGTACTTTATGGGCAAGTGTACTCTCCTGCCGAGTAACATAGTACTAGTGCTGAGATTCTCACTGTGTCTGGCTGTGCTCCCCAGGTTGTTCCAGTCAGCTTCCGTACCACATTATTCCTGGCAGCCACTTTGTTCTTGGTGTTCAGACAATGTTTTGTATAAGGAAGTGTGCGGTCTAAAGTAACCCCGAAGAATTTTGGGGTCTCACAAGGTGCCAGCTTGATCCCTCCCCATGTGATGTTCAGGAATCTAGTGACCTGTTTACACTTCAAACGGAAAACACAAGCTTATAATTAGTGGCCGGAATTTTAAGCAAATAGGTTACAAAGATAACAGCGGAAACTCTCGCCAAAATGATTAGCTTTCCGACGAGATAGCGCCACCAACGCTATCCAGCGGCTCGCGGTTATAACTACTTACAGCTGTTGACATAATAGCTGAACCATAGATCTCGAAATTTTACGAATTATGGAGCAGGTTTTCAGTTGCAAAATGTCTGATCTGAGGTATAACATTTTATTAGCCACGAGAAATGGCATGAAAAGTGGCATCCATTTTAGGCTTACAGCTAGACCAAAGTCGCATGTACATGTGATACTGTCTGCAATTTTCAAATAAGGCACGAGAAGTGGCAACTATCATTCAAAAAATGCCGGCGCTGTACCTTAATTAAGACAACCGTAGCTTTAACTAAGGTACAGTCCCACCTATTATTATTGTTACTTGAGACCAAAACATATCCATAATCCAATGTTTTTTCCGAGTACCGAAAAAATGTACGAGAGCGAAGATTTTCTTGTAAAGCCTACCGTATAAAAGTGCGGAGTTGGCACAGGGGTTAATGTGCAAGATGGCCGCTATACATTGGTCTTATGGGAATAACCTATACTGGGCGTGGGAGCTGGCACAGGGGTTAATGTGCTAGATGGCCGCTATACATTGGTCTTATGGGAGTAACCAATGCTGGACGAGGGAAGCTGGCACAGGGGCTAATGATCAAGATGCCTGCCATACATTGGTCTTATGGGAACAACCGATACTGGACGAGGGAAGCTGGTAGAGGGGCTATTCTAATAGGGACAAGATGACCGCTGAAAATGTTTTCTGGTGCCCTAAATCGTCTCCCAGTCATATCCTTTCGCTTTAGGACTGAGGTAAACTATACTTCAAAAGTGGAATTACTCAACCCCTTCTAGATCCAACCACCCATAAAATCCACAGTTCTAGCCCTTCAGGCAAACAACTGAATGTTGAAAACATCCTACGGATATTTGCTACGATTTTTTTTCTTGCTATTGGCTGTACGTCGCACCGACACAGATATGTCTTATGGTGACGATGGGACAGGAAAGAGCTAGGACTGGGAAGGAAGCGGCCGTAGCGTTAATTAAGGTACAGCCCCAACATTTGCTTGGTGTGAAAATGGGAAACCACGGAAAACAATCTTCAGGGCTGCCGACAGTGGGATTCGAACCTACTATCTCCCGAATACTGGATACTGTCTGCACTTAAGCGACTGCAGCTATCGAGCTCGGTAGCTACGAATTTAAGGTAAATAAAATATAATCAATTACCGGAATACGAATATATTCTTTATTTATTCCTAAAATTTCAATCTTTTACTTAATCATGGTTATCTGGTCGATCAGATTAGTAGTGTACCTTCTCCTATCACTACCAGCGCTAATGTGAGTCTGTGCAGAGTTTCACTTAAGCCCTTATAACTACATTCGGTGTGGACATTGAACGAAGGTACACATTACAGAAAGAATTGTGTAAAGACGTTAATATGGCTGAGATTTGAATCAAAAAGAAAATGAGTAAAGAAACAAGCCATTTTAGGCGGTTTTCCAAAACTGCATTTAGGCCGGAAAGAATTTTTAAATTTTGTTTTAGTTTCATAGAGATACCCAATACTCACACTTTGAATTTTTCCGGGTCCTTTAGCCCTTCAACTTTCGGAGCAATTGAAGAAATTCTTAATTTTACGTTTTTCATAGTTTCTTATCTCCCATGATATGTTCTCAACATTAAAAACATTAACTCCTGGTCAGTACTAGTACGTAACGGAGTTCGAATGTGAAGGATGCTTAGTGAATGTCCGCCACGTCAAGCAGACACCACCACAGGGGGCCACTATTCAATGCCACTGCGTGACCCCGCCTCTCCTTAGCTCGATTCTCACGCATTCAAAGCCCCCTGTACAACACAACCATTGATTGAGAGAGAGAGAGAGATGAAGTCGGTTGCCATAGTTACCGCGTCACCTGAGGCGCTCGCTGCAGCAGGAAATTGTGATTATTATTCGTCAGGAAACCAATTCCATTGAAATAACCAAGCTTATCAGCTTCACTCACACCAAATACCTCCACCACATGATGGAAAGGTGGTTCCATTAAGAAACCGGTTGGAAGCACACAAAAATAGCAATTCCTGCGTCTTAAATTTCCGTTATTGCCTTGCCCTCTACTGCATAAAGACCTCGACAAAGTTGTGAGATGGAGAATAGCAGGATGGTAAAGGGAGTAAAAAGGCAGGTTGCAAATCACCTGCCATGTACAATCTTATACACTATGGGTACAAACTCACACATATTCCCCTGTTAATAATGAAGGTAGTGATTCACAGTTATTTTCTACCTGTTAGATTCGATTCAGTGTCGGTATTCATTCAGTTTAGGGACCCTGCGTGCCGATACGACGTCTTACAGTTATTGTTAATCTTGCAGGTTGGCACTATGAGGTAATGATTTTTTTCTTGACTCGCGAGATTATACTACTGCCAATGCCGTGTTGTGAAAATCACTAGTGTTACTTTTGCAGGAGTAAGTAAAGCGCATTTTTTTTCTGTAAGACTGTGTAAATCTGTTTGGGTAACACCAGGTAAGTAGGATTGTGGCATTTTCGAATAATTAATTTTAAAACGTTGTTGGTGTCAAATTACGAATGCAGCATTTTATTAATACGGTCTTATTTCGTCCAATTTTTATGTATAGAATTCAATTAGCATTCTAAGAAGCAAGAAAAACTTCAAGAACTCCTTCGAAAAGTAAAGCAACGTTACCTCCTCTATAAAGACCAATTCAGTCGAAATGGAAGGAAATTTCGTTGTCAAACTAACCTGCCTTATTGAATAAGTGGAAACATGTCACTCTAGTTTTGTTTGCGTTTGGCTTCATCCTCCATTTTCGGATGTATTCTTCAAGAATGCATAAATCAGTAGTTAAGGTATGTTCTATATTTTCGATCTGTTTGTCCTGAATATCAATTGTCCAGTCATCTGCATAGCCAAACTTTCTTGAAATGGTTGCAGGCATGTCATAGATATAGAGGCTGAAGAGAAGTGGGGCCAAGACAGAGCCTTGAGGCAGCCCTTTGTCAAGTTTTTTCTTATTACTGTCGAATTTGATACGGTTTGCAGACATATCCCTTATGTATTATTATCGACTTACGGCATATTTGCATGTAATGCATTTGCTTGTGTGTATTATTACAGCGTGGTTTCATTTCAGTCGGACATAAAAAAATACTCCAAACTATTTGACATCTCACATCACATATTGGTTGAATAGAGAAAGAAAAGAATTTCAAATACCTGGGAGAAATAATTCAAGAAAATGATTTACAACGATGTGCTTTAGAAGAAGGTTTGCACAAGATGGAAAAAGCGTACGACATCACCAAGAATATTTACAAAAAGAATGTTTATCTAAAACTTGTAAAGTAAGGCAGAAACCAGAATGTCCTTACGCAACTGAATGTCTAGTTTTGAACTATCGTTTAGATAAACTAGAAAGAAGAATCATGAGAAAAACCTTAGGACCAGTGAAAACGACAGAACAATGGAAAATAGGAAATAATAAGAAAATATAAGAGCCTCCGTGGCTCAGGCAGCAGCGCGCCAGCCTCTCACCACTGAGTTCCGTGGTTCAAACCCCGGTCACTCCATGTGAGATTTGTGCTGGACAAAGTGGAGGCAGGACAGGTTTTTCTCCGGGTACTCCGGTTTTCCTTGTCATATTTCATTCCAGGAACACTTTCCAATATCATTTCATCTCATCTTTCATTCATTAATCATTGCCCCACAGGAGTGGGACAGGCTTCGGCAGCCGGCACGATTCCCATCTTCGCCGCTAGATTGTGGCTTCTTTCATTTCATTCCTGACCCGGTCGAATGACTGGAACCAGGCTGTGGAGTTTCAATAAGGAAATATACCAGAACATAAAAATATAACAGAAACAATGAGAATAAGGAAAAAATGAAATGGCTTATAGCTTTTAGTGTTGGGAGTGTCCCAGGACATGTTCGGCTCGCCATGTGCAGGTCTTTTGATCTGACTCCCGTAGGCGACCTGCGCGTCGTGATGAGGATGAAATGATGATGAAGACGACACATACACCCAGCCCTCTACCAGCGAAATTAACCAGTGATGGTTCAAATTTTCTACCCTGCCTGGAATCGAACCCGCGATTCCTGTGACCAAAGGCCAGCATGCTAACCATTTAGCCTGGGAATAATAAGGAGATTACTATTTGTTGGACATACTGTATGTAAAGAATGCTAGTGGCTTTACGTCGCACCGACACAGATATGTCTTATGGTGACTATGCGATAGGAAATGCCTAGGAGTTGGAAGGAAGCGGCCGTGGCCCTAATTATGGTACTACGTCAGCATTTGTCTGGTGTGAAAATGGGAAACCACGAAAAACCATCTTCAGGGCTGCCGACAGTGGGATTCGAACCCACTATCTCCCGGATGCAAGCTCACAGTCACGCGCCCCTAACCGCACAGCCAACTCGCCCGGTATGTAAAGAATGGATTATAACAAATAAACAAAACTGATATTCAAGTGTCTTTGAGAGAAAAGTCAACAGCGAGATGAATACAAGAGGTCAAGAAAGAGTTAGAAAGAATAGAAGAGGAAACTATAGAAATATATTTTAAAAAGTGATTTTTAAGAATGAAAGAAATCCACGGAAGAAATAAAAGGAAATCCGGTCCAAAGTGGTCTGAGGAGATACTCGAAAGAACGGACGAGGAAACAACAAGTAAGAATGAATTGAAACTGACACCTGGTCCATAGCATGTCTCATCGTATATAAGAATAATAATAATAAAGACTGTAATATCACAGCATTGCAAATTGCTTTGTTTTAGGTCGTGCGTGCCCCATGGCGGGTTGAGTAATACACAGACAGGTTGCCATTGAACTAGGGTTCAGTTTCCCTACTTTTTGAAACAGATACCTCCTAAGATAGTGAGTGGTCTCGTGTTTCCACAGCAAGTGAAATGGGCGGTGCTGCACGCAAGACCTTGTACCAGTGAGAGGGATCCTGGGTCACGACCAGAACGTGACCTGCTGAACTGGGGAAACACTTGTCTTATGTGACTGCTTACAGTGTTCTCAAGAAACTAATTTGCCTAGAAGGAAGTATCGAGCAACCCGCTCTTCCATAATGTAGCGAGAGTAACATAGCTTCTAGGGGTTATCATAGATCGTATCACCTAAAGTTTATGCAAGCCTCATAGCACAACTGTTGTGCAGCCTATAGTATACCTGTTACTCGCTTCAGAAAGTTTGTATTCTAACCTATGGCTGCCTAAAATTCAGGCTCTCGAATAAAGATGATCCAAAAACAAGTAAGAAAAATCCTCAGGAGAACCAAAGTGCGCAAATGGAATTTGGATGAAAAAGGAATCACATGAAATCTATCAAGTTACAGAAAAAAATCACAGGTACAATCAGGAAACGACAAATACTATCTTATGGTCACTTATATAGAACGTATAATAAAAGGCACACAAAGAAAATTTTAAACGTAGCCTCATCAATGAAAAATTACAAAAACTTGGCTAAAAGAAATCAGTGAAGACCTAAATGAAAATGGCAATAATAAAGAAACCATTCAAGATAGAATAAAATTCAGAATCTTAATTCACGAACACAAATTTTCTGTAAAGCTGACCCGACTAAATAAAGGATGGACTGAACAACGTTCAAAGGGACACAGCGAGAGGATGAAGAGATACTGGAAAGAGAAAAAAGCCAAAAAAGTGCTTATAAGTTCAAACGCACGCCTTAGCTGGACATAAAGAAATAATAATAATAATAATAATAATAATAATAATAATAATAATAATAATAATAATAATAATAATAATAACCCTTCCTTCGCAGTGTGTTATGAGGTCAAGACAGCTAAACAATCGAGTTAAAAGTTAGTCCGTTTCAACCACAGAGTTTGATTTTTTAAATTTCCTTTGCTTTTCCCCTTTCACTTCCTACCCAGAACTTGCATTTGCTCATAGATCGGTCGGTGTCTATGTGCTGGAATTTACTTCAAATCAGAGACTGAACCCTGAAGGTGCCGGTAAGGCCAACAGCTGTTGAAGAAAGCTCTGACAACAGTAGATAAGAGAAAACACTATTGCAAACTAGATACATCGGCAAGATTCCGTGTTCTCTGCTGTACAGCATGGACTGTCTTCCACTTTCAAAAATCCAGGTGTGATACCTTTGGTCTTGCGGTTCGGTGAGGAGTTGACCAACCTTTTCGTCAACTTGTAAGAACTGGGTCGAATTTCCCTAGTGACGTCATGTTTCGTACCCGGTCAGCATGGTCCAAGGTGTCTCAAGTTCGATTCCCGTCCGGGTGGAGGATTTTAATTTTTATGACTCAGAGGTTGGGTGTTTGTTTCGTCTTCAGCATTAGAATTCATTCCCATCTTCACAGGTGCGCAGGTCACCTATAAGGAGTCAACTCAAAAAGACCTGCACCAGACCTCTTTAAAGGCCACACGCCATTATTACAAGATAGTCAGCCCATTGCTCTACTTCGTGCCAGTCCCAAACCCGGATAAATGGAGGGGATGAATGGCTGCTTGAATCTCGATGGTGGTACCTGCGGCGAGGTGAATGTCCTAGGCTGTATTCTCAGAAGAATAAGAAGAAGACGGAGAAGTGTACAGCTGTGTAGTGTCCAGTTTAGAAGAAGAAGGGGAGGAGGAAGAGAAGAAGAACGAAAATATAAAACAGAACAAGAAGAATAAGAACAAAACGTAGGAAGAGGCGGACAAGAAGGGAAAGAACAACTTATTCACAGAAGAAGCTGGGGAAAAAATCAGTGTAACTCTTTTCTTCTTTTTAACATCTTGCACAGCGCCATTGGTCCTAAAATTGTTCAGGTATCAGGGGTCGTACAAGGTCCGCTCCCATTTTAATAATAGGTATAATCATGTTCTTTGTTTTTACGTCCCACTAACTATTTTAGCGGTTTTCAGAGACGCCGAGCTGCCGGAATTTAGTCCCGCAGGAGGTCTTTTAGGAGCCAGTAAATGTGCCGCCACGAGGCTGATGTATTGATGATGATGATGGTCATTGTTGTTTAAAGGGGCTTAACATCTAGGTCATTGGCCCCTAATGGTACGAAACGAGGCAAAAAGTAATGGCAATTTAAAAGTCTAAAACTTATCCGCTACCAGAATTCAAAACGTGATGATTAAGAATGGATGGATGAATATGAATTTAATATAATCAGCGGATCCAGATCACGATATTGAAAGTTAAAAATAATTCCCAAATTAATCCACTGACTAGAATTTTTAAGAAAAGTGGACGATGAACAACGGTTATCAACCGTAAGGCTTGGTTTCTCAGAACTGACGTATGCGAGGTGCGAGATGCGAGGTGCGAGGTGCGAGGTGCGAGGTGCGAGGTGCGAGGTGCGAGGTGCGAGGTGCGAGGCCGACGTTGCGTACTTTCGTCCCAATGACGCTGCGAAGCGGATCACTTGCCGAGCACATGTCTTGTTCATTGGATCTCGCAGCCTGTGCGCTACTGTTGGAATAGGAAGCGGATTATGTGTCAGTACTGGAGGGTTTTCTCCACCCCTATAGCAGTATCAATGGAAACTGTTGATGATCTTGTGATGTCAGCCTGTATCGTCCACAACCTTCTCCGGAATGAGCGAAATCCTTACCCAAATGAACACTTTACTGGCTATTTGGAATTAACAGAAGAAAACATGCTTCCTCTGGCAGCTGACAACGGAGGTGATTCTACACATGATGCTTTCATGATAAGAGACAGCTTCAATAAATATTTTTGTAGCAGGGAGAGATAATCGGTATGACAAAGAGAATATGCTAACAAGGTGGAGTGAAAGATTTTTTCTAACGGACAAACATGCATTTGTTTACCTATAGTTTACTTTTTCTGTGACCCAATTAGCATAATAACGGAATGAACATCGTTATTAAAATAAAACACGTGATTTTATTAAATGAACAATACTGAACTCAAATTTTGTAAAATTATATATATGGCATATTTGATATTAAAGTAATGGATTTATTGGTTGATATATCATTTCTAAATCTGTTAATTATTTAATCCTTTGAAACTAAACTCATTATACTTGTTATAAGTAGAGTCCGGATTATTAGGTGCTGATAGGTTAGAATGCAAACTTACTTAAGCTAGTAACAAGTATACACTACACTGTACAGCGGTTATGCCATGAGATTTGCATAGGTATCACGGGTACAGCCTATAGAAGTCCTTGAATTTATGCTACTCTTCCTACATTATGGTAAAACGGGTTGCATGACACTTCCTACAAACCAAATTACTTTACATTCTAACCTATTATAAGTAACATAAATAATAATAATAATAATAATAATAATAATAATAATAATAATAATAATAATAATAATAATAATAATAGAATAATAGACACCCTACCACCGATCCATAGAGGCAGCTACCACATCAATGAAAAAACAAAGAATCCCAAGAACGGAGGTTCTAAATGACAGTAAATTAACATTAATCGTCTGGTACCTCCGTTTTTTGGAGTTTCTATTTTTACAAACTCTTTCCTTCTCAAGACCATCGTATAATACATAAAACTAGCAACATTTATTAGCTGTTCTATCCAACTTCAGTGATATCATTTTCCATAAGTTGTCTTTCACAACGTTGTTTTTTGTAGCTCTGGTGTTGTAATTTATACAACACTGGGTGCATTTGAACTTCTTCAAGCAGTTCTTCGTCCACTTCGTCCGTAAAGCTCATCGTGTTGCTTATAACAGTAAAAACAAGAACAGAAACAATGTCGCCTCGCACAAATCTGGCCGGACGAATCAGTGTGCGCTGATGCTGCGAGGTCTCACTGCGAGGTTGCGCACATTGCGCACCGCGCAGCTTGAGAAACCACTTGCATAAGCTCGTGTAGTCTGGATTTGTGCGAGGCGGGCCTCGCACCTCGCACCTCGCACCTCGCATGCGTCGGTTCTGAGAAAACAAGCCTTAAAACATTCAGTTGATCCGACCCGCAATGCCCAGAAACTATCTTAAAACAATGGTATACACTGACCAAGGGCTGCTTCCAAAGGACAATCCTGAATCGATGATGCTTGTTTTCTAAAGGGTTCCAACATCCAGGTCAACGGCCCCTCATAATGGTACTTATTTTCTCATGTAGCGGTACTAATAATGAGTAACGTAGACTTACGGTGTCCCACACATTGTGGTACTACTAACAGGTAACGCAGACCTATGGTGTTTCTCACATTACAGCGCCACTCATAGGCAACGCAAACTCATGGTTAGAGGTGGGAGTTATAGGCACGAATAGGTTAGAATGCAAACGTATTTGAACAAGACGCAAGTGAAATCTAGCAGCTCTACAGATATGTCGGGGAGTTGCATAAATTTTAGGGGTTCTGATAATTCAGATCGATAATATTTATGCAAATCTCACCGCAGAACCGTCATGCCGGTAACATACACTTGCGCCTTGTTCAAATACATTTGCATTCTAACCCATTCGTGCCTATAATTCCCATCTCTACTCATGGTGTTCCTCTCAAAGGTGTACTAATCAAATGAAACGCCCAGACCCTGGTGTTTCTCACAATGGAACTAACCACACGTAACGTAATCCCGGATAATCACGGATTCTGTAAAACCTATACTGATTCACCCTCTGTTGCTACTAATCATAAACCTATTGTGTACCTAACATAGTGGTACTACTGGCAAGTAAAGACGACCCATGGTGTTCCCCGTGTGATGGTACTAGTTACGAGTAGTCTCATGGTTCCAATTCAATCATACCTTGGTCGTCCCTTTTAGTCACCTCTTACGACTGGCAGGGGATACCCATAGGGGGCGAGGCTCATGTACTGTATTTGAGCACCTTCAGAAACGACCGGACTTAGCCAGGATCGAACCTGCAGGCTAAAATCAGTAGGCCAGCGCCTCTGAACCACTCAGCCCGGCGTGCCTGGTTTAAAGCATGTCAAATCTCAGTCTCCCCTTAAGGAGAACTGCTCTCAATTCGGGGGCTGCCAGGACACCATCTCCCTTCTTGAATATTCATGGAGTGATTGCGGAAGTGAGAGCTTCTGAAAGCACTACAGGAACAATGCGTGGTGTGGGTCGTTGCTGCCATAACAGTTATGACGTTATAACCCGTAATCCAGTGCATTACTACAGCGGGGTCCTACACCGTACTGAGTTCTCCGTCATAGGTCTGTCTTCCGGAAACGAGCTCTGCATCTCAGCGAATAGTTATTGACAAATTATTTCAAGGGCGTATTGGACATAATGGCGAAATTTAACGGTCCCGTCTAAATCCTATATAAACACTGTGCGGCATGTATTCTCCGTCATTGCAGCTACTCGTATGTTTGAGAAGACCGAGAATAAATAAATAAACAAATAAATAAATAAATCAATAAATAAATAAGTAAAAGCAAAGTCACCACGTACAGGCCATGAGGGCCCTTGGAGGAGTGGAAGGTAAAGGCTTCCACCATTGTTAACCTCGACACGTGATGGGGTAGAGTGGTTAACTGTACGCCCGGCCGCCTTTGCCCCCAGGAATTAACCTAGTACTCATTTTTGCTGTAGGCTGAGTGAACCTCAGGGCCATATGCACGTCCGGAAGTGGAAATCTCGTTTCTTAAATCTTACTACTTCCTGACGGGGATTCGAACCCACGTCCTTCCGGGTGAACCGAGCACGCCTTTACCGCCTCGGCCAGGCAGCCCCTAAATAAGTAATTAAATAAATAAGTAAATGAATAAATAAATCATGAATTGTTAAAAGGGCGTGTCCATAGAACCTAATTTTCATCATCATCATCATCATCTGTTTACCCTCCAGGGTCGGCTTTTCCCTCGGACACAGCGAGGGATCCCACCTCTACCGCCTCAAGGGCAGTGTCCTGGAGTTTCAGACTCTTGGCCGGGGATACAACTGGGGAGAATGACCAGTACCTCGCCCAGGCGGCCTCACCTGCTATGCTGAACAGGGGCCTTGTGGAGGGATGGGAATATTGGAAGGGATAGGCAAGGAAGAGGGAAGGAAGCGGTAGTGGCCTTATGTTAGGTACCATCCCGGCATTCGCCTGGAGGAGAAATGGGAAACCACGGAAAACCACTTCCAGGATGGCTGAGCTGGGAATCGAACCCACCTCTACTCAGTTGACCTCCCGAGGCTAAGTGGACCCCGCTCCAGCCCTCATACCACTTTTCAAATTTTCGTGGCAGAGCCGGGAATCGAACCCGGGCCTGCGGGGGTGGCAGCTAATCATGCTAACTACTACACCACAGAGAACCTAATTTTAAGAGATATAAAGAAAAACTTTATTTGTCAACTGGTTAATTTTGTTCTTGTAAATTGCACTATTCTCATGATTCAACCTGTAATGTGTAACTTGTAGGATGTAAGTTCTTTAATTTTAATGCAATTTTACATTCAGATTAGGGTGTTTAGGACTTAAGTCCTTTTAACAATTCATTCTTGAACACTGTTAGTATATTGCATAGTTTCAAACCATAGACATGTAAATACTGACACACCTTTTACAAACATATGACAAATGGTAAAAGTACTTATTAGGTTCGAATAAAATGATGTCATTTACAAGGTATTAAGACATCAAAGGCTAACTACTTCAGAAGTCATGAGCGTAACAATATTATTCCATTAGTCTTCGCCACTAACAGCCCCTCCTCTGTCTTAATTGCTCCACAGCGGAATCTCCTGGTAAAATATGTCTTCTTCTCTACCATAAGCAATGTACAGTAACACCTGTTGAATATCATCTAGTTTTCCTTGTTGATGAAAACACTACCCTGTGGGTATGCTAAAGTGACTGAGGTATGAGTGATGCTAGTAATGCCATTCCGTATGCAGCCAGTTCCTGCTATGAATGGTGTGAAAATGTTACTCATGGAGTCGGTTGATGCATGCATTTCAGTGGGCTTGGCAGACTGATATGTAATAGCAACTTCTGGCTCGTTGAGGAAAGCTACGGGAAACTACTTCACTCCTCATTTCCCTAGTATGCCTCTTCAGTGATGCCTAGGCCATGTATGACATCTGATGGCGGAGCTGTTGAGGATACAACCAGCCTTAGGACTGAGGACTAAACATACATACATCTCAGAATTTTGATTTCCTCTCCTCTCCTCTTTGAATTTCTTTGTCACCTGTTCTTTACACATATTGAAATGGAAAAGGACCAAGCTGGAGCCTTGCTTCACTCTTTTATGGGTTGCTGTCTCTTTTTCATGGACCTCAATTCTTATTACTGCAGAGTGATTTCTGTACAGATCAGCGAACAATCCCCGAATATTCAGAATACATTTAGTAGTAAGGGGAATCTTTGAATATCCTGGTTGGGAAGTATTACCAATGAAAATTTCTTAAATAAGAAAAAAGAGCATCTAACAACCGCCAAGGAAGGAAAGTTCAGGTACATCGGGATTGTGATGTGAACTTCACCAACTCGTCATCAAGAAAACGATCTGTGGGGAGTAAGTATGTTGCAATTGAGCAAAAAGTGACATTTGCCTTTATTATCTCTTAATAATATTTGATCTCTCCTGCATAATTTGATGTATTATTTGTCGAATAATTCCAATTGCAAGTGTAAAAAAAACAAATCCAGTCGTTGTACACAGACTTTGTTAAATATCTCTGGAACTGTTCAGGTTAAAAGGCTGAGGTTTTCAGCTTTCTATTCCTTGATTTCATGTTAATGTTCATGTTAAGAGGTTGGATGCACTGTGTAAACGGAAATGGTGGTATTTCATATGGAAATTGTGGATTTACTTTGTTTTTCTAGTGCATTATACGTGTTGAACTGTAAACATAGATAGATAGATAGATAGATAGATAGATAGATAGATAGATAGATAGATAGATAGATAGATAGATAGATAGATAGATAGATAGATAGATAGATAGATAGATAGATAGATAGATAGATAGATAGATAGATAGATAGATCGATAGATAGATAGATAGATAATTCCATTATTGGTGGCGAAGTTAGGGCTCAAGGCCCTCTCTCTTATTTAACCACTAGAAGAGTATACATCTGCATAACTTATAATTACAAATACAAGTAACACAAATAGTATTAATAGCAATAATAATAACAATAAGAATAGAATCCTTCATTTTAAAACACACAAAATAAAATGCACTTAAATGACGTAACTACAGTAATCCATTCATTCATATAATTCACTGCCCGACTCGTTGGCTGAATGGTCAGCGTACTGGCCTTTGGTTCAGAGGGACCCGGGTTCGATTCCCGGCCGGGTAGGGGATTTTAACCTTCATTGGTTAATTCCAATAGCTCGGGGGTTGAGTGTTTGTGCTGTCTCCAGCATCCCTGCAAGTCACACATAATACTATCCTCCACCACAATAACACGCAGTTACCTACACATGGCAGATGCCGCCCACCCTCATCGGAGGGTCTGCCTTGCAAGGGCAGCAGTCGTCTAGAAATAGCCACACGAAATTAAATTAAAAAATATAATTCACTCAACAACTATCCAGGAAGTCAGCGGAATCTACTCAGCAAATGCTCGCGGCAAACCACTGAGAGAGATTGTCTCTAATGTTTGCAGATAGCGAATTCCATGAACTGAACGCAGAGATTATGAAGGAGCGGTTGTAAATAGCAGTGCGGTTTGCAGGTATGGCAAGAGAGGAGCCAGATCTTGTATTGTGGTCATGATAGGTGAAGAAAGATAGTTGGGAGAATTAGTGGAAACTATTTTGTGCAGAAGTGATAACTTGTGAAGTTCACGGCGCTGGTGCACTCGAAGCCACGACCGCCTCTTATACGAGCAATAAGATATTCTATGAGCATTTGTTTATAGTGGTTTGGTGTGTTATTACAAATTAATATAGCTCTTTTCAACACGAGGAAAAGAAAGGGTTGTGCTGATCCTGAAATGAATAAAAGTAGTGCAGATGTTTTACAGACACAACATCCAGACACGCCCGCTAGTGCTTCAAGGAGCGAACCTGGAAACCTAGATAATTTATTTAAGTTACTGATAAAGAATGCGTATCATGTGTATAGTTCAGGTTATGTTTTATTAGATTTGAGTGTGTTAGGACAAGTTTTACAACACGCTATGTCATCTAAGCCTCCATATATAAGTTGATACCAAGTGAAACTTTAGACCAGGGCCTCTCAGAGTGCATGCGCCTGGTGCATGCACGGTGCACGGTGCAAAAGACGACTCCGCTTGGTTGACCAGAGTGCAGACCCCCCACTCCTCGATTTGGAGCAACAGCGCTTACTCTCTCTTTCCTCACGCTTATCTCGCTCGCTCCCCCTGTCTCCCTCTACCACACTTGCTACGTAGCGCTCCAAATCCGAGCTGAGTTGCGCCGAGTAGAACCGAGCTTAGGCGAGTTTAGTCGAGTAGCCCAGAGACGAAGCGTTGGTCCGAGTCGAGCCGAGCGGGATCGAGGCACAGTGCACAGAGCTCTTGCGCCTCGATTTGCACACGTGAGATTTTGGGCGTTTGAGACGCCCTGCTTTAGACTACCGAGCTCGATAGCTGCAGTCGCTAAAGTGCGGCCAGTATCCAGTATTCAGGAGATAATAGATTCGAACCCCACTATCGGCAGCCCTGAAGACGGTTTTCCGTGGTTTCCCATTTTCACGCCAGGAAAATGCTGGGGCTGTACCTTAATTAAGGCCACGGCCGCTTCCTTCCCACTCCTAGCCCTTTCCTGTCCCATCGTCTCCATAAGGCGTATCTGTGTCGATGCGATATAAAGCAACCAGCAAAAAAAAAAAACTTTAGACTTAATTTTCTAAAGTGACTTTTTTTTTTCAATATTTGACCCATTATCTCAAGAACTATTACAGATATACATAATTAATTTTACACGGTGTTACCTCTTAGTATAGTGGGGCTACTAAACCACCGAAACACATCTATCTCTAACGGTTTTTTTTTTACTTACCGGTACAGAAGAACAAGTGGGCATTTAAAAGAAAATATTAAAGATAATCAGAAAAATGCAGATCTGTATCTATCAAAGGTTCGGAGATAATGGGTCATCAATATTGCAGTGTTAACACTGTAGGTACAGGGCGTACCTACTACCATTAAGGGGGTGCGTATGCCGATTTCAATAGAAACATCATTTGTTAAAACAATCCTTTCTTTTCGTCATGTTGAAAAGAGGTATAAGAATTTGTAATAACACACCAAACCACTATGTTTACAGTTCAACACCTATAAAACACTAGAACCACAAAGTAAATCCACAAGATGCATGTGCAATACCACTATTTCCGTTTACACAGTGCATCCAACCTCTTACATGAATATTAACATGAAATTAAGGAATAAACAGCTGAAAACCGCAGCCTTTTAGATTGAATAGTTCCAGAGATACTTAACCAAGTCAATCCAGAACGAGTGGATTTATTTTTACACTTCCACTATTAACTTGCAAATGATAAAACTTAGAATTATTCGGCAAATAATAAATCAAATTATTTAGGAGAGATCAAATATTATTAAGAGATAATAATATGAAAATAATGTCCGATTCATTGGCTGAATGGTCATCGTTAAGGTCTTCGGTTCAGAGGGTCACGGGTTCAATTTCCGCCCGGGTCGGGGATTTTAATTGCCTTTGATTAATTCTTATGGTCCGGGGAATGGGTGTTTGTGGTTTTGCCAACATTTTCCTCTTCATTTTAAGACAACACACTAGACTGCCAACCACCACAGAAATACGCAAAGGTGATTAGGCCTACATCACTCCATATAGGGTTTCGTCAGGCCGTAAAACAGGGCCAAATCCACGTGTGCGATGCACATCGCACAGCTGTGGGGTAAGTGGTAGAAAAAGAAACGAGAGAAAAGAATAATCGGAAAATTTCCGAATACTTGCTCCGATTTAGGCCTGTGCCTCTGGTATGGACGAACTTCCATTGAAATCTTTCGAGCCGCTGTTTCGAGAGTTATCACAATCCATTTGATCGCCAACGTTCGTAGGGGAAGAAACAGGAACCAATGTTAGGTGATAAGGGCGATAGTGGTGGTGTGAGATACCTTCCTAGCAATCGCCTTAAAGGTGGGATGGCCGAGCACAGCATGCCGTTCCACTTCAAACCCATAGCAAGTAGGCGGATAATTACCGCTATTAATGATACACGACGCACTGCACTCTACCAGTAGGACAATAACCTGGGCAACTCCATATACGATGTCAAGGTGTCGCCACATTCCTAGCGGGAAGTGGTTGGGTAAGCAAACACGTTATTACTACATTACGCACTTCTCCGAGTCTGCCATTGTGTCAAGAATACTCAGTAGGGCGGAGGGGAACCACAATTATAGTGAATACAGTGATGTGAACTTAATAACAAGGGAATAAGAACATGGGAAGAGAAACTCGAAGAATGAGGACTCAATCACAACGTAACATTAGGGTCGAAGCACAAAGGGGTTGGTTGTTGTAAACTGTTTGTCCACCCCTAAAAGTACAGAGAGCATATGAATAAATCAACCTTCCGGGAAATTTATGTATAGTAATGAATGACATGTACTAAATCAGGATGAGATTGGTTATCGAATTATCAAAATAATGCGTATGGCATCCGGAGAGGCCTGGTGCGGGTCTTTTTCACGTAGACGGCCTATAAAGCGACCTGCATATCTGTGAAGATGAAGGCCCTACCTAGGATAATTTCTAATGTTGAATACGCTACACACAGCCAGTCCTCGAGCCATTGGAATTAACCAATTAAGGTTAAAATCTCCGACCCGGCCGGGAATCGAACCTGAGACCCTCTAAACCGAAGGCTAGTACGCTGACCATTCAGACAACGAATCTCCTAGGTGACATATTCCCTATCAGTTGTTCATTGAACATCTTCCTAGGTAAGTTATTCCAATCCCCATCTCTTCCTATAAACGAATATTTTCCCCAATCTTGATTTCCAACTTTACCTTCATCTTTCCAACTTTTAAAGACACCACTCAAACCTATTCGTCTACTGATGTCATTCCACGCCATCTCTCCACTGACAGCTCGGAACATACCACTTAGTCAAGCAGCTCGTCTCCTTTCTCCCAAGTCTTCCCAGCCCAAACTTTCCAACATTTTCGTAACGCTACCCTTTTATCGGAAATCAACCAGAACAAATCGAGCTGCTTTTCTTTTGATTTTTTTTTCCAGTTCTTGAATCAAGTAATCCAGGTGAGGGTCCCATACACTGGAACCATACTCTAGTTGGGGTCTTACCAGAGACATATACAGTCAAACCTCGATAGCTCGAACCTCGATAGCTCGAACCTCCATTACTCGAATTTTCGATATCTCGAAGTAACTTAAATTTCTCGGCCGTTTATCCCATTCTTCACGGAAGTTATTTCTCCATTTCTCGAAGCAAATATTTCCTCCCTTGAAGCAAACAATACTCTATAACTCAAATTTTGTGCAACATTAACTGTGGTTTGTGAGGAACAGTTAACAAGTAAATGAAATGTCGTATGGCCGAGGACATGTTCGGCTCGCCAGGTGCAGGTCTTTTGATTTGACTCCCGTAGGCGACCTGCGCGTCGTAATGAGGAGGAAATGATGATGAAGATGATACATAAACCCAGCCCCAGTGCCGGCGAAATTAACCAATGATGGCCAAAATTCCCGACCCTGTCAGGAATCGAACCCGGGACCCCTGTGACAAAAGGCGAGCGAGCACGCTAACCATTTAGCCATGGAGCTGGACAGTTAACAAGTAAATAAAGGGTTATGGTGATGCTGGGAGCTAATATGTCGGGAACCGAAAAACTAAAACTTCTAATGATCAGAAAATCGGCGTATGAATTAATTAATTAATCAATTAATTAATTAATTAATTAATTACCGGTCACGTACGAAAGCAACCTCCAATGTCGCGGATGACAAGCTCAAATTATGAATCTCGACTGCGTGGTATTGACGAGAAGTTTCAACGTGAAGGAAGGAAATGTTAACAGTAACAAACAGAAGAGATTAAAGGATGCTTTCCAAAGGTGTTCACCGAGGTATATTTCTTGTTTCACTACTGTATGTACTGTCTCCTGTCTTCTAAAAAGTTACTATAATAAGGGCTATAATTAAAGTGATGCCGTCAAATAGAGTCTGTTTGTATATTTTTAAGTACTGTTAAAAATAATGTATTCAGTATAAGCCCGTAGATACATATGATTCAATTATGTGCTATATATGCTCAAAAACGGCATACAAACATTGTATATCCATTTTAGGCCAGTTTGGGTTTAATATATTTGGATGTCTCTCAAGCATATACAGCTAATTCACACTTATAGTATGTCCAAATAATATGCAACATGCAGATGCAGGTGCAAATATTGCATGTCCTAGTTAACAACTCTACCTCACGAATGTTGTGTGTCGCGTATAATAACTTTAGCCTAGGTATGTCCATTTGGTTTTCATTTCACCTGAAGGCGCAGATATTGTATGTCCGGACATACTATTTTGCTGTTGAAAATTTCAAGTTCCTACTGCCTTGATGGAGCACAAATATTGTACGTCCTGGACACTGTTTTGAAAGATTTGAGACACATTTATAACTGAACAGTGATTATTCAACTTTATTTACTTATTTATTATTAGAGCCCGGATTTTTATGCATTAATAGGTTAGAATGCAAACTTACTGAAGCGAGTAGCAAGTATAGACTACCTTCACAACGATTGTGCTATGGGGATTGCATAAGCATTAGGGGTACGACCCATCAGAACCCCTATCATTTATGTTAGTCTTGCTACATTATTGAAGAGCGGGTGGCCGACACTTCCTACTAACCAAATTAGTTTGCAATCTAACCTGTTACTGCATAACAATATAGGCTTTACTTATTATTCATATATTGTGATTTTATTAAAAGATACAATCATTTAATAATAAATGATAAAAAGAATGTTGAAATAAATTCCTTTGAAAAATACAAGGTTTGTGCTTTGAAGTTCTCTTTCGCATTGTTAGTGCCAAATGTTGTATGTCCCAACGTTCCATTAAAATACAGTGAATAATTCCTTTACTGATGCACAAAAATGTGGTCCAGTTGTTGAAATACAATTACAAAGAAATAATCTACAGACCAGTAACACTGGCTACAGATATATTATTTGTGGTAAGTAACTGCAACTTCATAAACTTTCAATTTGAGTTTCCTCAGAATCATGATGTTTGGACATACAATGTTTGTGCACTAAGCCATCGATATCTCGAAATTTCGATAACTCGAAATGGTTCGAGATATCGAGGTTCCACTGCGTGCGCGCCACTAGCCCAAACACAAATGTACATTAAATCTGTTCTATCTCGGAATAGGGCGTATGTCCATATGAAGTTTCTTGCTTCAAATGATCATACATGATATATTACGAAACACAGTGGACGCGGTTTAGTGTAATCACTTTTATGAAGTACTAAAACATTGAAAATCTTCCGTTTATTGTGATCATGAATTCGGTGCATGTTATCACATTAGTTTTAAACAGTGTTGCCAACTTATATTTTCTGGATCTGCTAAATAGGTCTACTACTAAAAATCCGCTAAAATTCCGCTAAGAAATCCAATCTCAAATAATGAGCAATAAAATGAACAACAACAACAACAATAATAATAATAATAATAATAAATAGTAAGTAAACTCGTGTCCTCATCCCGAGGTGCTGCAGCTCTTCTCAGGCACACCCCCATTGGAGGTGAGCTGCATGTGCCATTTCCACCACATACCAGCCCTCCTGCCATTCTTAAATTACTGGCAGTACGGGAATCGAACCCGGGCCCCCGAGGACGGCAGCTAATAACACTAACCCTTACACTACGGAGGCGGAAATAATAATAATAATAATAATAATAATAATAATAATAATAATAATAATAATAATAATAATAATAATAATAATAATAATAATAATAATAATAATAATAATAATAATAATAAATGTCTGCACTCACCTGATCTGTGAGTTTCACTGGGATTCACCCCCTGCCTGCGAGCCGGCGAGCTAAAACTTGTAGGCGTTTTACTGCCGGGTGCAAAACTACGTGAATCCCATACCTCAAGGGCCACACGTAGAAGAGGCCAGTTCATTAAACGGTCTTCCTTCGTAGCATAAATATAAAAGCTACTCTCTCACAGTTTCGTTATCTGTCGTCATTCGTCAACTAAGAGATAAGTACCCTTTCCCCACGCATTACAAATTTACGATACCATGATCTCATAACATCAAATCCAAATAACAGGTTTTCCTCATGTGACTGCTAGCTCCTGACAAGAAATACGGATTAGCTCGGAGACAGACTGGAGTACAAATTTTTTTAAAAATGTAAAATGGATAAAACACTAAATTCCGCCATAATAAATCTAGAATTCCACCAAAAAATTCGCTATTCGCTAAATGATATATTTCTCCGCCAACAGTCTTCTACGTCCGCCAAATTTTGCGGAAAATCCGCTAAGTTGGCAACACAGCTTTTAAAGGATTTCGTTCTCAAGTACCAATATGGTTTTCTTACCGGCGAATACGACTTCATTAATTCAACCCTGCGATCAAGGAATCATTCGCACCATGAAAGCGTATTATCGCCATGAAATGCGCACAAGAATCTTAGAAAAGGTGAGGAATCACATAAAACTAGTGCCAACGCTCTTACCAAAACAACCAGCCTTCTCGATGCCCTGAATCTTCTAGCCATGTCATGGGATAATGTCTCGGCACATGCAATAAGGAACTGTTTCCGGCATGGGAGGGGGGTTAAGAGTTGCCAGAAGTAAAGGAGAATGTTGAACTTTGTCCAACAGACTTACCGGAAGATGAATTTCAGGAATAGATGAACATTACTAATGCGAAACAGAGAGAATATGACATATGTGAGGCAGTTACTTCCGCAGAATTAGATATGAGAGGTGAAGAATACGGAAATGAAATGGCGTATGGCTTTTAGTGCCGGGAGTGTCCGAGGACAAGTTCGGCTCGCCAGATGCAGGTCTTTTTATTTGACTCCCGTAGGCGACCTGCGCGTCATGATGAGGATGAAATGATGATGAAGACGACACATACAACCAGCCCCTGTGCCGGCGAAATTAACCAATTAAGGTTAAAATTCCCGACCCTGCCGGGAATCGAACCCGGGACCCAGCACGCTAACCATTTAGCCATGGAGCCGGACAAGAATACGGAGCAGAAGATAGTGGTGTTGCCGAAACTTCCCGAACATCAACGAATGCTGAAATGCGACAGGCGCTAGATATCTTGCGACAAGGTGTTCAGCGTAGGTCAGTGGACTTCCAAAATCATTATGAATATGAAAGATTAATTAAAGAACTTTTGAGAGACAACCAGTTGCAAACAACAATTAGAGACTATTTTACATAGCTGGAAACAGAGCTGTGTACCGATATATTTCATTGTACTGCATGTAGGTTATGAATAAAGACAGTAGGCTACATGTCAATTCTTATTTTTCGGTTAATGTTATCAACTTATCTGCGTCCCAGAGTGATCATAATAAGCGGCATCCACTGTATTAACCATTCCTCCTAGGACCACCTCTATATAACAAGTTATAAAATATGCCGATGATGTGGTACTTGCACAAGAAACCCGTCCTGAACTCCAGCATCAGGTTCAAACGTGGAAGGACCGACTGGCTGAAAATGGACTGCACCTCAATATCCAGAAGACAGAATACCTGGAATGTGGCCCCCAAACCAGAGGTACCATAAGTATCAGTGAAGAAGACCTGCAGAAGACCATGCAATTTAAGTACTTGGGATCTGTCGTCACCTCAAACTGTGACACCACTCCTGACACTCGGATGAGGGTAAATGCAGCTTGGCTCAAGTGGAGACAGGCCACTGGAGTCCTCTGTGATAAAAATATGCCTCAATATCTAAAGGCAAAAGTTTATAAGAGTGTGGTACGGCCAGCAGCGATCTATGGGACTGAATGTCGCCCCAAGACGAAACAACAGGAGCAAATGTTGACAACCATGGAGATGAAGATGCTTCGATGGTCCATGGGGCTGACCCGATGTGACCACATAAGGAACACGGACGTCCGGCAAAGGTTTGGTGTCGCGCCATCATAGACAAAGTGAGGGAAGCCCGTCTCCGCTGGTACGGCCACGTCATGAGAAAACAGAACGACTCAGTTGCCAAAACAGCGCTCCACATCAACCCAGAGGGAACAAGACCACGAGGAAGACCGGCAAAGAGATGGACTGACAACATCAGGGCAGACATGCACAGTGTTGGCTTAACACCAGAAGATGTCAACGACAGACAGAAATGGAGAAGATGTAGCAAAGCAGCAGACCCTGCAAGTCGGGATTAATGCTAAGAAAGAGAGAGAGAATATACTCTACACAGAAGATTAACACCGGTTGGTTACAAGCAAAAAATAAAAGTATACATGATTCTATCCTTTTTCGTGTATCGGAGAAAAATGTACGAGTGGTTTCTGTTCTTACAGAGAAATTCCTACAGATATGGAAAAATGATTAATGAAGACAAGACTAACTAAAATTACAATTTAAGTTGTTCCCTGACAGAGGAAACACGCCGCGTTGTTCTGTAGAAAGTGTTGCCGCTCCAATAAGATGACGGGGCTAATTAACTCATCTGACAGCCTTTCTGTTTCGTACGAGAGAAATGGAACTGTCGGTGATTCACTTCATAGCGCGCCCCTAATTAGAGAGATCTTACCAGACTCAGGAAGTTCATGCACTGAAACTTGCTGTAGGGAAATTCCAATCACAAAGTATATTCAGAAACGAGATTAAGGACAGTTTGGTTCTGCCTCTTGTACAGCAGCAGCAGAATCCTCTATTTTAGTTCAGTGGCCTCGCTTATCCCTCATGGCTAGTCCACACCAAAGTTAATAAACAATGTTTGAAAATATTTCTCATTATAGTCAACAGACTTCTTCAACGTTATGTTCACACTAGAAAAGCTGTTGGTGAGGTCACGAAGAAGAAAACAGACGCAAAGTGTGGCAGAGAAAAATATTGGAAAGGCGTTTAGAATTAAGTTTGGAGAGAACACATGTCAGAACTTTTAAATCATGATGCAGCAGGCCTCCACATGACTTTCAGTCCTTGCTGACTGTGATAGGGCCTGAAATTGCAAGAAATGATACAAATTATCGGAAAGCTGGCTCCACTAACGACAGGCTGGGTATAACTAAGATTCCTAGCAACTCGTGACTCAGACATTTCAAATCAAATCAAAATCTCTTTATTTGCAAATGAGGTGTCTACCTCGGTGGCAAATGGTACACTAAAATACATTATTGTCAAGCACTAAATTTTAAATTAAGAAGAGAAGAAGACAATTTTTCTAGAATACAATAATATACAATTTACGCTAACAATTTTTTCTATTAAACAAACAGATCATCCTTAATAAATTTATATTCCTTAGAAAATTCTACTTTCTATCTCCTATACTTACAATCATAGTCAACTCATATACAGTATGTGGAATACTTCAAATAATACTATGCAACTGGTATAAGATTAAAATTTACATTGCATTTATTTACTTTTTTTTTACCCATTTTGGAACCTAAGTAGCATAACGACCTGCTGCGACTTAACCAGAGCCCCTTTTGCCATCACTTTTCATAGTTCCTGAAGGGCCTTCACAGCTACCGTAGCGGTCCCAGGGCCCTTGAAGTCCCCACTGTACTTCACCCCTACAGGCAGTCCCCTACTTTGGCTGTCCAAACTCCTTAGACTAGGGGATGGAATTAATTTGTTCACACATATTTTTATTTACAATAGGCTGCACTGGTTAAATGCCGTCTAACATTTAATTTATTTTCCCTGTTGCTGTTTATTCTCTTCTTGAATATCTGTACAAATTTTGGAAAAGGATCAAACACTACCCCTGGTAAACTGTTCCACTCCTTCACGCCCTTCCCAATGAATGAAAATTTACCCCAATCGCTTCTGCTAAAATTCCTTCTAATTTTACACTCGTGGTCAGTTCTGCAGATATAATTATTTTCCAACTGAAGCCTCTCACCGATTTCTCCCCATGCTTCTTCTTCTCCTGTATAGGCTCTATATAATCCTATAAGTCTAGTTTTCTCCCGTCTTTTACTTAAAGTTTCCCACCCAAGTTCTTCTAACATTCCTGATACACTACTCTTTCTCCTGAAATCCCCTGTTACAAATCTTGCTGCTTTCCTCTGCACACTATCTATTTCTTCTATTAGGTATTCTTGGTGGTGTCTACAGTATCAAAACAAGTAGTTATTGTGTCTGAGGCGTGTTAAAGTTTATACAACAATCTTAAGGAATTGGTGAAGGTACGAAGTAAAGATGCCTTTGCTGGCGGGACCTAGTGTTTACAGTGCACTATGTCTTCTGGTATGGGCTAGAGCAATTTTGTTACTTTCATTGATCTGTCTCTGTCTTATCCTTGGCTTTGACAACATGAAAGTGACTGAGGTATGAGCGATGCTGGTAATTCCATTCCTTCTGCTATGAATGGTGTGAAAATGCTGCTCACTGGCAGACTGATATGTAATAGCAACTTCTGGCTCGGTGAGGAAAGCAACGGGAAACTACCTCACTCCTCATTTCCCTAGTACGCCTCTTCAGTGATGCCTAGGCCATCTATGACAGCTGATGGCAGAGCTGTTGAGAATCCAACCAGCCTTAGGGCTGAAGACTGAACATTCATACAAACGAAGAAAAGAAAATCTTCCTTTAACCTAGTTCGTATAACATTATCTCGATGATATACAAGTGATTATGGAAGGTTAGGTTATTCAGCGAGGAGCAAAGCTGGAAATTGAACTTCTTTAGAACACACCGGGCGAGTTGGCCGTGCGGTTAGGGGCGCACAGCTGTGAGCTCGCATACGGGAGATACTGGGTTCGAATCCCACCGTCGGCAGCCCTGAAGATGGTTTCCCGTGGTTTCCCATTTTAATACCGGGAAAATGCTGGGGATGTACCTTAATTAAGGCCACGGCCGCTTTCTTCCCATTCCTAGGCCTTTCCTATCCCATCGTCGCCATAAGATTTATCTGTGACGGTGCGACGTAAAGCAAATAGCATATATATATATCACACAGAATTTAAATATAGCGCATATCGCTTGCAATTCAAAGTTTTCAATTTGTCCCTTAAATACTCAAGGGCCCCGTCCTCCTGGAAGCAGAGCAGGACCGTTCTAATCTACAAGAAGGGAAACCAGGACGATCTATCCAATTGGAGACCTTGTCAAACACTTTAGGCAAGCTCTACTGCGCTATCCTTGCTCTCAGGCTGGGGAGAATTGCAGCCGACAACAACATCATCTCACCAGCCCAGAAGGGATTCATGCCAGTTGAGGGCTGCTTAGAGCATAATAACTTCGTCCTGCAGGAGATTCTCGTGGATCGTACTCGCCTGGCTTGGCCTCGCCAACGCCTTTTCGTCAGTGCCACATCCCACCATCCTCAAGACACTCCAAGAAATTGAAGGAGGACCCCACTTCCTTAATACCTTCAGGGATCAATATACCGGAAGCTCCATGAGGATCCGGTCCAAGTCGGGGGAGACGAATCCCATCCCTTTCGACGCTGGAGTCAGGCAAGGTTGCCCAATATCTCCGATTCTATTTCACACAGTGATGGAGCACTTCCTGCGCTCAGCATCGTCCACCGAGGGATACATCTTGAGAGGTCACACCACCTCATCCTCGCCTTCGCTCTTGCGGCCAAGTCAGCGTCCAGTATGAAGAAATAAGAAAGCATCGTATTCCGCGCTACGAATTTGCGTGTTCTAATTTGTCCTTGGCCTTGTGCGAGCCGAAATGTTAATGAAAAGAAATACAGTTAATGAAAAGTTTCTTTCACAAAAGTTACAGATATCAACAAGCTATTTTGT
This sequence comes from Anabrus simplex, assembly GCF_040414725.1. Taxonomy (NCBI): domain Eukaryota; kingdom Metazoa; phylum Arthropoda; class Insecta; order Orthoptera; family Tettigoniidae; genus Anabrus; species Anabrus simplex. The sequence goes on along the minus strand of NC_090278.1, from coordinate 61,900,037 downwards.
TTATGAACAAAATTAACGAAAACATCTTGACGTGGCGCACCTATATCTTTAAATCGTTAGAAACTGAGTCTAACCATTGTCGTCTTGAACTCTCTCTACTTCTCACCCTCCATAACGGAGTCCATTATTCTCTTAGGTAACCTATCTCCTCATTCAGACCACCCTCCTGCCAATGTTCCCACCTGTTTTTACCGGCGATCATTCTCGCTACTTTCATGTATGTTACCGGTAATTGTAACTTACGAATAAAATATCCTGAGTCCACCCAGCTTTCACTCCCGTAAAACAAAGTGGGTCTGAAAACAGACCGATGTAGGGATAGTTCCGTCCGGGAGCTGACTTCCTTCTTACAGAATACTGTTGATCGCAACTGCGAGTTCACTCCAGCTTTACTGCACCTTGTTTCAATTTCACTATACTAACATCCTGGCAGAACACATATTCTAAATACTTGAAATTATCTACCTGTTCCAACTTTGAATCACCAATCTGACATTCAATTCTCTAAGTTTTCTTACCTACTGACATCACTTTAGTCTTAGAATGGCTAATATTCATATCATACTCAATACACTTATTTTCAATTTTCAAGATACTAGACTGCAGGCTTTCGGCAAAATCTGCCGTTAAGACCAAGTCGTCAGCGTAGGCCAGACTGCTTACTACATTTCCACCTAACTGAATCCCACCCTGCCGCTTTTCAGTAGATCAATCAACCAATCAATCAATCAATCAATCAATCAATCAATCAATCAATCAATCAATCAATCAATCAATCAATCAATCAATCAATCAATCAATCAATCAATCAATCATTCAACCAAGCAATCAAACAATCAAACAATCAATCACTACTGACCTGAATTTAGGGCAGTCGCCCAGGTGGCAGATTCCCTATCTGTTCTTTTCCTAGCCTCTCCTTAAATGATCGCAAAGAAATTAGACAATTATTGAACATCTCCCTTGGTAAGTTATTCAAATCCCTAACTCCCCTTCCTATAAACGAATATTTGCCCCAATTTGTCCTCTTGTATTCCACCTTTATCTTCATATTGTGATCATTCCTACTTTTAAAGACATCACTCAAACATATTCGTCTACTGATGTCATTCCACGCCATCTCTTCACTGACAGCTCGGAACATACCGCTTAGTCGAGCAGCTCGTCTCCTTTCTCCCAAATCTTCCCAGCCCAAACTTTGCAACATTTTCGTAACGCTACTCTTTTGTCGGAAATCACCCAGAAAAATCGAGCTGCTTTTCTTAGGATATTTTCCAGTTCTTCAATCAAGTAATCCTGGTGAGGGTCCCATACACTGGAATCATAGTCCAGTTGGGGTCTTACCAGAGACTTATAAGCCCTCTCTTTTACATCCTTACTACAACCCCTAAATACCCTCATAACCATGTCGAGAGATCTGTACTCTTTATTTACAATCATATTTACGTGATTACCCCAATGAAGATCTTTCCTCATATTAACACCTAGGTACTTACAATGATCTCCAAAAGGAACCTTCACCCCATCAACGCAGTAATTAAAACTGAGAAAACTTTTCCCATTTGTGAAACTCACAACCTGACTTTTAACCCCGTTTATCATCATACCATTGCCTACTGTCTATCTCACAACATTGTCGAGGTCATTTTGCAGTTGCTCACACAATCTTGTAACTTTTTCATTACTCTGTACAGAATAACATCATCTGCAAACGGCGTTATCTCTGATTCCACTTCCACATGATCCATGTAAACTATGAACAACAAAAGCGGAAGATTACAGCAATTCTCTCTAAGTATCTTGAACCAATAAATCATTATACCATCCATTCTCACTGCAGTCAATTCGTCAACATGAATCCCTCAGTAATTGCCAGCATCTTTTCCCTCGGTAGGCCTACTCTGTCATTTGATTTTCTAGATCTAAGAAACACAACTGTCTGTTCCTCTAAAAGAAGAAGAAGAAGAAGAAGAAGAAGAAGAAGAAGAAGAAGAAGAAGAAGAAGAAGAAGAAGAAGAATGTCAGCCCCTGCGGTGTAGTGGTTAGCGTGATTGGCTGCCACTCCCGGTGGCCAGGGTTCGATTCCCGGTTCTGCCACGAAATTTGAAAAGTGGTACGAGGACTAGAACGGGGTCCACTCATCCTCGGGAGGTCAATTGAGCAGAGATGGGTTCGATTCCTACCTCAGGCATCCTCGAAAGTGGTTTTCCGTGGTTTCCCACTTCTCCTCCAGGCAAATGCCGGGATGGTACCTAACTTAAGGCCACGGCCGCTTCCTTCCCTTTTCCTTGCCTATCCCTTCCAATCTTCCCATCTCTCCACAAGGCCCCTGATCAGCATAGCAGGTGAGGCCGCCTGGGCGAGGTACTGATCATCCTCCCCAGTTGTATTCCCCGACCCAATGTCTCACGCTCCAGGACACTGCCCTTGAGGTGGTAGAGGTAGGATCCATCGCCAAGTCCGAGAGACAAACCGACCCTGGAGGGTAAACAGATTAAGAAAGAAAGAAAGAAAGAAATAATAATAATAATAATAATAATAATAATAATAATAATAATAATAATAATAATAATAATGGAGCAGTGACAAGGGGGGGCAGACTCCGACCTTAAGAAAAGGGAAAGGAGGTTCCTTAGAAAAATCTTGCGTCCAAATAAGTTGGAAAATGACCAAGCGAGTTTCGGGTTGAGATCGAACCAGGAACTCTATAAAACCATCGAAAACTTACGACAGTGATGAGGGAAAAGAAAACTGACCTTTTATGGACACATTAAAAGGATGAATCAAGGGAGGTTAGCGAACAAAGTACTCCTACAAGAAAATTGGAAAACACAACCTGGGCGACTTAACATAGTTGCACAAACAGTAGCGGTGCTAAGAAACTTGCCCCTCCCCCCCCCCCCCACCGAAATATTTCAAAATGGGCCCCTCGGTTCCTTGATAAGGAAAGTTACAAGTTTATTTCATAGTACAAGGTTGTATATTATTACAGTGAACAGCAACGGCGATGATGGTAATAATAAAGAAAATGATAAGTTACACAATTCAGTTTTCAAATAAGAAGGAATTAAAATAAATATAGTGTACAAACATAGGGATACGCACACGCATACGCATTATCTGCGCACTTTTTAGCGATAGATTTACACCCTCACAAGAAATGCATATTCCAATTATTATAGTAACCAAAACACGCTGACCGTCACAATATTAAGAAATAATCTCGTTCCTAGGACCAAATAATTTACAACTCAATCGTCCATCGTAAGCCTGCTTATCTACACTCACTGCCGAGTGTTACAAAACAGGCTCGAGACTTCAGTAGTTAGAGTTTAGATAAGGAGGAGGATGTCCTTGTTATCGCATGTTCCCTGACTACTGGGTTCTCAGAACTGGCTAATTACTTCTAAAGCCTTGTTGATTGTTGTGAGTGGCAGCAAGGGATGGCTATTATTGGAACAGGTTAGGAAACCCACATTCATTCAGAAATAAGTACAGTACTCCTGTTGACGAAAGAAGCTCTGCACTACGACGCCCTATGTTTGGAATAATCCTCTGTAAAACAAATAATCCAGTGGTGTGTGCTGTAGCTTTATTAATATGTAAAATCACTCTTCAGCTACTAAATCAATAAACAGTCATGGGCCACTCACAAGCCATCGGATCCCCACCCCGCGGGGTCCTAATCGCCACCATTGCACAAAGATCTAGTAGAAGTGGGTGTCAAGAATGAAAAAATACAGGACAGAACAACATTTAGAAAGAAGGTTGCGGGAATGAGGGACGAACCCGAAGAACGAGAAAGGAGAGGAGAAATACTTAAGGATATTTGGCGAGAGAGGAAAGAGAAGAGAAGAGCCGTATTGATGAATGAATGAATGAATTAGTTAATTAATAATAATAGAATAGAGAAAGTAAAGAAATTCAAATACCTGGGAGGAATAATTCAAGAAAATGGTTTAGAAATATCTGCTGTAGTAGAAAGGTTACACGAGATGGAAAGAGTCTATGGCATCACAATTGCAGCAAGAAATGCTTATTTAAAAACCTTACGACCGGATGCAGAAAAGCCAATCAAAGTTTGAGTGGAGTTTGATTGGTAATCATCCTATATGAGTTGCAGAAACAGCAATCAGTGTTTGATCGACGATCAACCTCCCATCATATTTGACCATCAAATTCATTCAAGGATATTTTTCTTTCATTAAATACATCCGATTAAACGTTTCGGTGATAAATAAATTCAAGTTCATGTAAAAAGTGCGACTTGAGTGACGTGCTATTTTATTTTCCGTACTCATTATTCTCACATATAACCTCAATCTTGAGCATGGAACAAGCTAATTTATATCAATCAAATCTTGCAATAAATACTTATCTCTGGCATAATAATATCCATGTAAACCCAGACTTTTTAGAATGAATAAGCCAACGTGAGAAAACTTCAACCTATCCACAGCATAATTGTTCACACTTTTTGTAATTTTGCCAACACAGCGCCCGTTTTTTTAAAAAAAATTAATTATATGCAAGCATCCCTCAACTATATTAAGTAAGAGGGCTCTATCATTCAATGAAGGATTTGTCCCTCTCACTTTCTTAATGGGGATATCACTCATATTGTCGAAAATTAAAACAAACGAAAACCTCAAAATCCGCTCATTTTTCATCTTTCTCAAACACGATCAGGATCAGCTGTTCCCTGACCCACTGCCACTTTGATGTCTTTGCTAGACACCAACAAGGATAAAATAGACACCATCAACACGGCAGTGGGCACCAATTGCGCTGTTGCCAGATTTATTTCCTTCTCGGATCTTCAATCGGTAAAATGGAGAAAGTGGATTGGGATTTAGGTTACGTGCAACACACTCTGGAATTAAAGTTGATTGGTAATCAGCTGATCTTCCATTAAGGACTGATTTGATGGACCTTTCTGCAACCGGGCACTACAATTCAGTGGTGAAACCAGAATGTCTTTACGCAAGTGAATGTCTAGTTTTAACTATAGTTTAGATAAACTGTAAGTACTAGAAAGACGAATCTTAGGTCCAATGGAAATTGAGAAGTATAATAAGAAAATACTAGGGTACCCGTGCGAGAAATGTCGCATGTTCATGAAGTATGTGGTGGAGTATCCCCCTGGTGAACTAAGCAATACACAGATCACTACAATATTAGACAGCCTTACTTACCACTTAATTTAATCTTTGATTTTTCTAACATTCATGGTATCCACTGGAACGGAAGCAATAATGCAAGTGCATTATTATGCTGATGAATGTTCCGGAAGTAACTTTCGTTTTAATACCATTCTTTTCTTAACTGATAATTACAGCATATTATAATGTCATAAAACAGGCGTCCCAGCGGCTAAAATATGAAGTGGACAGCAATGGTGGCGCGTATTTTCCTACAGCAACAGTATTTGCAAATCGCACACTTCGTCACAATATTTTAAACTGTTTTTAAAAGAAATTATCGATATTTATGAAATTAGAGTGCAATTCGTCACTGTTAATGTCTATTCTCTTTTTTTGAATGCTTATTTGTCAGGATCGGTTAATTGTGAGCGCCGCAAAAGGGATCTGTACTACTGAAACAATATATATTATACCAGAACATAGAAAGTATTACAGAAACATATCTATAGAATGGATGATAACAGACTGACAAAATAGATATTCAAGTACCTTTGTAAGAAAAGTCAATAACGAGCTGGCTACAAGAGGTCAAGAAAGATTTAGAAAACATAAAATAAGAGAACAGGGAACTATAGAAAGAGATATTTTAAAAGAAAGTTTTAGGAATGGGAGGATTCCAGGGAATAATGAAAAAAAACTATGTCCAAAGTGATCTGAGGAGAAAAGCATAAAGCACAGTGCAATGATGAAGGAAAGAACGGAAGAGAAAATAACAAGGAAGGTTGAAGTGAAATTGAAATGTGGTCCGTAACAGGCCTCATCATAAATATTAATAAGAATAAGAATAATTTTATGTATATAGATGCGAACTCTGAGCCTCATTTCTGCCGACGGTTGCTAGGTGAACAGATACCAGGGGGCCATGAGTAAAGGAGAGTTTGAATATCTCCATAGAACCGCACCTGCTGCCTCTGTTTTCGGTCATTAATTGAAATATACTAATTATTAAAACAAACACTCGTCTGCAGAGTAATGGAATGATAACAGGATAGCGGTAAAACAAAACAATACACGGCAGGTTTAAAAATAAACAGTTAGTTAGATGTCGCGACAGACCGTGAACCTTCCCAGGCCATTGTCCAATTCTCTCATAGCTCTGGCATACAGGCTGTAACAATAAGGTACCGCCAAATTTTCAGAGCACATTCATCACACGTAGAAGAAGAAAATACGTCATATGGACACGAGTCCGGAAACATAGTGCAGTAGAACCTCGATATATCGAATCACCTCGGGAGCTACATTTTATTTCGAGTTATCGAAATTTCAAGATATAGAGAATACCGTTTTTCAGCATGTATAGCACATAATTGAATCATATGTATCTACGGGCTTATACTGAATACATTATTTTTAAGAGCATTTAAAAATATAAAGCAAACTCTATTTTATCGCATCACTTTAATTACAGTATAACCAGAGATGGGAATTATAGGCACGAATAGGTTAGAATGCAAATGTATTTGAACAAGGCGCAAGTGTATGTTACCCGCATGACGGTTCTGCGGTGAGATTTGCATAAATATTACCGATCTGAATCATCAGAACCCCTAAAATTTATGCAACTCCCCGACATATCTGTAGAGCGGCTAGATTTCACTTGCGCCTTGTTCAAATACGTTTGCATTCTAACCTATTCGTGCCTATATTTCCCATCTCTAATTATAATCCTTATTATAGTAACATTTTAGACGACTCTCCATGGTTCAAATTCCGGGCACTCCATGTGAGATTTGTGCTGGAAAAAGCGGAGGCGCGACAGGTTTTTTCTCTGGGTACTCCGGTTTTTCCTGTCATATTTCATTCCAGCAACACACTCCAATATCATTTCATCTGTCATTCATTAATCATTGCCCCAGAGGAGTGTGACAGGCTTCGGCAGCCGGCACAATTCCTATCCTCGCCGCTTCATTCATTCCATTCCTGGCCCGGTCGAATGACTTGAAACAGGCTGTGGATTTTCATTTTCATTATAGTAACTTTTCAGAAGACAGGATACAGAATTTATGTATTTATTGAACATAACAGGCGAATTAGCCCCAATACATGTTCAAAGGACAGCTGACAACAAAATAAGAAAAACAGAAATACAACATTTCTGGGCATGCCATGAGGTTCATTGGATACCCCGGAAACGTGACACTCCCAAGGGAGGGTCATTACAGCAGTCATCCTCAATCCCTACATGTCACGCCCCTCGTCTACAATTAATATTTTAAAAAAATTAAATGAACAATAAGGGATAATAAAATAGAAACAAGAACTGGTATTAATGACAACAGGATACAGTACATACCGTAGTAAAACAAGAGTCATACCTCCGTTAGCACCTTTGGAAAAAATCTGTTAGTCTCTTCTGTTTGTTACTGTTAACCTTTCCTCCCTGCACGTTGAAACTTCTCGTCAGTGCCACGCAGCCGAGATTTGTAAATGGAGCTTGTCATCCGCAACGTTGGCGTTTGCTTTCGTACGTTACCGGTTATTAATTCACACCCCAGAAACAGCGAGGCTTCGCTGACTTTCCCATCATTAGAAGTTTTATTTCTTCGGTTCACGTCATATTAGCTCCCAGCATCGCTGTAAACGTTTCTTTACTTGTTAACTGTTCCTCACAAACCACAAATTCCGTATTTCACAGTTCTTCTTCCTCTTTTTATGACGCCGTCTCCCTCCGAAGGTTGGCGATCCAATTGGTTACGGCAGCACGGAAGATTTCTATCGACGTATGTCCATATCACCGCCGCAAGTCTTTCAGCCAGGAATTTCTCCGCCTTCCCACAGATCTTTTCCCATCAATCTTCCCTTGAATGATCAGTCGGATAAGTTCATATCGTTCACCTCTCATGATGTGCCCGAGGTAACTGAGCTTACGCTTGTTGATGGTTATGAGAAGCTCTTTTTTCTTGTTCAAGATGTTGACGACTTCTTCATTTGTCTTCTCTTCTACCCAAGATATTCGGAGTATTCTTCTGTATAAGTACATTTCAAAAGATCCAATCCAATTCTCCAATAAAGGGCTGAGCGTCCACCCTTCGAAATCATACAAAAGGACAGGAAAGACATAACAACGTAGCATTCCAACTCTGAGCTGGAGGATGAGTTCTCGGCTGGTGAACAAGGTCCTCGAGGTATTGAACATATTTTTCGCTTGTCCAAACCTGGATAAGATTTCACATTTTGAATCACAATGCTGGTTCACTAAAGTTCCAAGATATTTGATGGAAGATACTTGTTGGACGATGTTGTTGTTGATGTAAAGAGAGGCCTGTTTTGGTGTTTTCGAGAATACAACCAGCTTGGTCTTGTTAATATTCAAGGATAAACCGTATGTTTCATTGTTAATGTTGCACAAAATTCGAGTTACAGAGTAGTTTTTGCTTTAAAGGAGGAAATGTTTGCTTGGAGAAATCGAGAAATTCGTGGAACCAAAATTCGCGTAACAGATAAATAAATACACGTGCAGAATATGACAAACAGTCGAGTTACTTCGAGATGTCTGACTCGTTGGCTGAATGGTCAGCGTACTGGCCTTCGGTTCAGAGGGTCCAGGGTTCGATTCCCGGCCGGGTCGGGGATTTTAACCTTCATTGGTTAATTCCAATGGCCCGGGGGCTGGGTGTTTGTGCTGTTCCCAACATCCCTGCAACTCACACACCACACATAACACTATCCTCCACCACAATAACACGCAGTTACCTACACATGGGAGATGCCGCCCACCCTCATCGGAGGGTCCGCCTTACAAGGGCTGCACTCGGCTCGTAATAGCCACACTAAATTAATTTTTTTTTAAACTTCGAGATACTGAAAATCAGATTAATGGAGGTTCGAGATATCTAGGTTCAGCTGTATTAAAAGGTATACAATTAACGGAATTACTAGACAATCCAACGGACTGGATAAAGAGCTAAAGAGGTAAAGAATGCAAGAGCCAGAAAATTAGATCTGGACTACAAGCTAACAAAGAACATGGTATAACAAACGGGCAATATCCTACAATGTTTCAGAGTGCCTCCATAGGAAGAAAAAGAAGATTTTGAAGAAAATTATGGGACTTCAGAGAACTACTGATAGTACTTGGAAGAAAAGTAGAAATTATGAACTCTACAAGTACACTGAAAAGATCACGGATACAATGCGGAAACGAAGACTGAAATTCTACGGACATCTTGTAAAGCAGGGCTTCTCAAACGACCAATGCCTTACGGGTGTAATCCGAGGCGCAGAGGCTCCGTGCACTGTGCATCGGTTAGACTCGGCTCAACTCGGCTTGACTCTGATGGTGTAGTGTGCCGAGAGCGACGAAGCGTTCCGTGATGGACGGCTTGTTTATCAGTGAAATAGATAAGCGCAAGACAACAACTGGGAACTTTTGTTTCTTGTCAGTCGTGACGAAAAAGCCAAATGCTTAATCTGAGGAGCAATAATTACGTGATCAAGAAAAAAAAAGATCTAGTTTTTTCAAAACAAAGACTTTGCTCGAGAATTTTTCGAAGGAAAATTTGCCTAAACTGAATCGAGAAGCAGAGCGTGAGACTTGGGGTCGGGGAGGGGGATGATACAACTGGAGAGGAGGACCAGTACCTCGCCCAGGCGGTCTCACCTGCTATGCTGAACAGGAGCCTTATGGGGGGAGTGGGAAAATTGGAAGGGATAGACAAGGAAGAGGGAAGGCCGTAGCCTTAATTTAGGTATCATCCCAGCATTTTCCTGGAGAAGAAGCGTGGAAACTACGCAAAACCACTCCGAGAATGGCTGAGGTGGAAATCGAAGCCCCTTTACTCAGTTGACCTCCCGAGGCTAGTGGACCCCGTTCCGGCCCTCGTACCACTTTTAAAATTTCGTAGCAAAGTCGGGAATCGAAGCCGAGCCTCGGGGGTGGCAGCTACTAGGTGTATGCAATAGGTTTTTCCGGTTTTTTTGTGGTAAAGAAAACACGCAATTGTCAAGGGAACTTTTTTATTTTTTATTTTTTTATTTTTCTTGTAATTCAAAATATTGGCTATCGGCTTCTACACACTTCACCCATCTTTCAGGTAAGTTATGAATACCATGCTAGAAAAGCTACTTGTCTTTTGCGACAAACCATTCGACGAGCCATTTTCAAACTTTCTCGAAATTGCTGAAGTGATGCTCAGCGAGCGTGTGCTCCATTGATGCGAAGAAGTGGTCAGATGGAGCCAGGTCGGGGCAGTACGGCGGGTGTTGAAGTATGTCCCATCCAAGCGATTTCAAGGGGTCTTTCACTGGTTTTGCTGTATGAGACGGCCCATTGTCGTGTAAGAAACTCACTTGCCATGTCTTGTGGCCCATTCCGGTCGTCTTTCGATCAATGCGTGATTTAAATTAATCATTTGTTGGCGCTAGCGTTGTGCATTAATGGTTTCTCCGGGCTTCAAGAGTTCATAATACACAATATCGCTCTAGTCCTAACAGACACAAAGCACTGTCTTTCACACTGAAATCAACACGTTTAAATTGCCGAAACCATGTTTCAGATGTTCTAATCGATGGAGGGTGTTCACCATATGTTTCTACCAGCAAAAGATGACTTTCCACAGCCCTTTTCTTTTGATTACATAAGAAAAGCAATGCGTGCCGCAAATGTTCTTTTTCAGGCACACACGTCGATATGATCACTGAACGATACAACACAGACGCTAGTGTTTGGCGGACTCAACTTGTGTGTGTTGATAGGTTAATGTCAGACGAACAAACTGACATATGTGTCAAAATCATACGCTGCGTACTCTTCACTGGCACCATCTCTTAGTGAAACCGGAAAAGACTTATGCATACACCTGATAATCACTATACCTCGGATTTGTAGTTGGTAATAGGTTAGAATCCAAAGTGATTTGGTTTGTAGGAAGTGTCATGCAACCCGTTGTACCATAATGTAGGAAGAGTAGCATAAATTCAAGGAGTTCTATAGGCTGTACCCCTAATATCTATGCAAATCTCATAGCATAACCGTTGTACAGTGTAGGGTATACTTGTTACTGGTTTGCATTCTAACCTATCAGCACCTAATAATCCGGACTCTAGTAATCACACTAACCACTACACCACAGAGGCGGACGTTAGCATATACTGTATAAGAGGATTTAATCCAAAAATAATATTCATTTAAAAATGCGGTGAAGTGTAAGAGAAGGTCAAGATCATTAATTTCACCACTTGTAAAGGCATAAGTTGGCTCTATGGCTAATAGGGCTAAAGTCCAAATACAATTTTAAAAGGGATTACTGTTAAGAGAGTCTGAATAATCCAAATGATCGGACTCTCAAGCAACTCCTTTTCAGAACACATTGTTCCATATTGGATGTAGTTTTCGGTCTAATGCCGTAACGAGCAAGTGAAGTACCGTATCAGGACGACGCCGCTTGAGGCAATCAGCGAGCCAATCCTGCTCTCTTCGACGAGGGCAATGATTAAATAAATAACAAGGGAAGGAACTTAACTGGAACTTATTGGCTATCGATTTGGTCTGAGAGGGATTTAAAGAGAGCTCGGCTTGGAACATCAGCTTCGTGAGTTAATATCCTCGTTTGTTCTGGATCTAAAATCTATGCTTTTCGTTTTGCTACTTGTTGTTTAACGTCGCACTAACACATCGAACGTTTTCGGCGACGGGAGAATGTGAGAGAGCTAGGAGTGGGAAGGTAGCAGCCGTGGCCTTCATTAAGATACAGCCCCAGCATGTCCCTTGTTTGAAAACGGGAAACCACGGAAAACTATTTCCAAAGCTGGTGAAGATGGGATTCGAACCCACTATCTCCCGAATGCAAGCTCACAGCTGCATCACCCTAAACCGCACGCCAATTCACTCGGTAATGCATGTATGTATGTATGTATGTATGTATGTATGTATGTATGTATGTATGTAATGTGTATGCACTTGTGTATATTGTTTATTCATTTATGTATTTGTGTACGTTTGATTGTTTATTTATTTTCGTGTGTTTGATTGTTTATTTATTTGTGGGTGTTTGAATGTTTATTTACATATGTTTGTTTATTTATTTATTTGTGTGTGATTATTTATTTATTTATTTATTTATTTATTTATTTATTTATTTATTTATTCGGTGTGTTTGATTACTTATTTATTTTATTTATTTGTGTGTATTTGGTTACTTATTAATTTCTGTGTATTTGATTGTTTATTTGTTTCATGGTTTATTTATCTTTTATTTGCTCTCTATTTTTGTGTGTACTTAATTTGTTTCATTTGTATTTGGTTTATGCTTATTTTTTTGTGTCCGTTTCTTTGTTTGCTTTTGTATTTGTTTCTTTACTTGATTTTGTGTTTATTTGTTTGTTTCCTTGTTTGTTTGTTTGTTTGTTTGTTTGCTTGTTTGTTTGTTTGTTTGTTTGTTTGTCTAAGGATTTCTCGCATTAAAGTATCAGATATACTGTTGAAGAACGTCTCCTCTCTTCCTATTCTGGACATTTTCTATATTTATTTTATGCTACTCCAGAGGCTCTTATACATCATTTATAACTTCCCTCTTTTCATTTTCATTTCCTTATGTTATATTTTAGTTATATTTGTAATAAAATAAAAACTAAAATAAATAACTGGCCTGAAAGCGCAAGTTGGTTTTCATAAACCGTATCCTTTTGTTCTGATCTACAATTTGATGATTTGTCTGTGTAGATTGAGTACTGATTATAAGGTGAGATATCTACTTTGTAGTTCTGGTATATGCATTAAGAACAGAACAAAAGACCACCTGTTTCCACCACGACTGGGTGTCAGACTGGCCACACCAACTGCACGAAAATGAAAGTCTCCAGTTAAGGAAGGCAAGGTGAGTTAGTAACCGCCTACTCAAATATTGACCACTTCTCCTTTCCACCGAGCACACTTTCACGGAACTACCTCGCATAATTAATGTTTTGTAGAAGTATTACAGCAAGGAAATTAATGATTCACATACTATTCATTACAGTTGTATACAACTTTCTGAACAAACATGGTATCCTACTCTGATCCTTCTCTTGACCCATACAGTTACTGGTCTCTCATAAATTTAAGATTACGTTCGCAATAATATTACTGACATTTTGTTGGCAGTGCAGTTGCCTACCTGTTGGCTAATACACCACTCTAACATAAGTTATGATTCATGCACAACTAGAATAGAACCGGTCATTTTGAAAAGGGCACATTCCCACTTTTTTTTCAAATGTACGTTTTCTTATATTTCTGTAGCTGAAATATAGACACGCTGATCCAGGCGAAAAAATTAATGCTATCAACTACTTCTTTTGAAAGAAACATAGCTAGAAAGGACAAGAGCAATATTACGAGTAGAAGTAAACTCACCGGACAAAAAAATGAGTCACCTCTGAAGAAATCATTACATACATACATACATACATACACATACATACATACACATACATACATACATACATTATCATTATAGACTGTTATGCCTTTCAGCGTTCAGTCTGCAAGCCTCTGAGAATTTACTAAACGTCGCCACAATCCCCGATTTGCAACTAGTGTTGTGGCCTCATTTAGTTCTATACCTCTTATCTTTAAATCGTTAGAATCCGAGTCTAACCATCGTCGTCTTGGTCTCCCTCTACTTCTCTTACCCTCCATAACAGAGTCCATTATTCTCCTAGGTAACCTATCGTCGTCCATTCGCCTCACATGACCCCACCACCGAAGCCGGTTTATGCGTACAGCTTCATCCATCGATTTCATTCCTAAATTAGCCTTTATCTCCTCATTCCAAGTACCCTCCTACCATTGTTCCCACCTGTTGGTACCAACAATCATTCTTGCTACTTTCATGTCTGTTACTTCTAACTTATGAATAAGATATCCAGAGTCCACCCAGCTTTCGCTCCCGTAAAGCAAAGTTGGTCTGAAAACAGACCGATGTAAAGATAGTTTCGTCTGGGAGCTGACTTCCTTCTTACAGAATACTGCTGATCGCAACTGCGAGCTCACTGCATTAGCTTTACTACACCTTGATTCAATCCATTCAATTACCATCCTGGGAGAACACACAACCTAAATAATTGAAATTATCGACCTGTTCTAGCTTTGTATCATCAATCTGACATTCAATTCTGTTGAATTTCTTACCTACTGACACCAATTTAGTCTTCGAGAGGCTAATTTTCATACCATACTCATTGCACCTATTTTCAAGTTCCAAGATATTAGACTGCAGGCTTTCGGCACAGTCTGCCATTAAGACCAAGTCGTCAGCATAGGCCAAACTGCTTACTACATTTCCACCTAACTGAATCCCTCCCTGCCATTTCATACCTTTCAGCAGATGATCCATGTAAACTACGAACAGCAAAGGTGAAAGATTACAGCCTTGTCTAACTCCTGTAAGTACCCTGAACCAAGAACTCATTCTACCATCAATTCTCACTGAAGCCCATTTGTCAATATAAATGCCTTTGATTGATTTTAATAATCTACCTTTAATTCCATAGTCACCCAGTATGGTGAACATCTTTTCCCTCGGTACCCTGTCATATGCTTTCTCTAGATCTACGAAACATAAACACAACTGCCTATTCCTCTCGTAGCATTTTTCAATTACCAGGCGCATACTGAAAATCTGATACTGACAGCTTCTCTATGGTCTGAAACCACACTGGTTTTCATCCAACTTCCTCTCAACGACTGATCGCACCCTCCCTTCCAAGATGCCAGTGAATACTTTGCCTGGTATACTAATCAATGAGATACCTCGATAGTTGTTGCAATCCTTCCTGTTCCCTTGCTTATAGATAGATGCAATTACAGCTTTTGTCCAATCTGAAGGTACCTTACCAACACTCCACGCTAATTTTACTACTCTATGAAGCCATTTCATCCCTGCCTTCCCACTATACTTCACCATTTCAGGTCTAATTTCATCTATTCCTGCTGCCTTATGACAGTGGAGTTTATTTACTATCCGTTCCACTTCCTCAAGCATAATTTCACCAACATCATTTTCCTCCTCCCCATGAGCTTGGCTGTTTGCAACACCACCATGATGATTTCCTTTTACACTGAGAAGATGTTCAAAATATTCCCTCCACCTCTCCAGTGATTCCCTGGGATCTATTATGAGTTCACCTAAATTACTCAAAACACTGTTCATTTCTTTTTTTCCCTCCCTTCCTAAGATTCTTTATTACTGTCCAGAAAGGTTTCCCTGCTGCTTGACCTAGCCTTTCCAGGTTATTACCAAAATCTTCCCATGACTTCTTTTTGGATTCAACAACTATTTGTTTCGCTCTGTTTCTTTCATCTACGTACAAATCCCTGTCTGCCTCGGCCCTTGTTTGGAGCCATTTCTGATAAGCCTTCTTTTTACGTTTACAGGCTGCTCTCACTTCATCATTCCACCAAGATGTTCGCCTTTTCCCATCTTTACACACAGTTGTTCCTAGGCATTCCCTTGCTGTTTCTACTACAGCATCCCTGTATGCCACCCATTCACTTTCTATATCCTGAACCTGCTTACTGTCTACTGCTCGAAACTTCTCACTAATCATATCTATGCCCTTCTGTCTAATTTCCTCGTCCTGGAGATTTTCTACCCTTATTCGTTTGCAGACAGATTTCACTTTCTCTACCCTAGGCCTAGAGATACTTAGTTCACTACAGATCAGATAGTGGTCTGTATCATCGAAAAATCCGCGAAAAACTCGTACATTCCTAACAGATTTCCTGAATTCAAAGTCTGGATCTGGTACCCCTAGCCTCCCATGTGTAGTGGTGAATAGCCTTATGCTTGAAGAATGTATTCGTAACAGCTAAACCCATACTAGCAACTACAAGCCATATTTAATACCGCGTAACTCCGCCTCCGGAGTTGATAACTAGAGTCCGGATTATTAGGTGCTGATAGGTTAGAATGCAAACCAGTAACAAGTATACCCTACACGGTTATGCTATGGGATTTGCATAGATATTAGGGGTACAGCCTATAGAACTCCTTGAATTTATGCTACTCTTCCTACATTATGGTACAACGGGTTGCATGACACTTCCTGCAAACCAAATCACTTTGCATTCTAACCTATTACCAACTACAAATCCGAGGTATATTTATAACCGCCTGAATTCGGTTAGGAAGTGAGCCCACAAGCTTCTGCAGGTACGTCGCATCCAGGTTAAGCCACTCGCTGAGTATTTCATCGCTCAATTCCATCAAATTGCGCGGATACGAATGTCGGTGTTTTACCCGCTGTCCCATCTTGTCCCACAGATTTTCAATGGGGGTTCAAGTCAGGTGATTTTTACAGCCCTATCGAGATGTTTAATAGGTTGGGGGAGTGTTCATAATACCAGTCACATATGCGTCCAGCCTAATGAACTTTATTGTTGTCATCTTGAAAATCTAGGTATCAATAGCACACGCATCATGCAGATGTTGACTGAAAGGCAAATAAACATGGCGGTTCATGTTAGTGGTCACCTCAGTGACTGCGCCCAATCCATGCTTATTTGCCCTTTGGTGCACTCGACGACGTGCAGCATTCCAACACAGGAAAAAAAGTTATTCATCGGATCAGTCAGTCAGCTATTGTCCACGTTCGATGATTTCTAGCCCACTGAAGACGCACAGCTGTATGTATCCGTGTGAACAATGGCCTCTTGCAAGGTGACCGACTCTAAATGTTTATTGCATGCAGTTCCCGTCGCAATGTTCTCTCGCTAACAAGTTGGGATGGACCTTCCTTCACTGACTGCAGCAATTCCTATCGCCCCCGAGCCATTGGAATTAACCAATTAAGGTTAAAATCCCCGACCCGGCCGGGAATCGAACGCGGGACCCTCTGAACCGAAGGCCAGTACGCTGACCGTTCAGCCAACGAGTCGAACATTTATTTGATAATACGAAGGTACACAGGCTGAGCCCAAATTTACATTCCTTCATGACATATTAATTTAAACTTTAAATGCACCAAACAAAAACAATAACAATAGTAACAATAATAGCAAGAAGTAAAAGAAGAACACTAATAAGCAGAGCACAATTTAAAAATCATTACTAAAAATGAAAAATAACAATACAGGCTATACATCGCGTCTGCGGTCCCTCAGTCAGGATCTTTTTCCGACCAAAATTCTGACGTCCTTTTTCTTGACCACTGTTTGTAGATACGTTGAACAGCACTCAGGGAAACACCAATAAATCCAGCAACATCACGCAGCTTATGGCCAAGCACGATTGCCCCTTTTCGCCACTCTGTCATCTACCCATCCTCACGTACACTGTCCGCTTGAAACATCAATATCTCACTGATCACTACTGCCTTATGCTCCCGTTGAGGCAGTGCGCGCGCGGTTGAGCACAGGACTCGTTCTCTGCTCCATCTGTACGGGCTTAACGATCCATGTGTGCATGCGCACTAGGGTGATTAATTTTTGGTCCGTAAGCTTAATACCAATAAATGCTCAAAGTCGTATTTGATGCAGATGCACTTCCATTTACTTCAAAGTAGGTACTTAGTGTAAATGTTTTGCGCTGTTTCAATTCCTCATAGGAACGCCTATTAAGCTCTTTTCGTTCCATTTCATTTATTTCTCCAACATTCACTTTTCTCCTTTCAACTGTTCCTTTTTTACGTTTTTGCCGAAATCCTAATCAAATTTTTATTTTCCATTATTAAATTGGTTATTCTCTACAGCTGACCACGATGTACTCCCAACGACAGCTAACCTCCAACACAGCGCCATCTTATAACAGAGTATGCATGTGACATCACATATTTTGCACAAATTTTGCCTTACTTTGGAGTGCTCTTTCACAAAAACTATATTTCAGATTTTTTTAACAGGTATCCCCGGATCGAAAATAATAAAACATTATTTTTACTCGTACAGTATTTCTTTTACGGCGTCGACTCTTCTTGAATGTCTTTTCCGCCAAGGATCGTTAAGGACAGGAATGGGAAGTAATTCGGCCACGGTCTATAAAAGGTACCATCCCGGCTTTCCCCTGGAATTGAGAATGGGAACCCGTGGAAAACCTTTTCCTGGACGGCTGAGGTGCGATTCGAACCCACGCTTTCCTGAATGAAACTCACTATTAATTCACTGATGGTGAATTCGAGAATGAAATTGGCACTCCATCAGAAGAAACAATGACTCATGGAGAGACAAAAATGCAGCTGGACAAACTGATGACCTATTTAGAATCCCATACTGAAACTACACCGGCAGAACTGTTGTTTGTAAAACGCCTTCGTGATCGTGCTGCGCGCAAACGATATACAAATGTAAAACAGAAAAAACTCATACATTATTTTAGTGCATAAAACAGAGTCGTAAATGTACGAAAAGTGGTCTTATATTTTTTTGTACAATTGAAAAAATGTATTACTGTACAACTTATGCTAATAGATTATATAATATGTACTGCATTAGTTTTTTAGTTTCTTCCGGATTATCCGGATTTTCGATAATCCGAATCAGTTCCGGTCCGACTTAATCCGGATAAACGAGATTCTTGTGTACTTATTTTGGATGAAATATAGCTAGAAAGAACAAAATATCTTTCCATATTTCTGTGTACAATGAATTTTACAATGAATTTCACCACGTGGAGTTCTATCATTCAATCACTACTGATCTGCATTTAACGCAGTCACCCAGGTGGTGGATTTCCTATCTGTTGTTTTCCTAGCCTTTTCTTAAATGATTCCAAAGAATTTGGAAATTTATTGAACATCTTCCTTTGTAACAGTGTCCAAGTGGATCTCAGCCTCCCAGATATGTCAGGTACATTTGCTTTGTCTAGGCCGACCGAGCTTCGTCCCGCTTTACCGACACTACTCGGCTTTCAAGACTGTAATACAAAACTTCCCATTAATATAAAAAAAGATCACCGACATAACGAAATTGATGATGAACATACCAGTTTCTACCATGACACTGTGAATAACTGGCAAACTACTCGGCAGGAAGCATTCTGATCCTCTGACCAGAGAAGCTATTAAAAGTGCTCGTTTTAAAAATTATTACTGTACAGTCAGTACCTATAATCTATTCACAATAATGGTTATAAGTAGAGCCCGGATTTTAATGCATTAATAGGTTTGAATGCAAACTTAGTGAAGAGAGTAACAAGTATAGCCTACCTTCACAACGATTATGCTATGGGGTTTGCATAAACATTAGGGGTACTGCCCATCAGAACCCCTAAAATTTATGTTACTCTTAGTACATTATGGAAGAGCGGGTGGCCGACGCTTCCTACTAACCAAATTAGTTTGCAGTCTAATCTGACACTGCATAAAAATCCAGGCTTTAGCTATAAGCCTAGTTCTCAAAGAGGTAATATAAAATGTAGCGAAATATAAGATGTAATGAACGGTATGACTGATTTTGTTAAAACTGTTTATGTGCATTGTTTGGGATCTTTTAGTAATTTTCTGATTGGAAATAGACACTGTAATGTCCGGCTCCATAGCTGGATTGTTAGAGTGGTGGCCTTTGGTTGAGAGGGTTCCGGGTTCCCTTCCTGGCTGGGTCAGGGATTTTAACCTTCATTGGTTACTTCCAATGACTCGTGTGCGCCGTCTCCGTCATTAGAATTCATCTTAGGCAGGGCTCCATCCTCACAGACGCGCAAGTCGCCTATATGGTGACCACTATAGTCGTGTGGATGCGGGGTACAAGGTGCGAGGGTAAGCATAGCTGCAGCGCATGCGCCTGTCTCACGACTCAGTGACTGACAGTAAACATCGGTTCTGTCCACGATGACACATGCGAATTGAGGTGCTGTTGTGAAGTTTCAAAGTGCTAGTGCAACTGTGCTTTAGTTACACATTTATCATAAGTAAAGCCCGGATTGTTATGCATTAATAGGTTTGAATGCAAACTTAGTGAAGCGAGTAACAAGTATAGTCTACCTTCACAACGATTACCGTCTGGAGTTTGCATAAACATTAGGGGTACTGCCCATCCGAAACCCTAGAATTTATGTTACTCTTGGTACGTTATGGAAGAGCGAGTGGGCGACACTTCCTACTAACCAAATTAGTTTGCAGTTTAACCTGTCACAGCGTGAAAATCCAGACTTTAATTATAATTGTTAAGTACTGCATAACGAATAGTTTAATAACGAATATACAGGAGCTCGCATTATCTGTCACGAATAATGTGGTTTTTTTGTTGTTGTTTTTTTTTTTTTGCTACTTGCTTTACGTCGCACTGACACAGATAGGTCTTATGGCGACGATGGGAAAGGAAAGAGCTAGGAGTGGGAAGGAAGCGGGCGTGGCCTTAATTAAGGTACAGCCCCAGCATTTGCCTGGTGTGAAAATGGGAAACCACGGAAAACCATTTCAGGGCTGCCGACAGTGGGGTTCGAACCTACTATCTCCCGAATACTGGATACTGGCCACACGACTAATGTTTGCAGCTAAGAGTACAGTATCTATTACTCGAGCAGTACCTACAAGCTGCCATGACTTCTCGTCAGACACACATAGTACTCGAAAGACCTGCACCAGAGCTCTTCGGAGCAACAGGCCATGATGAATATTATTATTATCATTATTATTATTATTTCGTATCAGCCAGCTATGGACCACGCTATTTCAACTGTTTTCTGTCTTGAGCCTTAACACATGCCCAGTATTCCTTCAACCTCCTTCGATGAGCTTCCTTCAGTTTTTCCCTCCACGTCTTGCCTGTCTTCATTTTAGCTGGGCTGAGTGGCTCAAACTGTTGAAGCGCTAACCTTCTGATCAAAACTTGGCAAGTTCGATCCTAGCTCATTCCGGTGGTATTAAGGTGCCCAAATACGACAGTCACGTAAAAGAACTCCTGAGGGACAAAATTCCAGCTGCTCGGTGTCTTCTAAAACCGTTAAAAGTAGTTAGTGGGACGTAACATATTCTTCTTCTTCTTCTTCTTCTTCTTCTTCTTCTTCTTCTTCTTCTTCTTCTTCTTCTTCTTCTGTTTACCCTCCAGGGTCGTTTTTTTCTCGGACTCAGCGAGGGATCCCGCCTCTACCGCCTCAAGGACAGTGTCCTGGAGCTTCAGACTCTGGGTCAGGGGTACAACTGGGGAGGATGACCAGTACCTCGCCCAGGCGGCCACACCTGCTATGCTGAACAGGGGCCTTGCGGGGTCATGGGAAGATTGGAAAGGATAGACAAGGAAGAGGGAAGGAAGCGGCCATGGCCTGAAGTTAGGTACAATTCCGGCATTTGCCTGGAGGAGAAGTGGGATATCACGGAAAACCACTTCGAGGATGGCTCAGGTGGGAATCGAACCCTCCCGAGGCTGAGTGGACCCCGTTCCGGCCCTCGTAACACTTTTCAAATTTCGTGGCAGAGCCGGGAATCGAACCCGTGCCTCCGAGGGTGGCAGCTAATCGCACTAACCACTACACCACAGAGGCGGCGCGGGACGTAAAATTAATACATCTTCATTTCAGGTTTTGTTCGAAAACTCTGTAGACCTTCAAGTTTCTTCTTTAAAGAGTCACGTTGCAAGATGTAATCACGTAAGACCCCAATTTTTTATTATTATTGTTATTATTATTATTATCATTATTATTGTTGTTGCTGTTGTTGTTGTTGTTGTTGTTGTTGTTACAGATAAGACTAACTTTTACATTAATTCCACCTGAATGTGTTAGTGTTGAATAAAATTGTATTGTTAAGAGGGAAACGAACCTCTCTGCATCAGAAATAAGAGTTTACATTCCTATTTTACAATGTCACAACATAGTCCAGGTGCGAACCCACGACCAGACAGGTCGTCAAGACCGGATTAGCTAGTTTTATGGTGCCAAACGAGTAGGTGTTCCTGTATGTAGGTAGGTAGAGCTGATTTCGCCAGCGAGATTCAGTAAAGAGTTTTGCAAGCTCGACTTTTATCAGGGCAAACAACTACCGCATGACGCCCACCGCAGGCATGAGATATCTGCTTGCTTCTAAATACTTTGTGCTCGGTTTAGGCAACTGCAAAACTCGTACACGTAGTGCAGAACGAATACACTGGGAGGTTTGACACCATGCACGTTGACTTCCGGGCGCAAGAAGAGAAGAAGGATCGAACCTGCCAGCTTAGGGTCAGAAGGCCAGCGCCTCAACAGACTGAGCCACTCAGCCCGGCGCGTAATTTTAATTTCCGGATTAAGACGTCTTTCTCTCCCGCGGGAGCAGACGAGTTTCGGATAAACACGTGTAACGCATAATTGGAAATAATCCATTGGTAGCCATCCATTGAATAAAATCCCCTTAAAATTGAAGATATATGAACTGAACGAAATTCTATGTATCTTAATTACTAAAGCCTGGATTTTTATACAGCGACAGGTTAGACTGCAACCTAATTTGGTTAGTAGGCAGTGCCGACCACCCGCTCTTCCATAATGCAGCAAGAGTAACATAAATTATAGGGGTTCTCATGGGCAGTACCCCTAATATTTATGCAAACCCCATAGCGTAATCGTTGTGAAGGTAGACTATACTTGTTACTCGCTTCAGTAAGTTTGCATTCCAACCTTTTTCCATAAAAATCCGGGCTCTATTAATGTGCCAGCTAGAAGAAAATGTATACTGCTAATGTTCAGCGGGTCGTAAGCCTAAATTAGCAGCTATTATAAAACCGTAAATTAGCCTCGAATGACCACTGGTGCAATTTACACACTGCTAAGCGTGTCGCCTGACCACCGCCCCGATTTACATAACTCCCACTAATTGAGCCTATCATATGTCTAACTTTTTTACTGTGAGCGTACCATAAAGAGCACAATCCTATATTTAGCGTAACAGAAGGTGTACGAGTTATAGCTATATATGAAATAGGAATTTAATCTTAACCAGCAAATTGCACAGATGTATTAGTTGGGTAAAAGGTCATGTTGGAAATGAGAGGGAGGATATATTAGCAAGATGCTCAGCTCGTCGGTACGTCTTCTTCTCTTCATGGGGCCTCTAAATATTAGTTCCTAATTAGCGTCGACCTCTAAGATCTTTTGCTACCATGTTTTTCCTTCATTCCCACCTAGATATACCTGCTCCCTTCACAAAGCTGCAGGTTGTTCTTAACGGGTCTTCTTGGATTTTTTCTCTCTCTCTTCACCTGGTAGTCCTAGAGTGGAGAGTCTGATTCTACCCAGCGCCTCACATTCGTAAAGTATGTGGTCAGCTGATTCCTCTCCTTCATTGCATTTCCTACATATATTGTCTCTTATTACTCCACTTCTATGAGGGTTTTTTTCAGACGGCAGTGTCCTGTTAACAGTCCTACTACCCACCTTATATTTTCTCTGCTGAGTTTTAACAGTTCTTTAGTATCTTTCTTGTTTGGTCCTTTCATCAGTTCCTTTGGAAGCCTGCATCCTGGAGTATTTTTTTCACTTCTCCATTTGTTTCTTTTGTACCCATTTTCCTATGTAGTGTCGGGCTTGTCCATAGGAAATCCGGCATACAGGTTCTGGGCCTACAAAATGTGTTTCTGTTCCTTTCCTAACCAGTTTAACTGCCTATTCATTTCCTTCTATACATCCACGTGTCTCGTATCTCATGTGAAGAAGGTATTTAGAAGTGAAGTGGAAGAGGCTTGTAACTCTGTGTGGACAAACAGCATGAAGGACCGAGCTTGACAGCTACAGCCGCTTAAGTGCGGTCAGTATCCAGTATTCGGGACACAGTGGGTTCGGACCTCAATATCGGCAGCTCTGAAGATGCTTTTCCATGGTTTCCCATTTTCAGACCTTAATTAATGCCACGGCCGCTTCCTTCGCACTGCTAGGCTGTTCTCGTCCCATCGTCGCTATAAGACCTATCAGTGTCGGTACGACATAAAACAGCTTGTAAAAGAAACATTAAGCTACATTTCACGCGGGAGATGTTCTTTCCAACCGTTCATCAACGTTTAACTTGAAAATTCTTCGAATTCACTTTTATACTCACACAATATTTATTACAGGAGAAGGTAAACTTAAAAGTTATTTTCAACTGTTTAAAATACCATCACCAGAAGAATACATTTGGAAGTATCAATTAGAACAAACAGTAGCTCATTTAATTTCATATTCTCCAATACACCCTATCAAAATGAACAATTTATCAGGACACCTCATTTACTAAACCCAAACCCCAAACCCCATGGTACTACAGCCCTTGAAGGGCCTTGGCCTACCAAGCGACCGCTGCTCAGCCTGAAGGCCTGCAGATTACGAGGTGTCGTGTGGTCAGCACGACGAATCCTCCCGGCCGTTATTCTTGGTTTTCTAGACCGGGGCCGCTATCTCAGTGTCAGATACCTCCTCAATTCTAATCACGTAGGCTGAGTGGACCTCGAGCCAGCCCTCAGATACAGGTAAAAATCCCTGATCTGGCCGGGAATCGAACCAGGGGCCTCCGGGTAAGATGCAGGCACGCTACTCATACACCGCGGGGCCGGCACCTCAGTTACTGCAATGTAAAATATTCCCCACCAGTTTCTGATACTTCAGCTTTTATCAGTTTCTAAGAATATGTCTTTAGGTCCACCTCTGTAGTGTAGGGGTTAGTGTGATAAGCTGCTAAAACCGGAGGCCTGAGTTCGATTCCCGGCTCTGCCACGAAATTTGAAAAGTGGCACGAGGACTGTAACGCGGTCCACTCAGCCTCGGGAGGTCAACTGAGTAGAGGAGGGTTCGATACCCGCCTCAGCCATCCTCGAAGTGGTTTTCCGTGGTTTCCCACTTCTCCTCCAGGCACATGACGGGATGGTACCTAACTTAAGGCCACGGTCGCTTCCTTCCCTCTTCCTTGTCCATTCCTCCCCACGCAAGATCCCTGTTCAGCATAGCAGGTGAGGCAGCCTGGAAGAGATACTAGTCCTCCTCCCCAGTTGTATCCCCAAAATCTCACGCTCCAGGACACTGCCCTTGAGGCGGTAGAGCCCTCACTGAGTCCGAGGGAAAAGCCAACCCTGGAGGGTAAACAGATTAAAAAAGAAAGAAAGAAAGAAAGAAAGAAAGAAAGAAAGAAAGAAAGAAAGAAAGAAATAAAGAAAGAAAGAAAAAGAAAATGTTTTCAACTCATTGTAATACTCTTTGTAGTATTTTGTTCTACTAGGTAATAGTGATGAGATAATCGAATTTAAAATAAACTCTTATTCGATTATATTTCCCATTCAATTTGTTTCGATTATTCGTTCGAATTAATGAGGCAATCGAGTAGTGAATATTTTTTCCATTCGATTATTTTATTCGATTATTTAAATAATCGGATGGAGATTATTTGAATATTAAAAGTATTCGATTATGCCATCACTACAAGTGAATGATATTTGAAACACCGAGCCCGATAGCTGCAGTCGCTTAAGTGTGGCCAGTATCCAGTATTCGGGAGATAGTGGGTTCGAACCCCAATGTCGGCAGCCCTCAAGATGGTTTTCCGTGGTTTTCCATTTTCACACCAGGCAAATGCTGGGGATGTACCTTAATTAAGGCCACGGCCGCTTCCTTCCCACTCCTAGACCTTTCCTATCTGTGTCAGTGCGACACAGATATATGAAACTCATTCCAATGTTTCATTCGATTATTTAAATAAGCGGATGGAGGTTATTCGATTATTAAAAGTATTCGATTATCCCATCACTGCTCGGTAATGCGTTAATAACATTTAATATTGTATTGTTATAAACTGTAGCCCTAACATACTTTAAGGTAAAATAGGGCTAACTTCATTGGAGAATAAATAATAATATAAACTTGTGTCCTGGAACTGAGGAGTAAGGACTTGTTGAGGTTCAGGAATGCTTGGTATCCGGTGACCTGCACTACAGAGTCCTTTTTCCTGTCACACGAACACTTAAGAGTTGCTTGGGGCCACACAGAACGGTAAACTCTCAGCAGACCTCTCAGAACAAGAGTCTGGACGACTGAAGAACTGAACTCACGATCAAGTCAAAGAGCAGATGTATAAAGAATGTTCAGTGGCTGGGAAGAGTAGCTAAGATGGCAGAGCACTGGTCTTCCGAACTCAATCTCGTAGGTTCGATTTTGTATCGTTACGATGGTATTTGAAAGTGCACGTATCGATGGTCCAGAACCATGTTGTTCCAAGTCCCGCTTATTTCATTTACAGCAGACGCGATTTAATTTTATCAATGTATCATCATCATCATCGTTGACCATCTCCAGTTGCCCGGGTGTGGTGTACGAGCCCCCTCCATTTTTGTCCGTCCATGAACCACTGTTCTCCAATAATCTTCTCTCCTCGACATCCTTCTTCGCCAGATCTGTCCATTTTCCTCCGGGTCTGCCCACTGGTCTCTTTCCTTTTACTTTTCTTTCATATTCTTTTCTTGCAGTTCTGCTAGCACCAATCCTTCTTACATGGCCAAACCACTTCAGTCTTGCTTTCTGAATCCTCTATAGTAGTGAGTGCCCTATTACCACCTCCTCTCAGACTTCGTGTTCTTCTGTATCATGGTGCGAAGGAGCTTCATTTCTGTAGCTTGGGGTTTTGAGTTGTCTTGTCTTGCTGGTAGTCAATTCATACCGTATTTATTAATTAAATCCCGAACGTTAATGCAGTAACAGGTTAGATTGCAAACTAATTTGGTTAGTAGAAAGTGTCGGCCACCCGCTCCACCATAATGTAGCAAGAGTAACATAAATTATAGGGGTTCTGATGGGCCGTACCCCTAATGTTTAAGCAAACCCCATAGCATAATCGCTGTGAAGGTAGACTATACTTGCTACTCGCTTCAGTAAGTTTGCATTCTAACCTATTAATGCATAAAAATTTGGGCTCTATATCATAGGCTGACCTTATGACTTTATTAGATTCCTATTTAACTACAAGATGTAAGATATTCATTAACAAACAATTCCAAACATTGGAAATTAATAGGCCAAATGCAGGTGTTGGACATAGAAAAAATGGCGTACAGAAATACATTTACTTCTAAAATAAAGGACAAAGAACATTCATATTAAACACATTTAAGCTCTTGAGGGTTTTTCAATCGTGAAATTACCAGCGTTTCGCCCCAGTGTAGCGGTGGGCTCATTAGTTGGAATGCTACACCTTTCCAAGACACTGGTGGCTATTGCTCCGTTGAGACACCACTACAAGCCTCCTCTGTAGGACAATGCAATGACGGTACACTAGAGGAAGTATGCGCCTCCATTTGTATAAATAGGTCTGGGGTTCGATTCCCGACAGGGTCGGGAATTTTAACCATCACTGGTTAATTTCGCTGGCACGGGGGCTGGGTGTATGTGTCGTCTTCATCATAATTCCAGCCTCATCACGACGCGCAGATCGCCTACGGGTGTCAAATCAAAAGACCTGCACCTGGCGAGCCGAACATGTCCTCGGACACTCCCGGCACTAAAAGCCACACGCCATTTCATTTTCAATGTGTTGATGAGATGAAAGTTCTTTACGGAAATCACTATAAGTACCTGGGTGTTAATACAAGGAAAGATCTTCATTGCGGTAATCACATGAACGGTATTGTAAATGAACGGTACAGATCTCTGCACACGGTTATGAGAGTATTTAGGGGTTGTAGTAAGGATGTAAAGGAGAGGGAATATAAATCTCTGGATTTCCCCGTTCCACTCTAAGATATTTGTAGAACTTCACTGATTCAACCATAGCTGTACAGCTGTATAACATAAAAATAACCAACTGACGACAATTACATTCATACCGATGACTGGTACTATTGCTGGACGCTAGCCATGTTCATTAATAATCTGCTACTGTACACATCCACTAACCGGAGCTAGTGATGGTTCACCTTCACTAGTGAATGTGTGTTATTATTTTTATGGTAAGCTTTCACAAATCATTTTAGTGATGGTTTACTTGCACTGTCCCTTCCACTTCCCTTATAATATATATATATATATATATATACTAGCAGAAGTACCCGTTCTTCGTACGGGTTATCAGAAACTGGCTTTAGTTATTCATACTATCGGTTGACTGACTTCATTAGATATTTATATCACTGGTGTATTTATTTAAGCATGTAGAAATTATTTGTCATGTTTGGAATTATAGTGTATGTTCTTCTTCTTCTTCTCTTCATGGGGGCCTCTAAATATTAGTTCGTAATTAGCGTCGACCTCTAAGATCTTTTGCTGCCATGTTTTTCCTTCATTCCCACCTAGATATCCCTTCACAAAACTGCTGGTTTAGTGTAAATATACTTCCGCTAGATAGTATCACAAATATAAATATTATTGAATGTATTTGTTTGATCCAACATATCGTAACTATTACAAATGTTCAAGGAAATACGCGATGCATAAAAGAAACTACTATAATTATCGAGAATTATAATTTTCAGGGCTTGTCACTCATGTCGCACATCATACAGTATAATGAATCTGAGTATAAATGTTGAGAAATTTTTTCAAGTCATGGGCGTACCATCTTGACAGTTGTGTACAGTATATAGGTTGTTTTCATGGTGACAATGATCGTAAAAGTGGGCCAAAATATCGGCACTAATAACATCAGTGATCCTACTACTCCATCATTTGATATAAAATACTTCAAACTATAGGTAACAGACTCCGCAAAATGCTGAAACCTAAGCCAGTACGTAAAAACGGAGACCCGTCGGCAACCGCTGGTCGCTGTACTACGGAGATCCCCGGAGCTATTATTTTTATACTTCACTCCCTTTCCATCCCCACCCAAAGACGTGCTATGGGCGTCTTACACAACAGTTTATTTTTTCCAGTCATATGTGTATCAATTTTTGGTTGGCAGCTATGCCCAAACGTACATGCATAGTCTAGCTGCTGTAGAATCCTGGAGCTGACGTTGCCATGGTTACGGCCATTCGTTTCTTTATCCGATTCCTAGAGCAGGGGTAGTGTGGCTCCAGTATCTCCATAACGGCTGGTTTTAGGGGCTTAAAACATGGTTTTACCGATTTTTGTTCTTTGCGTCAAGAGGATTAAATTGAGCTTTGTCTCGTCCTTATACGACAAATTCGATTTCGCCTTTATTAGGCTATTACTTTAATATTTTTATATCTCCCCTGTCGCCCCCCCCCTCGAATTGTTTTGAAAATAAAATACAGCCCATGTTACTCACTGGCAATGTAGCTTTCTATAGGTGAAGTAATTTTTAAAATTGGTTCAGCAGTTTTTGAGTCCATCCGTTACAAACAAATATACAAATTTTTCCTCTTTGTAATATTAGTATAGAAGTATAGATTACATCCCTACACATACCGTTGCCGTCAGGAAGGGCATCTAGCCATAAAACAGGGTCAAATCCACATGTGCGACACAGTTCACACCCGCAACCTCACAGGTGTGGGTAAAGCGATAGAAGAAGACACTCGTTTTAAAATGCACCCGCATTTGTTTCTTTTCAACCCCTTAAGTGGATTTTCCAAAAAGAGTGTGTTCATTTTTAAAGGAGATTCCAAGTACCAATTTTAAAGTTCGTAACATCTTCATTTTTGATATGTATGTATCCTCATATAAATAATTCAACTCTTTCCTCACTTTTTTCACCCCTCCACTCTTAAGTGGATTTTCTGCAAACGAATATTTGTGTTCTTTTATTTTTAAAGGGGATTCCAAATATCAATTTTCATGTCTGTAACATGTTAGGTTTTCGTGATTTATTGTAGATAATTTCGCTGCTGTAGAATCCTGGAGCTGACGTTGCCATGGTTACGGCAGTTCATTACTTTATCCGATTCCTAGAGCAGGGGTAGTGTGGTGCCAATATCTCCGTAACGGTTGGTTTTAGGGCCTTAAAACATGGTTTTACCGAGTTTTGTTCTTTGCCTCAAGAGGATTAAATTGAGCTTTGTCTCGTCCTTATACGACAAATTCGATATTTTGCCTATATTAGCCTATTATTTTATATCTCCCCCACCGTCGCCCCCCACCTCGAATAGTTTGGAAAATAAAATACAGCCCATGTTACTCACTGGCAATGTAGCTTTCTCTAGGTGAAGTAATTTTTAAAATCGGTTCAGTAGTTTTTGAGCCTAATCGTTACAAACAAACAAATTTTTCCTCTTTATAATATTAGTATAGATATACACATTCTTTCGGGAACGAAAATTCGACTTATAGAAGTTTTATTGACTGTATATAGACAATGGTACATCTAGGTAGTTCTGAACGTCAACCGACTGTGCTGAGCGCGCGCTTACCCTGTTCCAAGGTCTCTGTAAACTACAGCAGTTCTGTATGCACTGCATGGAGTACAGTTGCATGTTCAATGGAGCACGGCCGCCTGTGTGGGCGGCTGCAGCTGCTATACGCTAATGCATGTTTTATTTCAGGAGGATCTGCAAACGCTTGTCAGACTGTCTGTGATTAATGAGGCTGGTGTTTGATGGATTAATAGCGGACGAGGATACACAGAGCTGAATTGGAAATTTGTTTGCGGGCCTTGGTGGAAGTGGATAAGGAAATGGCTACTAACTTTCGAGAACCTCTAGAAATATTAGAGTGATTCAAATTCTTCTTGAAAAGAAAGAATTCCATTTAATGTATCTTCTTTTTTTTCGGATGAGACCTACTAAGGACCACGTGCCGATTTCAATTCAGTTCTTCATACTTTGTTGTTTTCTATTCCGTTCCTCCCAATATTCTTTCACTATTCTGTTTCTTTCTGTCTTCGGACCACTTCGCACCAGGTTTCTTGTTCAATCTTTCTTGGAATCCTTCCATACTTACTACCCTCTTTCTAAAAATCTCTCTGTCCATAATTTCTTCTTCTCTTATATTATTTATTTCTAAATCTTTCTTTACTTCTTGAATCCAGCTAGTTGTTGCCTTTTTGTCCCAAAGGTACTTGAAAATCCTTTTTGTTAATCTGGAATCATCCATTCTGTAAATATGTCCGAAAAATTGCAAGCTCCTTTTCCTTATGGTTTCTGTTATGTTAATGCATGGCCTCTCAGGGTGTATGCGCTTGGTGCATGCACTGTGCACGGTGCAAAAGATGACTTCGCTTGGTTGACCGGAGTGCAGACCCCCCACTCCTCGATTAGGAGCAATAGCGCTTACTCTCTCTTTCCTCACGCCTGTCTTGCTCGCTCTCCCTGTATCCCTCTTCCACACTTGCCCCGTAGCGCTCCAAATCCGAGCTGAGTTGCGCCGAGTAGAGCCGAGCTTAGCCGAGCTTACCCGAGTAGCCCAGAGACGAAGCGTTGTTCCGAGACAAGCCGAGCCCGACCAATGCACAGTGCACG
Source organism: Anabrus simplex (assembly GCF_040414725.1). Classification (NCBI taxonomy): domain Eukaryota; kingdom Metazoa; phylum Arthropoda; class Insecta; order Orthoptera; family Tettigoniidae; genus Anabrus; species Anabrus simplex. Next base: position 61,868,636 of record NC_090278.1, on the reverse strand, counting down.
GAGCTCTTGCACCTCGATTTGCACGCGTGAGATTTTGGGCGTTTGAGAGGCCCTGTGTTAATGTCTCAATGGGGCCGGGAATGAAGTGACGTTTTACGACGGAATGCCCTACTTGATGTCAATCTCGTCCGAGGAGTTGAAATGAAAATCCACAGTCATCTGATCGCGTCAGGAATAGGATGAATTGCACCCTCGTCTTGCGGCGAGAATAGGTATTATGCCGGCTGCCGAAGCGTGTCGCCCTCCTCTAGGGCAATGATTAATAACCGACAAATGAAATGAAATTACATTGGAGAGTGTTGTTGGAATGAAAGATAACAGGGAAAATCGGAGTTCCTGGAGATAAACCTGTCTCATCTCCTCTTTGTGCAGCACAAATCTCAAAAAGAGTGATCGGGATATGAACCACGGAAATCAGCGGTGAGAGGCAAGCACGCTGCCGCCTGAGCCACGGAGGCTTATCAGAGGAGTTAATGAGATTAAATAAATGATAGTAGGAAGGGAGAGGGTGAAATACGATGCCACCACATAGATTACTTCTACAGTATCTAACAACACCAAAGGGTCTACTGAAGGCTTAATGTCGCCATCCGACAGGCGAATCACAAACACCAGCGGCATTATGCCCTCACACCATACGGACACTGCGGAGAGGTTAGAATCCAGGATTTTTTTTTTTTTTTTTGCTAGTTGTTTTACGTCGCACCGACACAGATAGGTCTTACGGCGACGATGGGACAGGAAAGGGCTAGGAGTGGGAAGGAAGCGGCCGTAGATTTAATTAAGGTACAGTCCCAGCATTCGCCTGGTGTGAAAATGGGAAACCACGGAAAACCATTTTCAGGGCTGCTGACAGTGGGGTTCGAACCTACCATCTCCCGAATACTGGATACTGGCCGCATTTAAGCAACTGCAGCTATCGAGCTCGGTATCCAGGATTTTGGCACGCAAGCTAGTGATTAAGAACTGTATACCGCCACCTCCCCTACCCTGCCGGCCAATATTCTGATGGTGAAAATATCTCCCCCCAAGGGGACACGAACCGGCTAACCACGGTGTCAGACCTCATAAACTTGGCGCCTTAACGATCATGGCTACCATTAAAATAATAATAATAATAATAATAATAATAATAATAATAATAATAATAATAATAATAATAATAATAATAATAATAATAATGGCGTGTGGTCTCCAAAGAGGCCTGATGCAGGTCCTCCGAGTTGACGTCGTACAGGTGACCTGCGCGTCTATGAGGATGGGGCCTTAAGATGACTTCGAATTATGAGTACAGCACAAACAACCAGCCAGAAGAATTAACCAACCACCCGGCCGGAAATCGAACCCTGGGCCTCTTAGACCAACGGCCAGCACGCTAACTATTTAGCCATGGAGCCGGATACCATTAACATAATGACCTATGGTATTTCGTCTGTACGTGAAGATTGAAAGAAAGAAATATTTTATTTTCTACAATTGAGGGCGTCCGCCTCTGTGGTGTAGTGGTTAGTGTGATTAGCTGGCACCCCTGAAGGCCCGGGTTCGATTCCCGGCTCTGCCACGAAATTTGAAAAGTGGTGCGAGGGCTGGAACGGGGTCCACTCAGCCTCGAGAGGTCAACTGAGTAGAGGTGGGTTCGATTCCCACCTCAGCCATCCTGGAAGTGGTTACCCGTGTTTACCTCTTCTCCTCCAGGCAAATGCCGGGATGGTACCTAACTTAAGGTAACGGCCGCTTCCTTCCCTCTTCCCATCGCCCCACAAGGCCCCTGTTCAGCACAGCAGGTGAGGCCGCCTGGGCGAGGTACTGGTCATCCTCCCCAGTTGAATCCCCCGACCCAGAGTCTGAAGCTCCAGGACACTGCCTTTGAGGCGGTAGAGGTGCGATCCCTCGCTGAGTTCGAGGGGAAAAACCGACCTTGGAGGGCAAACAGATAAAGAAGAATAAGAAGAAGACATTTGAGGGCATTGGTGCAAAAACCAGACAAGGCCACTTTTGTCATCAATATAAACATGCATAGTATATTATATGATGACGATGTGCATGTTTCGGTGCATGAACCAGACTTACCTGAAGGAAATACGCCTAGTTGCAAACATAGCTGTAGTTGTGTATGGGGCAAGAATGTGGTAAGTCGAGGACTTGTCTTGTTTTGTCCATTCTGTTTACCTGATTGAATGTGTGTTTATTTTTTCTAAACTGCTTTTTCTTATGTGCCTTGTACACTAGAGTGAAATGAAATTAAATGAAATGGCGTATGGCTTTTAGTGCCGGGAGTGTCCGAGGACAAGTTCGGCTCGCCAGATGCAGGTCTCTTGATTTGACACCGGTAGGCGACCTGCGAGTCGTGATAATGATGATGATGAAATGATGATGAAGACGACACATACACCCAGCCCCCGTGCCAGCGAAATTAACCGATTATGGTTAAAATTCCCAACCCTGCCGGGAATCGAACCCGGGACCCCTGTGGCCAAAGGCAAGCACGCTAACCATTTAGCCATGGAGCCGGACGCTTGTGAAGTGAATGATTCTTTATCCAATTAAATGAGACTATGGACAGTATGCACCCAATCACTATTGACCCAGCTTGAACCTTAGGGATTTAAAACATAAATTTTAGATTACTGGTGGAAAAAAAAGGATAAGTCCAATTACAAATATAATATATTTCTTATAGAAAATGCATACTTATTTCTTGTTCCTTTCCTAGTATAATGCGCAAGATACATAGGAATCAGTCAGTGCAATTGCTTTTCAAAAATTCCAAGAAGATTGCGAGAAACGCTCTCTCTTTTTTTTTTTCAATTTTCTCAAGAATTTTGGACTTCCCTTGTTTTGGCACCAATGCCCTCAGTTTGCTTTACGTCGCACCGACCCAGACAAGTCTCATGGCGACGATGAAGTAGAAAAGAGCTAGAAGTGGGGAGGAAGCGGCCGTGGTCTTGTATTCGGGAGATAGTGGGTTCGAAACCCTGTGGTTTCCAATTTTCACACCAAGCAAATGCTGGGGCTGTACCTTAATGAAGGCCACGGTCGCTTCCTTGCCACTCGTAGTCCTATCGTCATCATAAGACCTATCTGTGTCAGTGCGACGTAACGCAAATAGTAAGAAAAGAAAGAGAAAAAAACAAATATGATTAGCTCATAGAAACAAAAGAAATCCGTAACAGACAATGAAATCTCTGTTATTTCTAGAGATGGGAATTATAGGCACGAATAGGTTAGAATGCAAACGTATTTGAACAAGGCGCAAGTGAAATCTAGCCGCTCTACATATATGTCGGGAAGTTGCATACATTTTAGGGGTTCTGATAATTCAGATCGATAATATTTATGCAAATCTCACCGCAGAACCGTCATGCGGGTAACATACACTTGCGCCTTGTTCAAATACATTTGCATTCTAACCTATTCGTGCCTATAATTTCCATCTCTAGTTATTTCAATGTGCAAAAAAGACATGTCTACGATATACTTCAGTAAAAGGAAGGAGGTGGAGAAAGATACTAAAGATACTAAAATAACGTAAAACGAATACAGTAGTACATATGTTCGTTTCAAAGTAAATTCCACCAAATTCTATTTTTCGACACACGGATTGAAATACGAACACAGTAAGCGTAAAATGGAAATATGTTCAGGCCCCTATTAATTCCGGTTTAGACATGATTTACAATATACAGTTTTGCCAGAAAGTTTAGGGTTACGCTATAATTTGAACATACGTGACCCTGTCCCTATCTTGTTAGGTTAAATAACAATGGTTTTAGCTGCTAATTAACAATGGGAAACGAATATTTATTTCGCCCAAAATTGGGCGTTTCTACGACGATTGATAGAGAAGATTATAGATTTTTAAGCAAGCTAAAAATGTTGACTTCTTTGACAACCTGTCTCGGATCCCAAGGAGCGCTGCTGCGCGCTAAGTGCTTCCATTCGAAAGTTATATCAAACAACTTATTATAGTCTGACGAGAAGTCGCGAGGGGTAAGAATATCTGCAGCGCATGCGCCTATCTCAGGTCTCAACGCCTGACAATAAACATCTGTTCCGTCCGCGGTGAATCTTGCAAATTGCGGTGCTCTTATGAAGTTTCAAAGTGGTAAAGCAATTGTGCCTCAGTTACACATTTACTATAATACAAAGGGGACTAGGAAAGTTTTGCAATACGCAAAAACGGTTGGCTGGACACCCCTGTTATCGTGAGGGATGAAAAGAGGGGTGAAAACTGGTCAAGAAGACAGGAAGGTGCGACCTTCCACTAGTTGTTACCAAGCAGTGGGATTGAAAGCAAGTTAAGATGCCAGTATGGTCTAAAGGTGAATATCGCGCAATTATCAGCTACAATTTTGCTCGTGGATTAACTGTTGACCAGTGCCTGGAGGAAATGACTCCTGTGCTGGGGAAAGACTGTCCACATCGGACAACAATTTTCCGCTGGTACAAAGACTTCCAGGGGGGAAATTTTGGGGTTGAAGACGATCCTCGTTCTGGGCGACCGTCTGAATCAGTGACTGAGGAAAACATTGAAGCTGTGAGGAAAATGTTGCAGCAAGAGAGGCGGTTGACATATCGGCAGGTAGAAGAGACCCTCTACATCACTGACCAGCTATTCATTCAATTCTACACGACCATCTCCATGTTAGAAAGGTTTGTTCCTTTTGGGTGCCCCATTCACTTTCAGAGGAACAAAGGGCACATCGAGTGAAATGGTGCCGAAAAATGCTAAAACAGTTTGAAAATGGGACTTTCACGTAAAGTCAATAGCATCGTAACAGGTGACAAAACGTGGCTTTATTATTATGATGTCCCAACAAAATCCCAGAACAAGGTGTGGCTGTTTGAAGATGAGGGTACTCCCGTGACTGTGCGAAAGTCAAGGTCAGTGAAGAAAAGGTTGATTGCAGTATTCTTCACTAAACCGGGCATCCTGACTCGGGTTGTGCTAGAAACACAAAGGACAGTTACTGCGAAGTGGTACAGTGAGACTTGTCTGCCTCAGGTCATCCAGGCTCTCAAGCAGCTCCGTCCAAGGTCATGGTCAACACTTGGCTCTTGCATCACGACAATGCTCCAACACAATGTAACAATGGATTTTCTTGCCAGATCAGGGTTGACTGTGCTTGATCACCGTCCATACAGTCCTGATCTTGCCCCGTGTGACTTCCTGAAGTGAAGATGAAGCTGAAAGGGCGGCGTTTTGCATCCGACGAGGAGCTTCTGGCAGCATGGGATCAAGAGTGTAAAAATGTAACCGAAGAAAAGTGGCAGAGTTGGTTCAGTGACTGGTTCGACGTATGGAGAAGTGTATTGAGTGTGGTGGAAATTATTTTGAAAAAGTCTAGTGCCCTTTGTATTTTATAGTACTGGGTAATGAACAGTTTAATATGGAATATGCAGGAGCTCGCAATGCCTGTCACGACCAATGTTTGTAGCTAAGAGTATACTATCTGTTACTTGTGATGTACCTACAAGCTGCCGTGACTTCTCGTCAAACGCAGATAGCACACCATGATTTCCCCCACCCTTGTCTAGGAAAAACAAAACTCAGAAAGTGCTTGGCCATTTGCGAAATAATTTTTCAAGGCACATTATTCATCCTTACTAATTTAAAATATACTGTGTTAGAAACAATCCACAAATAAATCAGAATTACATCACAGTAGAGATTGGTGAAAAATAACGTAGCAGCTACTTTGTCACAGTTGCATGCCTGTCACTGTTACAAATATAACGAGGACAAAAAATAACAGGTTACCGAGTAACGACAACAGAATAGCGTACTAGTGAAAACAGTAAATGGGAAGTGGGAACTGTGACTAGTAGCAGCTTACAGACACAGAATGTGACCTTCAGAGTTCAGATAGTACGCATGTCTTCCAAGTGAGAGCGCTTTCGTAGGAGATTGCCTTAAGTCAAATACACTGTAGTGTATAATATACTGTATAGTGTATTTGTTTAAGTTGCTGCTGTCGTTTGGCAACTAAAGTGTAAACTGTTATGACATATTCAACTGCTCAGCGGTAATCGTTGACTCAGACATCGCGCAGAGCAACCTACATTATAATATTATTATAAGTTTCACCCGTATAATTTCTCTTGTACCATAAATATATAAGTATGGTAACTTTCCATTATGATATTATGGATACATAACATTACTTCATTTTACTTAATCGATTCTCTTGTACAGGTTTGTGTCGAGCTTGGACAGACAGATCATCATGTTTTCTTGTCGTCTACCCTTGATCGGGCCATTGTCAAACTCGCTCCCCTAGATTTCAGAAAACACGCTGTGTTGTCTTCTCATTTCATCCGTTGTCTGCCTCTCGTTAACTTTATAACAAATAGGAATGCGTGTTTTGCTGCACCGACTTTCAACATTGTAGTGATGCGTGCGCGCATGTGCGAGTGAATGAATGGGACTTCGCAACAAAGACAAGCTTGAAGTCGTGACCAGGCTGTGACCAATAAAAGGTGAGTAACGTTGGACGTTATTTTCAACTGTTACTTTTCACAGTTACTTTATTGTAGCAGTGACCGATATAGCAGTTACACAAAAATAACCGTTTGTCACATCTCTACATCACAACTAGTTATTCAGTTAATTTGCATTTTATTGACAAAAAAAACTTACAAAATGTACGCCTTATTTGGGCGAAACAAATACTCATTTCCCACTATTAATTAACAGCTAAAAGCGTCGTCTATGTTCAAATCACAGCGAGTCCCTAAACTTTCTGGCCAAAACTGTAGGTGGCGTTATGTTACAAAAAGTAGACGGAGAGAAGTTCGTGGTTACGTTCAAGCCATACTAGAAGTTGAAAAGTGATTCAAATGATTAGCAAAAAAGTACAAGCTGTTTAGATTATAAGAGACACTGGGTCTTCATGAGTGAACAAATGTTTGATATCTGTTTCTTTTTACTGTAAGTGTTGTTACCGCGGAGAAGCGATCTTCTAAACCACGACAAGACAAAGGAGCCTCAACATTCCAGACTTATAGCAGACGAGAAAGCCAAGCCAGCCTGGTGGTGACTTAAAACATTATTTGTTTTACAGGGATATTATAACTGTATCTGAGATGTCGCTGGCATCTCTCCAGGTTTCGTCATCCGTCAGATATACCACCAACTTTCACCTCACAACTTCCTCTTTAGCGCGAGGTATAACACCTTAATGCAATTGCTGGCAGGACCTAGTGTTTACAGTGCACTATGTCTTCTGGTATAGGCTAGAGCAATTTTGTTACTTTCATTGATCTGTCTCAGTCTTATCCTTGGCTTTGAAAATATGAACTCAGGTAGCCTATGAGTAATACTATTCCTTATGCAGCCAGTCCCCGTTATGAATGATGCGAAACTATCGCTCATAGGGTCGGTTGGAGCATGCATTTCACTGGGCTTGGCAGACTGATATGTAGAGATGGGAATTATAGGCACGAATAGGTTAGAATGCAAATGTACACTGACTGACAGAGCAAATGCAACACCAAGGAGGAGTGGTTCGAAAGGGATGAAAGTTGGGGAAAAAACAGAGACGGCACGGACGAATAATTGATGTTTATTTCAAACCGATATGCAGGTTACACAATGCGCACGGCATCGACTCAGTAGGATGTAGGACCACCGCGAGCGGCGATGCACGCAGAAACACGTCGAGGTACAGAGTCAATAAGAGTGCGGATGGTGTCCTGAGAGATGGTTCTCCATTCTCTGTCAACCATTTGCCACAGTTGGTCGTCCGTACGAGGCTGGGGCAGAGTTTGCAAACGGCGTCCAATGAGATCCCACACGTGTTCGATTGGTGAGAGATCCGGAGAGTACGCTGGCCACGGAAGCATCTGTACACCTCGTAGAGCCTGTTGGGAGATGCGAGCAGTGTGTGGGCGGGCATTATCCTGCTGAAACAGAGCATTGGGCAGCCCCTGAAGGTACGGGAGTGCCACCGGCCGCAGCACATGCTGCACGTAGCGGTGGGCATTTAACGTGCCTTGAATACGCACTAGAGGTGACGTGGAAACATACGCAATAGCGCCCCAAACCATGATGCCGCGTTGTCTAGTGGTAGGGCGCTCCACAGTGACTGCCGGATTTGACCTTTCTCCACGCCGACGCCACACTCGTCTGCGGTGACTATCACTGACAGAACAGAAGCGTGACTCATCGAAGAACACGACGTTCCGCCATTCCCTCATCCAAGTCGCTCTAGCCCGGCACCATGCCAGGCGTGCACGTCTATGCTGTGGAGTCAATGGTAGTCTTCTGAGCGGACGCCGGGAGTGCAGGCCTCCTTCAACCAATCGACGGGAGATTGTTCTGGTCGATATTGGAACAGCCCTTGCACATGCTGAAGAATGGCGGTTGACGTGGCGTGTGGGGCTGCCACCGCTTGGCGGCGGATGCGCCGATCCTCGCGTGCTGACGTCACTCGGGCTGCGCCTGGACCCCTCGCACGTGCCACATGTCCCTGCGCCAACCATCTTCGCCACAGGCGCTGCACCGTGGACACATCCCTATGGGTATCGGCTGCGATTTGACGAAGCGACCAACCTGCCCTTCTCAGCCCGATCACCATACCCCTCGTAAAGTCGTCTGTCTGCTGGAAATGCCTCCGTTGACGGCGGCCTGGCATTCTTAGCTATACACGTGTCCTGTGGCACACGACAACACGTTCTACAATGACTGTCGGCTGAGAAATCACGGTACGAAGTGGGCCATTCGCCAACGCCGTGTCCCATTTATCGTTCGCTACGTGCGCAGCACAGCGGCGCATTTCACATCATGAGCATACCTCAGTGACGTCAGTCTACCCTGCAATTGGCATAAAGTTCTGACCACTCCTTCTTGGTGTTGCATTTGCTCTGTCAGTCAGTGTATTTGAACAAGGCGCAAGTGTATGTTACCCGCATGACGGTTCTGCGGTGAGATTTGCATAAATATTATCGATCTGAATTATCAGAACCCCTAAAATTTATGCAACTCCCCGACATATCTGTAGAGCGGCTAGTTTTCACTTGCGCCTTGTTCAAATACGTTTACATTCTAACCTATTCGTGCCTATAATTCCCATCTCTAGTAATCTCTCACCTTTACTGTTCGCTAGCTTCGCCATCGCAATCGTGGTTTTCAAATGTACAAGAAATGCATTTAAGTACGAGTAAAATAATATTAGTGACTCATATAATATTTTGAAGACTAACTTGTCATTAGTGAATTCTATCACGGATCTCGGTGTGCATTCAGGCGCTAAATTCACGTTCTCTGAACAAGTCAACGAAGAAGTTGCAGATATTTACCGAGTTTCAGGATTTATTAAGAGATTCGTCGTGATTTCACTAATCCCTTCGCAATAAATGTATCACCCAACTCCTTTCTAAGAAGTCTGCTAGAATATGCATCGCTAATTTGAAATATAGGCTACCACCTATAAAGTTGAAAGGGTGCAAAACAAATTTCTTAGATAACTTAAGCACAAACTAACTAATAATTACCCCAAATCTGATTCTTCCGGTAAATTAATGAAACAACTTGGTTGTAAGTCCTTGGCAGAAAGACGAGTAACCGCAGTTCTTCTATTTATCTATAAATTATATTACATTTTACTGCTCAAGATCAAGAACCCAGCAACATACGAGGGTCATTTCGAAACTTCTGCCACAGTGCGCTTGCGCAACAGTGGAACGATTCACGCGCGCCAAGCGTCAGTTGTGAGCCAGACCTCCAGCAATCACCACGTGTTTTCAGTGTTACGATAAACTGTGTTTAGAGTGAGAACTCCTGATTTGAAATGAAGGGAGATAATTACATAATTACATAGGTCAAATCTCACGGCAGTGACCAGCGGTCTTACAACAAAATTGAAAGTCTGGAGGGAACAAACCACCTACCGAAATTCACAACGCTCTAGTTGAAGTTTGTTGGGCAAGTGTACTGGATCAAAGCACAGTGTCACGGTGAACTTCTCGTTTCCACGAAGACCGGACAAGTACTGAAGACAACCCAGGGAGTGGGCGGCCGGTAACTGCAACAGACTACACTTCCGCTGCCATTATTGACAACATTTTGCAAGAAGATCGACGAGTGAAGGAGGGCGATACTACACAGACTTTCTGCGAAATGTTTCGTGGTCAAATATTCGCCAAAGAAGGTCCGACACTTCCGCAGCTGGAGTGCTCATTCTGCATGATAACGCACGACCGTGTACTGCGCGCAGAGTTTTGGAAAGATGGAAAATCCTTCCCCTTCCACCCTACCGTCCTGACATGAGCCCATCAGATATTAATTTCTTTCCAAAACTCAAGAAACCATTCCGAGGGAAACGTTTTCAAACCACTGAGGAGGCTTCTGATGCACTGCTCCGAGTAATCAGACAGATCAACAGAGATGGCGCCCTAACGGGAATACAAGACTTGCCGAAACGCCGGGTCGCTATTATTGAGAAGAATGGAGATTACATTGAAGGCCTGTAAAATCATTTTGTGAAGGAAAAGAACTGAACCATAATTTTGCATTGTGCGGAATTTTTAAATTACCTTCGTAGTAATCCATGAGTGTTAGAGTTAATGAAAATATTTAATAAATACAGCAATGACTACAAATATATTTGCAGCTACACTACATAATCTCCCATAGTAAAACAATGTAAACAAACTTAACTGTTTTTTCTAATCTAACTTAAAATTCCACTCTATCGACTCTATTGACTCTTAAACGGAATTTTAAAACATTCCGTGAAGTATCGCCTCGTCAAATGTTAACGTACTTTTGGGTCACGCTGTATTTTTAAGATATGGCCTCCTAAAGTGCATGCAGCTCTAGATATAACCTTCAGTAGATGCTGTCAACATTAGGAATTCAAGTCTCGTTTCAGGAGGCCTTGGACATTGTTTTCCTGACGCAGACATCGCCGTCTCAATATTTAAAAGTGTATTTACATACTGTACTTATACTCCGCACGGCCTTACTTCTAAATTGAAGTTTCGCAAAACAAATGAGCATCGCCTTTCCTCTGTTGCCAGTGCGCTACGCCTGCGAGAACAGCTGATGCAATATGACTGCGGCGAACAGCCCTTTTAAATTGTAATACAGTACTCAGAAAACCGAATGAATATGGATTGAAGACAAATTCACAAGAACTACACTTTCTAACAATATCTGGCACTAAAAGAGAATATATTTTTAACAATAAAAGAGAATGAGGAAATAAAACATCACTCACCGCTAATGGCTGGGACAGAAAGGAGGTTATGGCCTACAATGGGAACACTCTACTGATCTCAGAGTCACTGGAACCCTCCAACAATATGAAAAACACACTAAATATTGAAGGAAAATGCAAAAGATCGCGAACCGTACCGAATACCACACACGCTGAGCGAGATAGGTTAACCACGTGGCAAATGTAAATATTAGAGTTGGCAACTGGGTTTCGAGATCATGCTCTGCCGATATAAATCGATATGAATGGCAGCTTGGGATTGGTTGGATGTCTATGCTTCAGCGCATAACCACCAGACAGAGCCAAAATCTGCTGAAACGTCAATTTAGAAGTAGAGCCGTACGGAGTATAGGTATGTACGTAGGTTAAGGAACAAAACAGGTCGCGAGGTGCAGGTGTGTCCGTGTGTGCTTTTTTTTTAAATTCAGAGTTTAACCCAACACGTGTCAAAGGTCGATATTGTGGACACTCCCAGACAAGTGGCAGTGTTAGGTTAGAGAGTACCTGTGTGACCTTCAATGCAGTGGCGACTTATGAATTTTAAAACAGGCGGGGCAGAGTATAAATTTGAATACGTGGCACATATGATTGAGGACACGATGAAGTATCCCCAATAATAATAATAATAATAATAATAATAATAATAATAATAATAATAATAATAATAATAATAATAATAATAATAATAATAAATAAACAAAATTAAGAAAATTATGAAAATTATGTAAATTAAGATCGAATGATGAAATATACAGGAACATAGAAAACATAACAGAAACCATAAGAAAAAGGAGATTGCAATTTTTTCGGACATATTTACATAATGGACGACTGCAGATTAACAAAAAAGATTTTCAAGTACCTGTGGGACAAAAAGGCAACAACTGCCTGGATTCAAGAAGTAAAGAAAGATTTAGAAAGAAATAATATAAGAGAGGAAGAAACTTTGGACAGAAAGATTTTTAGAAAGAGGGTAGTAAGTATGGAAGGATTCCAAGGAAGATTGAACAAGAAGCCTGGTGCGAAGGGGTCCGAGGACAGAAAGCAACAGCATAGTGAAAGGATGGAAGAATAGGAAGGAACGGAAGAGAAAACAACAAAGTATGAAGAACTGAATTGAAATTGGCATGTGGTCCTTAGCAGGCCTCGTCGGAAAGAAGAAGAAGAAAATTATGAACATAGAAAGAAGACTGTTTAGAAGCGTTACTGGCCCAAGAACAGCAGAAGCAGAATATAACAGGCCACCTTCTAATAAAGACATCTATGTGCATGTAAGGAAAATATGGTACACACCATGCGTAAACGAAGATTGTCGTTTTTCGGACATTTTAACAGCATTAAAAATGACAGACTGACAAAACAAATTGTTCATAAAATCATAAAGCTTAAAGTACAACCAGCATGGTTTACACAGACATTAAATCATCTCAAAGAAGCAAACACTGACATTAAGGATACATATAATAGGAAGTTGTTTAGGAATAAAATTCAAAACGTGATCTTTAGGGATAAACAAGAAAGAGAAAGAAAGCAGTCGCGTGACATAGAACAGCTCCGGAAACAGAAATCAGAACGAATGAAACAGATGTGGGCGGAGAGAAAGAAGGAACATAGCAAGAATTGAAGTATTGATTTAACGTGCTGTGTAAAAGTATTATTCGGCTAAATAAATATATTAATAATAATAATAATAATAATAATAATAATAATAATAGACACACTAAATGAGTTGATCGTGCGGTTAGGGGCGCGCAGCTGTCAGCATGTATTCGGGAGATAGGGGGTTCGAACCCACTGTCGGCAGCCCTGAAGATGGTTTTCTATGGTTTGCCAGTTTTACAGCAGGCAAATGGTGGGGCTGTACCTAAATTACGGCTGCTTGCTTCTCACTTCTAGACCTTTTCCCATGCTTACGTCACCGAAAGCGGCATTATCGAAATAGCTATTATTTTTCACACTAAAATACCACTGCAATATTCTATGAATACACACGTAGTAACCACCACTACAAATAACAGAACACTCAGTGTCTTTGCCTTTAATATTCACTTGGATATAAAGCAATCAATCAATCAATCAATCAATGTCAATCATTCAATCATTAATGATCTGTATTTAGGTCTGTCGCCCAGACTACCAATCATCTGTGTCAGTGCTCGTGCTGCCCTCATTCTTGCAGCGAGGAGGATTTGTTCAAGGCACAAGGATATGCAATCGCAGTTGCTCGTTTCTGGGCTAAGACTATTTAATACCATTTTGGTATATATGAGTATGAATTCCTTCCGTTTCATTGTTACTAAATTGGAATGTAAAAACAAAACAAAAAAGTTCTGTTGTATGTTTCTGACTTTAGTAAATAAATACGTAGCCATGGAAATGCATCCTTGATAAATTATTCCAATTCGTGACTGCTCGCCCTACAAACTAATATTTGCCCAATTTATCCTCTTGAATTCCAACTTATTTTCATATTGTGGTGTTTCCTACTCTTAAACTCTCCACTCAAATTTATTCGTCTACTATTGCTATGCCTCTGACAGCTCGGAACATAACGCTTAGTAGAGCAGCTCGTCTCCTTTCTCCCAGCTGAAAGTTTGCAACATTTTTCTTCGGAAATCACCCAGAACAAATCGTCGTGCATTCCTTTGGATCTCTTACAGTTCTCATATCAAGTAGTCCTGGTGCGGGCCCCATTCACATGAATCTGCAATGTTGGGTTTCATGTCTGACAATGTCCCTCTCACTTCAAGTTTGTCTTACCTTTGATTTCAGATGTTGTTGTTTGAGTCATCTATCCATGGAGTGGTTTGATGCAGCTCTCCATACCACCCTATCCTACGTAACTACTACATCTGCACTAATCTGTTTGTCATATTCATACCTTGGTCTACTCCTACCGGTTTTACCGCCAACACTTCCCTCAAAAATCAACTGAATAAGTCTTGAGATGTGTGTGTCTTATCATTCTATGTCGTCTTCTCGTCAAATTTAGTCAAATCGATCTCCTCTCACCAATTCGATTCCGTATCCCTTCATTCGTGATTCGATACACCCATCTCACCTTCAGCATTCTTCTGCAACACCACATTTCAAAAGCTTCTATTCTCTTTCTTTTTGAGTTAGTTATCGTCCATGTTTCACTTCCATACAATGTCCCGCTCCAAACGAAAGTCTTCAAAAACATCTTTCTAATTCCTATCTCAATGTTCAAAATGGGCTAGTCTGCATTTTATGTCTTCCTTACTTCTTCCATCATCAGTTATTTTTCTTTCTTTCTTTCTTTCTTTCTTTCTTTCTTTCTTTCTTTCTTTCTTAATCTGCTTACCCTCCAGGGTTGGTTTCTCCCTCGGACTCAGCGAGGAATCCTACCTCTACCGCCTCAAGGGCAATGTCCTGGAGCTTCAGACTCTGGGTCTGGGGATACAACTGGGGAGGATGACCAGTACATCGTCCAGGCGGCCTCACTTGCTATGCTGAATAGGGGCCATTGCTGGGGGATGAGAAGATTGGAAGGGATAGACAAGGAAGAGGGAAGGAAGCGGCCGTGGCCTTAAGTTAGGTACCATCCCGGCATTTGCCTGGAGGAAAAGTGGGAAACCACGGAAAACCACTTCCAGGAATCGAACCCACCTCTACTCAGTTGACCTCCCAAGGCTAAGTGGACCCCGTTCCAGCCCTCGTACCACTTTTCAAATTTCGTGGCAGAGCCGGGAATCACACCCGGGCCTCCGGGGGTGGCAGCTAATCACACTAACCACTACATCCCAGAGGCGGGTTATTTTACTACTCAAGTAATAATATTCGTTTTTTAAAAAATATTTGTTCGTGGCGTCGACCTCTGTACATCTTTTGCCACTACTTTCGCTATTTGAGAGGAACCTGCGTGTTAAGTGGACTTGCGAAAGTGTATAGTGTTGAATGTGAGGCAAGGAACGTTAAGGACGACACAAACATCCAGTGCCCAGGAAAGGGATAATAATGAATTACAATTAAAAACCCCTGACGCGGCCCGGAATCGAACCCGGGGCGGCCGGGTGACAGGCAGACACCGTGGGACCGAACAACAATATTCATTTACTTCCTTTAAGACTTCATTTCCTAATGTAATATTTCCTGCATCACCTGACTTCGTGTACGATTGCACTCCATTACTTTTGTTTTGGACTTATTTATTTTCGTCTTGTACTCCTTCTCCAAGACTCTGTCCAGACCATTCAGCAATTTCTCCAGGTCTTCTAAAGATTCAGATTTAAAAAAACCGATATCATAGGCAAATATCAGAGTTTTATTTTCTTTCCTTAAATTGTGATTTCCTTTCCAAATGCCTCTTAGATTTTCTTTGCCGCATGTTCTACATAAACACTGAAAAGGAGGCGGTATAAACTGCAGCCTTGCCTCACTCCTTTCTGGATTGCTGCTTCTATTTCAAATCCCTCCATTCTTTATCCCTGCAGACTGATATTTATACAGATTGTAGATAATTCTTCGTTCTCGGTATCTGATCCTAATCACCTTCAGAATCTCAAAAATCTGCTTGTACAATGAGGAAAATATTAGGAACACATACAATATTTGTGCATTGCTACTGTTGATATACACTAGAGTCCCGTTAATCCGAAAATCCCATTAATCTGAACTGAAATATTCAATTTTTTTAAAAAAATCTCCTTATTGAAATGAAAGAACATATTATAGAATTAAGATTTACTTGCATTTTATTAGTCATATTTTACTAGAATAACTTAATGTAAACAATTACACATCATAAACCATCAATCAGTGGTGGTGATTATTGTTGTTTTAAGAGGAAGTACAACTAGGCAGACCTTCCTCTAAATAACACTAATCAGAGAGAAAAAATTGAAGGGATCCGACACTTCGAAAAATGAAGATATCGGCCAAAGGAAGACAAGGGCCACGAAGGGCGTGAAAATGAAAGACTCCCTAGCCCTCGCAAACCTAATAGCGTCGGGGTCGAAAAAGAACAAGAGTTGACCAAGGGAGGTCGGAAAGGTTAGATGAAAGTGAGGAGCCTGGCACAAGTAAGTGGAAGCAATGCCAGAACTCAGCTGAGGGCCCCGTGGTCGCCAACCCCTGCTCCAAAGTTCAGAGCCCGTGGGGCCCCTTTTAGTCGCCTCTTACGACAGGCAGGGGATACCGTGGGTGTTATTCTACCGCCCCCACTCACAGGGGGCAAACCATCAATCACTGGTCGTTTGTCTTTACAAATTCTGTTAGTTTCTTTTGCCGTAGTGATTGGAACCTACTCGAAGATGCAGCGTCTCATAAACATCACATCAGTGGACGTAGCAGAGGAGTGTTGCTCGACGTAGCGTACGGCAAGTTCTATGGACATTTCAAATTACAGTATGTACTGTACTGTATTGTAGAAACTCTTTTCCTCACTTGGTTGAGGCGCTGGCCTTCTGACACCAACTTGGCAGGTTCCATCCTGGCTCAGTCCGGTGGTATTTGAAGGTGCTCAAATACATCAGCCTTGTGTCGGTAGATTTATTGGCACGTAAAAGAACTCATGCGGGAGAAAATCCCGGCACCTCGGCGTCTCTGGAAACCGTAAAAGTAGTTATTATTAGAAAATATTTTCCGGTTAATCCGAAAATGTCGCAATCCGAACAGACTCCGGTCCCAATTAGTTCGGATTAACGAGACTCTACTGTACTTAGAGACAAAACTTGACGACCTCGCCTCACACCACTACTCTACAGCGGCAGCCCGACTTACAGGATTTACTACGTCTCGTGTAGCCGAAGTTACCAAATCGTCTACTACACTCGACACGAAGGGAGAGTAAAGAATGAAGAGAACGTGGTTTAGCAACCTCTCCACGCCAAACATGCATCACTCTGAACTTGTTCACACAGCCGGGCACAGAGTGCGATTGACAGCTGGCTTCCAGCCCCCTCCCAGGAACTGAGGCTGTCATTCTCCCCAAGTATATGATCAATGTCATTGTATGGACAAACTGAAGCACGTGTTCGGACATCCCCACCATCACAGCACCTGCCTTTCTCTTCCTTCACTGGATCACTTCTGAATGTCTGTGAAGGAAAGGCCAGTAAACCGTTTCTAAGGGCCGGTTGCATAAAAATCGCTAACTGTAGTTCAGTTTTGATCGAAGATCGGAAATGAACTTCGTTCTTTTCTCTGTGTGAGTTGTATAACACTAATCTGAGATCATTGAACCAAGTTCAGTTTTGATCTAAGGTCGACGAAACAGAGTTGACAACATCGCTAAACAAGAGAGATAATTGCGATTGTATCGAATCGAGTTGTATCGAACATGCGATTTAGATAGAAACTATCGACAATTCTCGACGCCATTCGACATTCATTTGTCTGCGATACGTAAACAAAGCCGCAAAATGGAGAAGAAAGATGAGTAACAAGAAGACGCGTACTGCAAATTTTAAGAAAGAGGAAAAAGATATGTCCTTACTTCACCCTCCTCAGCAGGCATCTTGATGAATTGAGGTTTTAGAGCTGCAATCTCTCTAGTGACTTTGTGTATAGTCCTACTTGCAGTTCCTTTATTTACATTGAATACATCTCCAATTACTAGCCTATTTGGAAGCTTCCAGTTGCGTAAAATCTTTGGTGTGAGAAGGATCATGAACACTGGATTCAGTGCATGGTTTCGTTTAGTTTGTGTCCTTAATTGTAGATGTAATCTTTGTTCTAGTTCTTCAAATACACGTTTTCCTAATCGAAACCGTATTTTAAATTGTCGATCATTTAGTTCTAACAAGGGATTCCTTCTATGTTGAAACACGCGAGGAGCTCTTTGGAGTTCAAACTCTCCATTCTCGGATGAAACGTCAGAGTAATCTGAAATCTGAAAATAGCATAACCTATAGGCCCTAAGCATAAAACAGTGGAGAACAAACAACTTGATAATAGTAGGATTATTGTTCAAATAATTACAATTAGCATTAGGCCTACTTATCATTTTACTTTAATCAACAGTAGGCCTATTTATTATTTTTCCTTGTAATTATGTCATAGACACCTAAACAGATTTATTTCTCACAAAAATAATAATTATATTCCTTCTGCTGAACTTAGTTCAACTTAATTCACCAGTCAGATTTGATCTTCCATCAAGAAGACATGATCTTGGATTAATGTTTATACAACCAAAATTCTAAGTTCAGCTTGACTGGAGATCAGTTTTGGGTGGTTGAACTCAGATTAACTTTTATGCAGCCGGTCCTAAGATAAACAGGTACAGTGATACACATGATGGAACGAATGAAGCGCTCGAAAACATGTCGGCAATATCCGACCTGCGTCAAGCAAGGAACATTCTCTGCGAATCAAGAAACTTTATTCGAAGTAATGAACAACTTATGACATATCACAATTTCGAATCAGCTAGAGTTCTTCTAGCAGTGAGAAAGGCCGAAAAAGAAGAGCAGACGGAAGAAGGCGGCGAGTAAGAAGATGAAGATCAAATCAAGATCCGAACCCATGAACAGGCCCACAGTGCTTTTGTGACATACAGCAATTTGCCATCACATCTAACTTTTCCACGCTTCATATGTAACCTTTTGATGACTACCCATAAATAAAATCATGAATAATATATAAATAAAAATATATAAATAAATAACATTACTCAAAAGCTTCATAAAATACTTGAAATAAATTAATAAAATATTTAATCGAAATGTCCGTAGTATGGACGCCAGAGTTCACCAGAATGGATCCCTCGAATTTTGATAGAGCATGATAATGCTGCGTACTGGTACATCTTCTGCAGGCCTTACCTAACCTCCTGAAAACGACTAAATAGGTAGGAACTGCACCTAAGTTCGTCAATAACTCCACTGATTCCAAAATAGCCAACTATATTCTTAACAAAATCCGTGCATGAGCACCTCATCAACACACAAAATTATACATATAATACACACACAAAAGATTGCTGGAAGACTCCATATTTACAACAACAACAAGAATGAAAACAGTGGGAAAACGAAAACGAGAACTAAGCTACCATTTGTAGATAGTCCGATGAACACCCTTCACTGTCTCTGTATCAATACTACTTGCCAATTCTCATAATCAGCACTTCTAACATCACACAGATACTGTACCTCGTAATAATGGGTTCACAGACCTTAACACTTGTTGTAAAGATATATACATTTAAGTAACACACGCTTATCGATCCTGAACATAAATTATGGAAAGTCTGAGATAGCTTTCACCAACATATAATGCCAGGCCGCCACAAGTGCTACAATACTTAATGCGCAAGCACTCCACAATCATCCACTTTCCAAGAACATAACAAGACTACGCTCCACGAACGTTTGAAGTCCGGTCCATTGCAGCCGTGTCACTCCAGTACCGTGTATCAGCACCACTTCCTTCCCGTACAGTGTATCAGTTGTGGTTCTCTTCCGTAGTGATTGTCTGGTTCCCGCCGTTTGATCAACCTTTATAGACATCAGCATTCCCATTCCTCTCAGATAATACGTCAGGATTGGTCCTTGCCAGCCAATCATCAGTGATCCTTTTAACAAGACCATGCCCTGAACTTCCCATTGGTGCCAGGACATAAACAAACGCTGGGGTATCATATGAGTCATCGAAATTTCCTAGTACCACAACAAGCTCATCTCATCAGACACTGGGATGTCCGCATGAGTCATACAAATTACCAGAGTCCAATATAGCAATGTTTCCCACTCGTGCAAAACAAATTACTCATACCTACATATGTGGATATCTCCCAGCTTACAAAGATAAATGACAAAATGTACAAATGAAATACTGATAATAATAATAATAATAATAATAATAATAATAATAATAATAATAATAATAATAATAATAATAATAAATCGAATACTGACAATAATATCTCTAACTTCTACATATAATTCGGGGGTGTGATATATGTACTATCACACATAAACTAATGGCGTCAGCTCAGGACTGCATTCAGAGAGACATGATTAAGAAGAAGAGGAAACAAGTTTCTTTGTTTGATATGTGGAAGAAAACTTAGGGCTGATTGCAGAAACGACGACTAGTTTTAAGACTTGAACAACGTCTACCTAAGCAATGTCTTAAGTCGATCACGATCTTCCATTGCCAAAACAATGCTCAGCCGACGTCGTGTAAAGTCTCAATATTCCTTCGAAACTGGAAGTAGAAGTATCTTCCATGCAATTTTTTGCTTGTCGCAACCAATAAAATTCTTTGGTTCGTGCGCCAAACGTTAGTCAGCTGTCGTCTTCCTACACATCACTCAAATATGACTAAGCATGAGCAAGACTTGCCCACAGATAAGAATATCGCTTTCGGTGGAAGTCAAATCTCATAATATTATCAACACTAAAGCGACACGCTACCGTACGAGGAAGTTTAGCTTTGATTATACTGTTATTACGGTGAGTGTAATCTAAATAACTTCTGCGAAGGGAAGGTGAAACTATTTTACTTTGATAACCGAATGAGTTGTACGGGCCATGTAGATGTAGCTTGCATTCTAGAGATCATATGTTCAGAACGCAGCATCGGCAGCATTGAAGATTTTCCGTAGTTTCCTCATTTGTACATCAGACAAATACTGGGGTTGTTATTATGGACATAAACCTTCCTTCCCAGTCCTTGCCTTTTCCTATCTCACAGTTGCCGAAAATTTACCTGAAATAGCGTGACGATTATCCGCATAAAACCACACACACACATAAAACTTTTTTGTGTCACGATTATGTGTGCTTACTTGGCAGTAAATGTAATAACTGAATCCGTCACGGTTGATGTATGTGACAGCCCTATGACGATCGAGACAAGTTATTCTGATATGGATGTAGTCGAAGCGACTTATTATCCTAAATACACTGACTGACAGAGCAAATGCAACACCAAGAAGGAGTGGTCAGAACTTTATGCCAATTGCAGGGTAGACTGACGTCACTGAGGTATGCTCATGATGTGAAATGCGCCGATGTGCTGCGCACGTAGCGAACGATAAATGGGACACGGCGTTGGCGAATGGCCCACTTCGTACCGTGATTTCTCAGCCGACAGTCATTGTAGAACGTGTTGTCGTGTGCCACAGGACACGTGTATAGCTAAGAATGCCAGGCCGCCGTCAGCGGAGGCATTTCCAGCAGACAGACGACTTTACGAGGGGTATGGTGATCGGGCTGAGAAGGGCAGGTTGGTCGCTTCGTCAAATCGCAGCCGATACCCATAGGGATGTGTCCACGGTGCAGCGCCTGTGGCGAAGATGGTTGGCGCAGGGACATGTGGCACGTGCGAGGGGTCCAGGCG